>NW_027362789.1:7680000-7992500 GCF_046119375.1 Phyllobates terribilis | reverse complement strand
GGCCTTTTACCAAGCGTTTTTTAAGCATTTCCGCAGCGCAATTGCCGCTGCGGAAACGCTTAAGAAACGCATAGTGGGCACACAGCCTAAAAAAAAAATATTATAATTAATATTGTGGCAAATTAATTTCACGTGAACTATCACAGGGGATCATGTGACATGTCACGTGATAAATCAGGTGTGTGTTGAGGGGGGGGTGTCTGGGGGGGGGCCCGCGCCTTCTAAACTGCCCGGGGCCCTTACTACTCTTAATCCACCCCTGGACTTGCACCCTCTTTACATAGAGAGCGGCCTGTAAGATTTGCACCTTGAACGAGTCGGCTTCTGCGGACATGAGACAAAAAGCATCCTTACTTCTCGATAACTTCACCTTAAGGTCAAGCCCGTCCAATATAAGGTTCGGTTTGTTAGAAAAATTAAACACTTCCTTACTCTAGGTAAGGACACGGTGAAGAGAGAAGAAAAGCAATCTTGAGTTGTGTGGATAAAACAAAAGCTTATTTAATGTTCATTCACAAGTGATTACAAAAACAGAAAAAATAGTTCATAGCACACAAAAGAAGTATCAGGTTAAAAAGAGATAGGAAACAATTATAAGTTCTTACATATCCAGTCTTAGAAGCATGAGATGATCCATGGTGGAGATTCTCAAGGTATGAGATATCTACTCTCCATACAACTGGCTCTGCTTATATACCATCTTGCCTCATAGACATACATTGAAGACTATTTTTACAGTTTCATAACCCAATATGGCGACTTGCTAATATATTCGTAGCGTCTCCATATTAAGGCAAACCTAGTAATGGAATATGTATTTTGACTACGTGCACAATTACCTCATGTTGGCATATGTCTAATGACCTTTAAAAGGATCATTAGTTATCTCCAAATAACCCATATTGACTTATTATGTATTTTTTATCATAAGAGATTAATATTTTACAGTCCCCCCTGATTATGATTTTAGAAATATCATAATCAATCCTAAACTCATTCTCTCACCATTCGTATCACATTCATTCTTTATTCTGAAAACCTTGTATCAACACCTGTATTGAATGTCATCTGAGTTCCCAAAAGCTTCTGAATGAAAAATTAAAAATTCACTCAAAAAGTTATATTTTTTTCTTTTTAGCATTTCTCTTAAAATATCATCCTCCTTTTTCATTTCTGTCATTATTTTTTTATATATTTTCTTAATTTTACACGTTATTAAAATCTGATAAATGATACACAGCAAGATCAAAATAAATATGATTATGATTGGATTTGTTAATACATTTCCTGCTGCCATTTTCGCTGAAGACTGTGACCAACTAGTTACTGATCTTCCTAGATTTCTCCACCAAGATGAGCCTGACATACTTGTCCACTCATGTTCAACATCATTTAAGTTACCTTGTTCATGTCTGAATACAATTTCAGCTTCTTTTAGTTGTTTTGTTAACAAACCTTTGTCTTTCTTTATCTCATTTGTCCACATATCCCAAGGGAAATTATTTATTTGGGACAAATTGAACTGTATTGGAAGGATTTTCTGATTTCTTGTCCCTATTGACGTAATATTAATTCTTCCTTCCTTCTTGGAGATAGTTTTTACATCTCCTTCCATACAATATAAACCTATGGTCAGATTTTCAGCATGTACACAAGATGAGAAGAATGCAGAAATGACATATTTTTCGGACATAACTTGGAAACAAATTTTGTTCGAGCTTATTGGAGTCACCAAGTCATGTATCGTGTGCACATTCTCAACTCTGGCATGACATGAGGTATGATTATGGAAACACGAGTTATAAATGACTTTATCCTGTCCAGGTAGACACATTACCTTACAAACAAAATGTAAGCATGAAGAAATGTCTAATTGTCCAGTGTTTGTACCATCAAATGCAAAATCTGTGTCCTGTAATAGATAATATAGTAATTGTGTATTACTAACAGGAATGCCCAGAACAGTAATGGGAACCATGGTTTCTTCTCTTCCCGATATTGGGATTAGCCATATTCCTATACAAATGTTCTGTTCACATCCTAACCACTTATTTACCCACAAATCTGTGTGATCTAAAATTATCTTCTGCAGGAAAATTTCTCATTATTCCTAAAGGTGTAATTCCACTCTGCAATGCCTGTGCAATCATTTTCAGATTGGTGGAGTATTCAATCTGAATTTCTAGACATGCTCCGGCCACTTGGGATTCCTGTTCACTTTCTATTAGAGCTAAAGTAGTAACTTGTAGATGTGACACCGAAGATCCCAACACAGCAGCAGTGTTCAAAACCATCTTCTCAAGGAGTTGATTCAAACTTTTCTGAATTTTTACCCCTTTACCTCCAATATACCCAATATTTTCCAAATCTGATTTAAGTGTATGAATGTCCATAGTGTTAATTAAACTTCCCACTGTTCCTAATCCCCCCAAAATGCCTTCTAATATCCCCCTCTTACTTCTAACCTGTGTTGAAGTTCTTTTCCCAAACCATTGTTCTATTCCCATCTCCATGTTGATGAGATGTGATTGACATTGGGGATATCTGGATGAGATTTTCCAACTAGACATGTTAAAAGTCCAGACAATAGTCATCAACACTCCATCCCTTAATAGAGGTTTAGATTGGAATTGATTGATTTGGAAAGGAGTAGATGGTTGAAACCTTGTCTGTGTACATACATTATCTACTGCTGACAAAAAATTTACATCTTTACATTGTTTATAATTATTTTTAGTTAAAACACAACATTGGTAAAGTCCCGAATCCCTAGGAGATCGATTATCTAGAGAAAAATCAAAATTCTTATGCAACCATCTCACATTCCTATATTGACTTCTATGTATAACATTTGTTGGACCATTTGAAAAACTTCCCAAAAATAATTTGTTTCTGGTCCAAGTTAACAAAGACTCGGGAGGTAACTCTAACCTTGTGTTGAATTTCAATTCAAGAGGAGCCATATTTTCTTGACTATGTACTGCTTGTGGTGCAACCCTTACTTCTGGAGCGATCATATTTGTTACTGATTCTCTGGAAGTTCCATGTTTTTACCCAATCTTCATCTCCTTCTGTAATAGAAAGTAATGAAGGATAAAAAAATTTCCCCAAAACTTGTGTCTTTAACACAATCTCTGTTTCGGATGTTCTAAATGTCCCTTTTGCAAGCATATCATTAGTAATATCACCTGACCACACAGCTTTCTCTTCACCTCTTATCTCTATATTCCATTATAGCACATCTGTAGGATTACATTCCCATATGCCTGTCATGTCATGTGATACATAATGTATCTAATAATGTATCTAATCTCCTTGTAATTGTGTAAATTTAGACTTAGGTCCTATGGCAGCATGTAATATTAAGTGTCGTTTATGAAGTGTAGCTCAATTCAGCATTTTACACCATAACCCATGCAAATGTTTCCAGTAATATCTACTGAATCGTCCGGTTTGTCTTCATCTATTAGATTTTGTATACTTGATCCTCTTGGTTTTCGTGCATGTAAAGTTCCTTTGATATGTCCATTCACTTCACTAGTATTTGTTCCATGATATAAAATGTCTTCTGCGTAGATCACAATTGAAATAGTACAAAGTAGCAGAAATGTAGTTCCATCAAATAGTAGCTTTTCCTGGGAAACTTTTCTTGAAGGATTGGTGTTGAATCCCTTCCATCAAGGACATGGTATTCCGTATTCCAGCTCTTATTGGAATCCATTTCTTCCTAAAAGAAATGCAGTATCATTATTTTGCAATACACAATTTGCATTGATCAACATGTACCCACAATTTTTGTTGTCTGCGGATATTTTTAACCATGTTGGATGCTGGTCGCACTAGGATCATAACTTGTCCCATGGTGTCGATTATTTCAAAGGGACCTTCCCAGTTACTTTCCCAAGTTCCACTCTTCCTGAAAGTTTTAATCATGACTAGAGCCCCTTTTTTGAATTTGGATTCATATGGTGGCTTCATCCTCTGCATTCATGTGGAAGAATGGTTTTCAAGTTTTCCTGCAACAATTGCAACCATTTGGACCTTGCAACAGCATCTTTTTGAGATGTGGACAAAAATGGTTCATGTGGGAAAATCAATGGCATTTTCCTTCCTGTCAATAGTTCAAAAGGAGTAAACTGAGTTGTGTAGGAAGTTGTTCCTCTAACACTCAACAGTACAAAAGGTACTGCATCCACCCAAGTATCACCTTTGTCCAATAACATTTTAGCAATTCTGGATTTTATTGTCTTATTCATCCTTTCCACAATACCAGCAGACTGTGGATGGTAAGGTACATGAAACTGTTGTTGTACCCCTAGAATAGTACAAACTGCTCGCATGATTTTTCCTGTGAAGTGACTTCCTCGATCAGAGGTAATCATTCTTGGGATCCCCCAAGTACAAAAGACATGATTAACTAATGCTCTAGCTGTAGACAAAGCATCATCTTTCCTGACAGGTAAAATTTAAACCCATTTAGAAAAAACATCTACTACAACCAATGCATACCTGAGACCATTTTTACCCGATGGTAATGGACCAATGTACTCGATTTGTAACCATGGACCGTCTGCAGGTGCGGTTCACAGTAGTGGTGGTTTCTGTCCTTTTGGACAAAGTTGCATCTTTTTCTTGTTCTTCCGCAAAAGAAGGGATATGCGTGTCTGTTCTTTGAACTGCTGAAACCTTCGAGAGGTTCAGGTTCAAAAATTTCTTCTTCTGTTAGGGCTGACTCTTTGGCTAACATATCTGCAGTTGCATTTCCAACAGATCAGACTTCATCAGACTTTTTATGGGCAGGAACTTTGACAATAGCAAAACCATTAGGAGTTTTTGAAGCTATCTCAAAAATAGTTTTCAGTGTGTCACTATGTGCAAGAGTCTTGTTAGAAGAATCTACATAGCCTCTTTTTTCCCAAACTGGCAGGTAATCTGTCAATGATCTCACAACATAGGAGCTGTCACTGTAGATTACAATGGGACACTGATCGTCAGCCTCATTCAGCTGTAGCACCATTTTTACTGCTTCTAGTTCTGCTCTCTGGGCTGAAAAAATGATTCGGTAACTTGTGTTTTACCACCTGTCCTCATGTGGGATAAAAAATGTCATATCTTGTATAATAGTGCCCATCTGAATAGAATCTGGAACCATCTATAAAAACTGCTTCATCTGTTACCTCTGCCTACCGTCTGAAAAGTGATGGAATCGGATCTTGAAAAGACTGGAGACAATCATGAGTTTGCCCTTCATATTGCATCAACTGACGAAGAACTTTGGCTTTATAATCTACCTCAATTTGATTGGGAGACAATGACAGTAACCAATGGGCAAATCTCTGATGTGACACACCTGAGATATTTTTCTCAAAGAGAAGTTTTAGTGTAGAATGAGGAGTTTGCAGAATGATTTTGTTGAAACCAACAAAGTGTTCAGTTGCTTTGACGGCAAAGTAGACGCCTACGAAGTGTCTGGCACAAGTTCAAAACCTCTTTCAACTGGTGAGAGAAGCTTAGAAAAATAGCCCAAAATTCTCCACTCTTCTGCCTGCAATTGTAACAGAACAGCAGACACCGCTGTCTCTGATGTGCGAACTTGCGAAGCAAATGGAGCTGAAGGATCTACTGTGGACAAAGCAGGTGCATTCTGTAAATTCATTTTCAATTGTTCAAATGAGGTTTGTTGTTCAACACCCTAAGGACCAAAGTAATCATTATTTTTGCCTTTTAAAAGATCATAAAAAGGCCTGGCCTTATCAGCAAAATCCTCAATGAAATCCCTTGAATAGTTTACAAGACCAAAAAAATGTCGCAATGCCTTGTGTGTGGTTGGGATTGGGAGAGAAGCGATTGCCTCTATTCTTTCCTGCAATGGCTGTCTTTTTCCTGGACTCAACAATACTCCCAGAAACCTGACCTCAGTCTGCATCAATTTGACCTTTTTAGTGTTAAATTTCAACCCTGCGTCATACAACAGTTCAAACAATTCTGTCAAAAGAGAAACACATGACTCCTTATCCTCAGTAGACAACAGAATATCATCCACATATAGCAGTATGTAATCAGGCCTAGAAAATCTGGATAATACCTTTACCAATGCCTGATGAAAAACACTAGGTGACAAATGTGCTCCTAGAGGTAACCTGCAAAACAGATATTGCTCATCCAAGAAAGTAAATGCAAACTTGTACTGACAACTCTTTTCAAGAGGTATACTGAAAAATCATTACTGATGTCTAGTACAGAGAAATATTTTGCCTTTGCATTTAGCCTTGCCATCATGTCATAAGTATTGGCAACAATGGATGCAACATTGGGAGTATGTTTATTAAGCATCCGCAAATCCAATATGATTCGATATCTACCATCAGATTTCAATACACACCATAAAGGATTGTTACTTACAGAGTTAGCCTTACGTATGACACCTTGAGCTAACAATTCCTGTATGATCTTAGACATAGAACCAATTGAATCTGGAGGCAATTTATACTGACACTGTGGAGGAGGATCACGTCCTTCTACATTCACAATTACATCCTTCATTGTACCCACCTTATTCCTGAACTGAGCCTAAAGAGAAGGAAAACATTGTACAATTTCAGTCTGTACTTCATCACCGCCAGTTTCAGGCTATAAATTATCTGATGACACAAAACATCATTCAAGCAAATACTTCCAACATGGCTATATTCACTAGGGTCAATGACTACAGGTTTACGTCCAGTAGAATCTTTCCAGATCACTTGATTCCCTAGATCAATTACCCATCCTAATCTCTGCATAAAATCTGTGCCAAGTATATTCTCAGAATCACAACAATACCAAGTGTCAATTTCTGTTTTGAAAGAACCTGGTATTTCCAACATAACATTGGGAACGAGCTTTGCGTTTGTTTTTCCTTTTCCGCTGAATCCGATAATATTACAACTTGAAGATTCTGGTTTTACCATCAAATCAAGGTTAGTAACACTTAATTGTGCCCCTGTATCAATAAGAAACACTGCACTTTGTTCTGCCAAAATCACATTGAGAAATGGTCTTCCACAGTCATCCAATGTAACTCAAGTCACAAATTCCAATGGATGGGGTGTGGGAGCATTCTTTGCTAGTCAGAGAGATGGAGGAGATGGGAGCAGACCAGTGTGTCTTTTAAAGGCACTGTCCCTGCAATTTGACTCCTTCACTGTCATCTCTCTTATCTGTCTGATTAATGGAGCATAAGGTGACTGTGTTTGTGTATTGTCAGTGTGAGGGTATGTGAGACAATTGAACGGAGGGGCGGAAGGTTTGTTGGATGATTTTGGAATAAGTCAGTTTTCTCTTCCAAGCTTGCCTGTTCCAGGTGTACCTGCCTCTGATTCTGCTCTCCAAAATTTCCTGCCTTGCCACTTTAAGTGTCCAGGTATACCACAAAAATAACAACGTATATTGTTACTTTGTGTGATATTTTTACCTCTATGTTCAGCGTAATCTCTGTTCCTAGATGTTAATGTGGGTTTAGGTTTTGGTTGAGTTTTCTTTGATGTCAGCTGTCTATCTTTTTCCTCATGAACTACAGCTATTTTTGCCTTCACCTGGTTCCGCTTCATGGATTTCCTAATTTTGTCGATAAAAGGTGTTGCCTCCTGCAATGATGTCTGAACACTAGTCAATGGTGCCGAAACAGGATCTAGGTACTTGAATTTTGTTACATACAATTTGATCATTAGGTTCCTCATTAGGCCCAACAGGCATCACCATTCTATAGGCCTGTTCAAATTTGACCAAAAAAGCAAACGGGTCATCATGGACACTCGCACTCAATTGATGCAAAATGTCAAGAGAGGGCGAGTCTCCTGTGGTAAATAATAGCAATTGTCTAAGTCTGTCTTCTTTTGTACTATGTGTCAGTTCATTATCCTCATTTAATCTGGGTGTGGTCTGTAATATTTTTGCCATATGTGAGGGTAACCAAACTCTGAATGTCTTGTTTTTTTGTTCATCATTAAGATTGAATTTATTTATTTGTATTAGATTCAAAAATGTCTGCATTATCAAAAGCATCCATCTTCTCATTGTACTTTGGAATGTCTTTTACAATTTTCATTAATTGATCGTGTATTTTAAGACTGATTCGTGCTGCTCTGTCATGTAATTTTTTCCTTTGTAATTCATTTCCCTGTAAACCTTCTACTGAAATATCTGGATCTTGTGTGTCTGGTACAAATGATGTGAAGGTATTATCTTCACTTTTACTATTGGATCTTGTATGAACAGAAACCTTTTTTATGTCTTGGTGTAATTTGGACAATAACTCTGTCCGAGTATCAATTTGATCCTCCAATTGTTCAATATGTTCTGCCAAAATCAAACAATTTGGACAATCAAAGTAATCCCCGTCAGTGTCCTGTGTGTCAGTATGACTGGTCTCTTGTATGTCCACCTGTTTGTCAGAATGACTGATGTCCTGTGTGATAATGCATGCTTTCTATGTGTCAGTTTTTTCAAAAACCAAATTATTGTACACACGGACCATTTGCATCACATTTTGAAGCCTTCTCTGTAACTTTTTTTACAGAAAAAAAACTTTTATCAGTACTAAGATTCTCTGCTTCACATTGGCTATACAAATAGACCATAATTGTGCATCTGTATGGCTATGAACAAACTTAAATTGTATGTTACTTTTCTTAGAATAGTCATGAATAAAATCCATTTCTCACCTATTGAATGGCTTTTTCTCTACTGGATTGATCCAACAGTCAATGGATGGTTCTTTGTGGCTTTTCTGTGTTCCGCAGACCTCAACGTGGTTGTATGCTTTGGAGACAAACTCCTCACCGTCCTGTAGATTCCGTCTGATCCTTGTGAATATGTGGAATTCCTGAGACTTGTACAACATATACAGTACAGACCAAAAGTTTGGACACACCTTCTCATTTAAAGATTTTTCTGTATTTTCATGACTATGAAAATTTTACCTTCACACTGAAGGCATCAAAACTATGAATTAACACATGTGGAATTATATACTTAACAAAAAAGTGTGAAACAACTGAAAATATGTCTTATATTCTAGGTTCTTCAAAGTAGCCACCTTTTGCTTTGATGACTGCTTTGCACACTCTTGGCATTCTCTTGATGAGCTTCAAGAGGTAGTCACCGGAAATGGTTTTCACTTCACAGGTGTGTCCTGTCAGGTTTAATAAGTGGGATTTATTGCCTTATAAATGGGGTTGGGACCATCAGTTGTGTTGTACAGAAGTCAGGTTGATACAGAGCTGATAGTCCTACTGAATAGACTGTTAGAATTTGTATTATGGCAAGAAAAAAGCAGCTAAGTAAAGAAAAACTAGTGGCCATCATTACTTTAAGAAATGAAGGTCAGTCAGTGCAAAAAATTGGGAAAACTTTGAAAGTGTCCACAAATGCAGTTGCAAAAACCATCAAGCGCTACAAAGAAACTGGCTCACATGAGGACCGCCCCAGGAAAGGAAGACCAAGAGTCACCTCTGCTTCTGAGGATAAGTTTATCCGAGTCACCAGCCTCAGAAATCGCAGGTTAACAGCAGCTCAGATTAGAGACCAGGTCAATGCCACACAGAGTTCTTGCAGCAGACAAATCTCTTCAACAACTGTTAAGAGGAGACTTTGTGCAGCAGGCCTTCATGGTAAAATAGCTGCTAGGAAACCACTGTTAAGGACAGGCAACAAGCAGAAGAGACTTGTTTGGGCTAAAGAACACAAGGAATGGACATTAGACCAGTGGAAATCTGTGCTTTGGTCTAATGAGTCCAAATTTGAGATCTTTTGTTCCAACCACTGTGTCTTTGTGCGACGCAGAAAAGGTGAACAGATGGACTCTACATGCCTGGTTCCCACCATGAAGCATGGAGGAGGAGGTGTGATGGTGTTGGGGTGCTTTGCTGGTGACACTGTTGGGAATTTATTCAAAATTGAAGGCATACTGAACCAGCATGGCTACCACAGCATCTTGCAGCGGCATGCTATTCCATCCAGTTTGCGTTTAGTTGGACCATCATTTATTTTTCAACAGGACAATGACCCCAAACACACCTTCAGGCTGTGTAAGGGCTATTTGACCAAGAAGGAGAGTGATGGGGTGCTACGCCAGATGACCTGGCCTCCACAGTCACCAGACTGAACCCAATCGACATGGTTTGGGGTGAGCTGGACCACAGAGTGAAGGCAAAAGGGCCAACAAGTGCTAAGCATCTCTGGGAACTCCTTCAAGATTGTTGGAAGACCATTTCCGGTGACTACCTCTTGAAGCTCATCAAGAGAATGCCAAGAGTGTGCAAAGCAGTCATCAAAGCAAAAGGTGGCTACTTTGAAGAACCTAGAATATAAGACATATTTTCAGTTGTTTCACACTTTTTTGTTAAGTATATAATTCCACTTGTGTTAATTCATAGTTTTGATGCCTTCAGTGTGAATGTACAATTTTCATAGTCATGAAAATACAAAAAAATCTTTAAATGAGAAGGTGTGTCCAAACTTTTGGTCTGTACTGTATTTTTAGCACAAACTCTCCTCCCTTTTGTGCAAGGAGAAGGATTCCACACAAAAATAGCACAAAAAAATGTCAGAACTGGCTGTGGCTCGTCATTAATGTTAATTTTTCTAACACTTCCTTACTTTAGGTAAGGGCAGGGTGAAGATGGAAGAAAAGCAATCTTGAGTTGTGTGGATAAAACAAAAGCTTAACTCAATGTTCATTCAAAAGTGATTACAAAAATGGAAAAAAAAATAGTTCATAGCACACAAAAAGAAGTATCAGGTTAAAAAGAGAAAGGAAACAATTATAAGTTCTTACATATCCAGTCTTAGAAGCATGAGATGATCCGTGGTGGAGATTCTCAAGGTATGAGTTATGTCCTCTCCATACAACTGTCTCTGCTTATATACCATCTTGCCCCATAGACATACATTGAAGATTATTTTTACAGTTTCATAACCCAATATGGCGACTTGCTGATATATTAGTAGCTTCTCCATATTAAGGCAAACCTAGTAATGGAATATGTATTTTGACTACGTGCACAGTTACCTCATGTTAGCATATTTTAAACATATTTAAAAGGATCATTAGTTATCTCCAAATAACCCATTTTGACAAGGGCCTTATAGGTTTGACGTATAGAACAGGTGTCTCTGCCAAGATCTTCAAAATAACTCAGTCTTTCTCTGAAAATATTTAAAACTAAACATGATTCGGACCAAAGCTTCAAAGTTTCTTATTATGTATTTTTTTATCATAAGAGATTAATATTTTACAGTATGTCACTGGAGCCTGTTGCTCATAAGACTTAACTTGCACTGGCTGTGCGGCTTCTTATTAAATGCTACTTTTCTACCGTTTATGAGGACTCTTGTCAAGTGTGTTTGGTCAGCAAGTGAAACAACCTACGTGTCTGTGCCAGAGGGTCAATACCCCTGTGTGCCTGAGAGAAGCTGCAGCACATGGTCTATGCTCGCCCTGAATAACGGTTCCCCCAGGATTCCAAAGAATTCATCAAACCTGTCTTGCCCTATCTGAACCTAGCGGCGTGTGTGTAACACCATGACATACATATATATATATATATATATATATATATATATATATATATATATATATATATATATATATATATATATATATATAATATATGCAAAAAAATGAAGACAGTCCTCTTTGAAAAAATCGATTTATTAGCCTATAAGGGCTGATGCAACGTTTCGGCTCCAAATGTGAGCCTTTCTCAAGCAGTGACAAAGTGTAGATGCCAGGTTTTTATACATATAGATAATCATAAATTTATCATATATCATTAAACTATGGATACAGTGCTGTGCCAAATAATTTAGATCCATGCATTTCACATATACATACAGGTGCTTCTCACAAAATTAGAATATCATCAAAAAGTTAATTTATTTCAGTTCTTCAATACAAAAAGTGAAACTCATATTATATAGAATCATTACAAACAGAGTGATCTGTATCAAGTGTTTATTTCTGTTAAGGTTGATGATTATGGCTTACAGCCAATGAAAACACATTAATTACAGTTTCCTCTTTTATTATGTATAATGCCGTCCCTTATTACATAAAATCCTCTCTATTTATGTATGGTGCCGTCCTTTATTATGTAGCGTCCTCTGTTATTTGGGGCGCTGACAATTATTACATATCATCTATCTCACCATCCCTTACATTGAATATTCTCATTATTTTTGTTATTCACAGCGCCCTCTCTATTACATAGTGTCCTCTTTTGTTAGCTATAAAACGACTGAGTTGAAATGAGTTAAATTCCCTAGACACACACAGGCCTGATTACTGCCACAACTTTTCTAAATCAAGAAATCGCTTAAATAGGACCAGCCTGACAATGTGAAGTGGACTAAAAGATCCTCAAAAGCTATACATCATGCTGCAACCTAAAGAAATTCAAGAACAAATGAGAAACAAAGTAAATGAGATCTATCAGTCTGGAAAAGGTTATAAAGCCATTTCTAAAGCTTTGGGATTCTAGCGAGCCACAGTGAGAGCCATTATCCACAAATGGCAAAAACATGGAACAGTATGAACCTTCCCAAGAGTGGTTGGCCGATCAAAATTACCCCAAGAGCACAGCGACGACTCATCCAAGAGGTCACAAAAGACCCCACAACAACATCTAAAGATCTGCAGGCCCCACTTGCCTCAGTTAAGGACTTGCTGCGGTAAATGGAACCATGAATTCTGCTGTTTACTAAAAAATCCTAAAGGAGAATGTCCGGCCATCTCTTAGTGACCTCAAGCTGAAGCGCGCTTTGATTACACAGCAGGGCAATGATCCAAAAACACACAAGCAAGTCTACCTCTGAATGGTTTAAGAAAAACAAAATTAAGACTTTGGAGTGGCCTAGTCAAATTACTGACCTCAATCACATTGAGTGCAGTGGCATGACCTTAAAAAGGCGATTCATGCTCGGAAACCCTCCAATGTGGCTGTAACATACCTGGCAGCGTGCTTGCATAGTGCACCATCTCTCACTATGCAAGATCGCAATCTTAACCTTCAGTCCAGTCTGCTAGTCTTGCTCCTGTTCATACTGTGTGCTTGCCTCTGGTCTGACTGCTTAGGGCAGCGGCCCGGTTACTTCCTGTTTCTTATAGCTGCTGTGGGCATACTCCTAATGCGTCCCCAGCCTATTGCTGTGAGTCACTGGATATTTAAACCCACTCCACCCTGTAGGAGAGGCCTGAGCAACACTAATTTCAGTGTGCTCCTACTCTGAAGTCGCCAGGTCCTGTTCTGTTTCTTGCCTGTCCCGCCATTCTGGGGGCTGTATTCTCAGACCTGTTATCTGTGTCTTCTAGCCTGTTTCCGCCTTTCTGGGGGCCGGATACTCAGACTCGCTCCTGTATCTCGTTGCAGTGTCAGTTCCTGTCTGAACACTCTCCTAGCCTGTTTGTCTGCCATTCTGGGGACCGTATACCCAGACTCACTCCTGTATCTTGTTGCAGTGTCAGTTCCTGTCTGAACACTCTCCTAGCCTGTTTGTCTCTATGTCCATATCTTCCCTTTTCCTGCAGTGTCTGAACCTGCACCTAACTCCAACTCATTGTCTCTGTACTTCTGTTTGTGAGTTTAGAGTCCACTCGCTACTTCATTGCAAGTACCTTGTGTGTTTCTGGTTCTGCTTGTCCCTTCCATTCTGTTCCATGTGAACAGAGCTCTTTCCTCTCTGCTCTGACTTGCTCACCGCTCCGGTGGTTTCTCTCTGCCCTGCCTTGCTCACCGCTCCGGCGGTTTCTCTCTGCCCTGCCTTGCTCACCGCTCCGGCGGCTTCGCCCTGCTCTGCCTTGCTCACCGCTCCGGCGGTTCCTCTCTGCTCTGCCTTGCTCACCGCTCCGGCGGTTCCTCTCTGCTCTGCCTTGCCCACCACTCCGGCAGTTTCGCCCTGCTCAGCCTTGTCCACCACACCTGCGGTTTCGCCCTGCTCTGCTTGCTCAACCCTCCGGCGGTACCTCTCGGTTCTGCCTTGCTCACCGCTCCGGCGGTACCTCTCTGCTCAGCCTTGCCCACCGCTCCAGTGGTTCCTCTCTGCTCTGCTTGTCTACCGCATCTGCGGTTCTGTTCCTGAATCCCAGTCTGTACTGGACCCTATCCAGCCTGCGCTCCAACCTGCTAGTGCCTCCCTGTCTGCACTCCAGCCGTGCTTGCCAGTACCCCCCTGTCTGCATACCAGTCGTGCTTACCAGTACCCACCTGTCTGAATACCAGTCGTGCCTGCCAATACCCACCTGAGCCAGCCTAACCTGCCTGTTCCTGCATTCCCTGGTGTGGATCAACAGCCGTGTCCGGGGTCTGACCTAGGAGTAGCACCTGGTCCCTCTGCACGGTTCCTCCTTGGTGCACAAAGTCGACTGAGCCGCCGTGCGACCTTGGTCGGATCGGGTTGATACTTAGTTATGCCCCTTCAAGCACTCCCCGGTTCATGGTACAGTGGGATCACTAATCACGCACACGCCAGCCAGTCCGGGCATGCGCATAACAGTGGCTGAATTACAACAATTTTGCAAATATAAGTGGGCCAAATTCCTCCAGATAGTTGTAAAAGACTCATTGCCCGTTATCGCAAACACTTGATTGCAGTTGTTACTGCTAAGGGTGGACCAACCAGTTATTGTGTTTAGGGGACAATCAATAATAAAGATCTTCATTTAAAAACTGCATTTTGTATTTACTTATTTTTTACTTACAGTAAATTTACATTTGCTTTGTGATCTGAAACACTTAAGTGTGACAAACATGCAAAAGAATTAGAAATCATGAAGGGGCAAACACTTTTTACCCCACTCTATGGCTGAATTCTGTCACTTGTCATATGGTTTTTTGTCCTGAGGACGAAGTATGGTACTTCGTAATGCATAGACAGTAAAAAAACGCATAATATTCTAGTGTGGACCTGGATTTACTTTTATCTACCAGCAGTGCAGATTTTCCACTTTTCTTTACTTTCCACATACTACTGGTTTGGGAGACCAAATGCACGTCAGCAAGTACCGAAGTCATAACAACAGTCGGTATTGTAGAGCTTTGGGAAGCACTCATAGTACTAGAAAACTGACCCTGCAGCTGGGACTGTGAAGATCCTAGCTTCTGGTATTTCCTGGCCAGTTCCTGAACCATCTGTGTCATATTTTACACCTGATCACAGAGTGCACCAACTGGATCCATTGGTGCGGGAAAAAAGTATAGGTCATGCGTAATGTGGCGCTAGTCACAACTCATGGACAGGCTGTGAAGCAGGGTAGTCAAAAGTTCTGGGGTCAGATAGCAAGAGAACACATAGAAAACTAAAGTTAAAAGACAAAGCCGAAGTCAAGTCATGATCTGAGGTCAGAATACCAGGAAGATAGCTGATCAGGGCAAAGGGGCTAGACAAATGGATGGTCAGGACAAGTTCCAAAGTCAGACAGCAAAGGATTAACAGAGCACAAAAATACAAAGCACACTACTGAGCAGATGCTACATCTGGAAGAAGTTTGAGACTGACAGCTCAGCTAAGTAACTGGGTAATCACCTAGAATAGGAAACACCTGAAAGAAGCTCAGCACTAGTGTTGAGCGAATTTGTTGAGCATTTCAAATTCGTGTTCGTGTTCGGGGTTTCGGCTCGTTCGCGCCAAAAAAATCGGCATCCCTGATTTACCACACTGTCACACAGATAACATCAGCGTGGCAATTCAGGGATGTTCGTGGGTGGAGCCGATTTTTTTGGGTGCAATCCAGCCAGAACCCTGAACACGAACCCGAATTTGAAATGCCAAACAAATTCGCTCAACACTACTCGGCACCGACAGCTCAGCTTACAACTGCACCAGATTGAACAACTGAGCTGTCAATCACAGCGTCCAAGACACACTGAGCGTAGGAATTTTGACACTCTGATGTTTATTAAGCAGAAGTTTATTAAGAGTTCATTTCCATGTAAAACATTTCCCACATTAAGAACATGAAAAAGGCTTCTCCCCTGTGTGATTACTCTGGTGACTAAGAAGAGATGATTTCTTCACAAAGCATTTTCCACATTCTGAACAGGAAAAAGGCTTCTCCCCTGTGTGAGTTCTCTGGTGTCTAACAAGAGATGATTGCTGGTTAAAACATTTTCCACATTCTGAACAGGAAAAAGGCTTCTCCCCTGTGTGAGTTCTTTGGTGTATAATAAGATTCAGTTTATAGTTAAAACATTTCCCACACTCTGAACAGGAAAAAGGCTTCTCCCCTGTGTGAATTTTCTGGTGTGTAACAAGATTAGATTTCTGGTTAAAACATTTCCCACATTCTGAACATGAAAAAGGTTTCTCCCCTGTGTGGGTTCTCTGGTGCTTAACAAAATCTGATTTATTGTTAAAACATTTCACACATTCTGAACATGAAAAAGGCTTCTCCCCTGTGTGAGTTCTTTGGTGCATAATAAGATTTAGTTTATGGTTAAAACATTTCCCACATTCTGAACAGGAAAAAGGTTTCTCCCCTGTGTGAGTTCTCTGGTGTCTAACAAGAGATGATTTCGTGTTAAAACTTTTCTCACACATGAAACAAGAAAATCTATTCTCTGCTATGTGTATTTTTTGATGTTTAAGAGTAGACTTTTCGCGGGAAAAGCTATTTCCATATTCTGAAAGTGAAAATGGCTTCGTTGGAACAATTTGTTTTTTAATGCTTATTTTGTGACTTTGATTTTCCTTAGTAGTTGGTAATGAATCAGAAGATAGGACCTGTTTCATAGGATCAGATGACAGATCTTCATTGTTAAGGGATGATGGTATATTTGGAGTAATGTCATTCACTTCAATTGCATCCTGTGGGATCTCAAGATCATCTGATTTAAAAATTGAAGACGTCAGCTGTCCCTCTGATCTCCTGGTACAGTCACCTGTTAAGAATAAAGCCAATTATTATTTTTGAATAAAATATCCTTGAGTTTTATATTTTTGAGCATTTCTACTTAAACTGTAAAAATAAGAAGTTATGTAAAAAAAATTGAATTATTCACCAAGACAATGACAGTTCACACTCTAATAAAAAACCTCATTGGATGATTCAGTAGAGCGTGGTGTCCAACTGTTTGTTCATTCTTCCCCCAAAAATATGGAATAAAAAGCCACCAAACAATGTTATGTAGGCAAAAATAATACCAATAAAAACTTCTACTCATCTCACAAAAAAACAAGTCCCCACTCAGGTCCATCATCTGTCAGTGGAAAAACAGAGGTTTCCACATTATTAGTGGCTCAAAGACTCTAGAAATGCAACATGGCTTCCATAAACCAATCCAGCAATATCCGCTCTCCCAAAGTCAGATCTCCCCCTCACTTCTGAGCCTTGCAGTGTGCCCAAACCACATTTAGCATCCATGTATTTGGCATTACTATAGTGAGAAGAACTCACTTAATTTACGGTGTGTGTCTCCTGGAGCACAATCTGGGCACTATGTGTTGGGTAATAAAATGGCAAATGTACAAGATTCATTCTCCAACATCCACTGCGTGCTAATTTCCGGAAAGCGCCTGTGGAGTCAAAATAGTCCCTACTCCTATAGATTAAATTCACTGACGGGTTATAATCTCCAAAATGGAGTCGCTTTACGGGGATTTCTACTGCTCTGGTTTTCTGTTATTTTGTCATATTAAGGCTTCTGACAAAGTTGTGTCCGATTGTTTTCTGGGATCGGCTCCTGTGACGTCTGCTTCTGTCACCAACAGTGGTAGAAAACGCAGCACAACTGGACCAGGGTGCACGAGTAGGGTCCAAAACCGTATATAGTATAAGAGAAACCTCGGTACTCAGGTAATGGATTTTAGCAAATTAAATTTTAATTGCAGTCCACAGCAAAAATAACGTTTCGGTCTATACGACCTTCATCAGTGTACCACTTGCTGGGAATGAAATAGAGAAGGAGGGTGAGGACGCAGTGTCTCAGGCACGTGATTCCTTGGGACCAGAAGATAAGGAGAAATGACAGACAAGACCGCGGTATCCACTGCTGGTGTCTGGCGTGCACTAATGAAGGTCGAATAGCCCAAAACGTTATTTTTACTAAAATCCATTACCTGAGTGCCGAGGTTTCTCTTATGCTTCTGTCCCTAAGTGCCGCCTCATCCAATCTGCAGGCGGCGCTGGTGATGGAGGATACATCAGAATTAGAAGCTCTGGGCGGCGCAGGCTTTGTCCAGCCACTAAGATTAGGGTGCCTGGGACCAGTAGTACCATCCAGTCTGGCAGTATGGGTGTGTGTGCTGCCCAGCTGGAGTAATCTGCTTCCTGCTTCAGCCAATTAGAAAGCACTGCACCCTACTAAAGCTGGAAGCATATTGCCGGAAGCTGCCAGATACAGCCTTGTTCTCCTCTGGTTCAGTCCTCTGTGCTCAGCTCCCGGCTTGTGTATTTGTGTCCTGTTGTGATCCCGGCCCGTTTACGGACTACTCTTGTGTCTTCTGATTTTGTAGAAGTCCAGATTTATGTAGAGGGGTTAAAGGGTGATGGGCAAAACTGTGACTATAGACAATAACATCTCCTGAAATGATCAAACTTAACAGTCTTCTTCAGTAAAAAATAAGTAACTAGTGGTGAAACCTCTCTGGGGTAATTAGAGTATGGGGCTCGGTGGCTCTTGGCAATCTAAACTATCATAAGGGACAATATTTTCTATCAGATGAGTTTCAAGAAGAAATATTAGACGTTCAAAAATAACTTATTATAATAGTGCAGAGCTTAGATTAAATTTACATCTTGGGCATTTGGCAGTGGCAAGGAAGACCTTTTCTTTTAAGACTTACAGACTCACATAAGTGAGGCCGGCCGATCCCACCACAATCAAACTATCATACAGAATGGAGCTGTAAAAAAAGAAACAATATAAAAACATGTAACATCTCCAACAACAACGTATGTATGAAGGGAGAACTCCAACACTAAACCGGAGTCGCACTCATTCATGGTGGACCATTGGAGCTACTACGACTCCTGAGCAGAAGAGTAGAGAAAGTATTAGCGCCCCCATTTCAGGAGAGATTGTGCAGTAATCTGAATTCCTTAGGATCGAAAACAAAATGGAATGACGTGGAGTGAATCCATGAAACCAGGGCTCGAGCCATGCCAACACATCTCCTGCAGGCGTGAATAATTGTATATTACAGCCATCAGCCATGCACAGCTTAGAGATATATCATGGCACAGGTGTAATGTTTTCTGTGTAGTTTATCACAATCCTGTTTGAAGTTAGTTGGTTTGAAAAGAAATTGAAAAGTCAGGATAAAGGGAAACTCTGTTGTTATTGGACAGAAAGTCACACTTGTCCCTCACTGCACATTTAATGTTGTCTAAAATAAAAGTGAAGTTTGGCCAGAAAGACGGGACCTGGTCTTGTAGGGACCATATGAGGACATTCAGCAGCACAGAAGGGAGAGAAGGTAGATTCATCCAATAAGATATCAGGATTCTAGGAAGCCAACAGCATCATTACCCTCCGCTTTCTCTTCAAGTGATTTTCTCACTTGTCAGCACATTCTACATACGCTGTCATTTGGCTTTGTAGTTTACAGATCTGGGCCGGTAACGGTCAGCGTCTCCTAATCCCAGGGGGTAGGTGGATCCTCCAGATTGTAAGTCCTACAGAAAAGGTCTTTCACAATTACAAAAAGTATTGTGAACATTTTTGGATGGAGGAAAATGTTGTGGTCTAGCGGTAAAATAGTGATTACATGATTGTGATACGGCCGGACTACACCACCGATAAAGCAGCCACAGCCGGTGACTGAGAAGAATCTGTGACTTCTCTGCATTTAGTGGTCACTACTCACCTGGGCGGTCATATGTAGGAATCTCCTCTTTACACCGCTCATCACCCCTCACATATGTCTCTGTAGTATCAATATGGGTCAGATCTTCACCCTGAAACAAATATTGTAAAAGTCACAGACAGATATAATACTGGTGGATAAAACAAGACTGAGCACAAGACCTTCACAAACATCTACACATCATAGGGGAGATCTCATGACACCTTCTCTCCATCTACCTGATGATCCTGAGGAACATTGGGATCTTCTTGTTTACAGTCCTGTGGAAGAAGACGACGGGGACATCTCTCTGGAGTTGTCCTCTTACTGAATAGATCTGGAGGAAACACATACAGGGACTGAATTCATTCTTTACATACAGATAATTATAGGCTGTGTGTATTTAGTCCTGTCTATTACCTGGTGATGTGAGGGGCTGGGGAACCTCCATCATGACGTCCTTGTACAGATCTTTGAGTCCTTCTAAATACTCCCACTCCTCCATGGAAAAATAGACTGCGACATCCTGACACCTTATAGGAACCTGACACATACAATGATACCGTCATCCCCTCGATCCCTCCATAGCGTTACTGTATAATGTCCCAGCATTCCCAGCAATGTCACCTCTCCAGTCAGCAGCTCAATCATCTTGTAGGTGAGTTCTAGGATCTTCTGGTCATTGATGTCCTCATGTATCAGGGGGTGAGGTGGAGGTCCCGTGATTGGTCTCAGGGGTGTCACCCATCCCTCAGACACAGGGTCCTGACAGCACTCACTAGAGGTCTTCTTCACTACTGTGTAATCCTGGTTATGGAGAGACACATTAATAAATCTCACTACAGACATTTCCAGAGTCCTCACCTCTCCAGTTCTGTCCATCTGTTATTCCCATAGATAAGAATGATGTAATGTGACGTCATCAGAATCTCTCACCTCTCCAGTAAGCCGGAAGAGGATCTCTAGGGTGAGGTGTAATATCCTCTCCACCATCTTCTTTCTGTCTCTAGCCATTCTTCTCTAGGAAAATTATATAGATAAATTATTAGTATCTAATATTGTATCAGACGGTAATGGGCAAGCTGAAAAGATATATAGGAGAGATGCATGTATGTCATCCTATGGTATGTTATTTTATTATTGTATGTACTGGTTTCTTGTTTTGTAAAAAAAAAAAACCTAATGAAAAAATCTCAATAAAAATATATTGGATTAAAAAAAAAAAAAAAGAATAGCAAAAAGGCTTCTCCCCTGTGTGAGTTCTCGGGTGCTTAACCAAAGCTGATTTATGGTTAAAACATTTCCCACATTCTGAACATGAAAAAGGCTTCTCCCCTGTGTGAGTTCTCTGGTGATCAACAAAAACTGATTTCTGGTTAAAACATTTTCCACATTTGGAACAAAAAAATCTATTGTCCGCTGTGTGTAATTTTTGATGTTTAAGAATAGACTTTTCGAGGGTAAAACTATTCCCATTTTCTGAACGTGAAAATGATTTCTTTGCTTTAGGAGCAGTTCGTTTTTTAATGCTTATTTTATTTTGATTTTCCTTAGCAGTCGGTAATGAATCAGAAGACAGGACCTGTTTCTTAGGATCAGATGATTGATGTTTGCTGTGAAGGGATGATGGTATATCTGGAGTAATGGCATTCACTTCAATTGTATCCTGTGGGATCTCAAGATCGTCAGATTTAAAAATCTCCTGTCCCTCTGATCTTCTGGTACAGTCATCTGCCAAGAATAAAAAACAATTATTAATTTTGAATAAAATATCCTTGAAATTTATATTTTTGAACATTTCTACTTAAAATATCTAAACAAACACATCCCTGGGCTACATGCTAATCCAGGGAAATGAAGAGATATATGCTGCATTTTCAAGGTGCTGCAGCCAACAACCACAATTAAATCGCCGAAAAGGTGGCCGCATAAGGTCCAGGGGACTGCGCGTCGCCCGACAAGGCCCGAGGCTACTGGCTTGGGACACTGATTGACAGGCGCAGGACAGGAGGGCGAGAGCCAGCGCAGTGAGACAACCGGGAAAGGTACATAGAACGGGGTCCCGTGCAAGTGCTCCTGAAATACCTGAGAGTTTGCTGGCTCACTAACCCGGAGGACACAGGACGACGTGGGCGGTTATAATCCGGAAAGTGCAACCTGAGGAACTTAACAACTGTGAGTAAAATCTGAAGACTGCACCCCACTGTGTCCTTGAATAATTGCTGCGCCAGCACCAGCCCTGCACTACACAGCACCAACAAACATCTACCTCATAAAATCCCCATCTATTGCCCTGGAGCTAAGCTCTGCCTGTAGAGAGCTGAACCATCTCTGCTGCATCACCATAAGCTCCAGAGGATCTGCACCACAGCAGCGGCCCATATAGCCGCATACCACAGGTGGCGTCATGAACATTATCTCTAAAAACTTTATTCCCCTTTTACTTTTCCCCTTTAATTGATCACCCTGGGTCACGGACTGGGTCACCACCACCGTGACCTCCCCCAGCATCGACCAGGACGGCTACCTAGTACCCCACGGCCCAGGGGGCGCGTCACTTCCATAAACCAATCCAGCAATATCGGCACTCCCAAAGTCAGATCTCCCCCTCGCTTCTGAGCCTTGCAGTGTGCACAAACCACATTTAGCCTCCATGTATTTGACATTACTATAGTGAGAAGACCCCACTTAATTTATGGTGTGTGTCTCCTGGAGCACAATCTGGACACTATGTGTTGGGTAATAAAATGGCATATTTGCAATATTCACTCTCCAACATCCACTGCGTGATAATTTCTGGAAAGTGCCTGTGGAGCCAAAATAGTCACTACTCCTATAGATTAATTCACTGAGGGTTATAATTTCCAAAATTTAGTCACTTTATAGGGATTTCGTCCATTTTGTAATAATAGGGCTTCTGCAAATGGTGGGTCCCATCTCCTCTGGGATCTGCTCCTGGGACGTCTGCTTCTGTCACCAGGAGCCGCCTTATTCATCCTGCAGGCGGCGATAGTGATGGAAGAGACGTCAGAATCAGAAGCTCTGGGTGGTGCAGGTTCTGTCCAGCCACTAATATTAGGGTTGCTGGGACCAGTAGTACTATCCAGTCTGGCAGTATGGGTGTGTGTGCTGTCCAGCTGAAGTAATCTGCTCCCTGCTTCAGCCATTTGGAAAGCACTGCACCCTACTAAAGCTGGAAGCATATTGCCGGAAGCTGCCAGATACTGCCTTGTTCTCCTCTGGTTCAGTCCTCTGTGCTCAGCTCCCGGCTTGTGGATTTGTTTCCTGTTGTGACCTCGGCCAGTTTACTGACTACTGGTGTCTTCTGATTTTGTATTTCCTCTGCCCTCCTGGTTCTGACCCGGTTACCTTACTATTCATCTTGACGTTAAAGGGTGATGAGAAAGGCAGTCCCTGGGATCTGGAGTATATAGCGCCAAGCCTATTCGTGGTAGCCATCTTTTGAGCTGCCAGGTGACCATGAACATTTCCCCAATACATTGTGTCTGCGAACTATTCCACCAAGATCTGCATTCAAATAGCTAAATGTCGCTTCTCCCCTTCTTAACCTGCCATGTGCCCAGACAGTAGTGTACAACCGTATATAGGGGATTGTCAGATTCAAGAGAAGTTGGAAAATAATTTGTAAGGTCCATTTGTTTCCTATTATCCTTTGTGAAGAATTCCAGAGTTATCACCACATAAAGTGACACACGTCAGATTTGAAAAATGGGGCCTAATTAGGAACAAAAAACTGGCTGCAGGAAGAGGTTAAATTAGAGTATTTTGAGAACTAACTACTATAGTCAAAAACTGACTATAGACAATAACACATCTACAGAAATGATCAATCTCAATAGTCTTCATCAGTAAAAAATTAGTAACTAGTGGTGAAACCTCTCTGGGGTAATTAGAGTATGGGGCTCGGTGGTTCTTCGTAATCTAAACTATGATAAGGGCCAATATTTTCTGTCAGATGAGTTTCAAGATGAAATATTAGACATTGAAGGAGAACTTTTTATAATAGTGCAAAGATGAGGGGTCTTAAATTTAGACCTCGGGCATTGGGAAGAGGCAATGGAGACCTACTTTTAAAGACTACCAGGGAGTTACAGACTCACATAAGTGAGTCAGGCCGATCCCACCACAATAAAGGTATCATACAAAATGAACCTGGAAAAAAATACAGAATAAAAGATATGTTACATCCCAAACAACAACGTATGTATCAGGGGAGAGAACTTCAAACCTAAACCAGAGCCGCACTCATTTATGGTGGACCATTGGAGCTACTATGAGTCCTGACCAGAAGAGTAGAGAAAGTATTAGCGCCCCCATTTCAGGAAACATTGTGCAGTAATCTGAATTCCTTAGGATTGAAAATATAATGGAATTTATGACGTGGAGTGAATCCATGAAACCAGGGCTCGAGCCATGCCACCACATCTCCTGCAGGCGGGAATAAATGTATATTACAGCCATCAGCCACGCACAGCTTAGAGATATATCATGGCACAGGTGTAATGTTTTTTGTGTAGTTTATCACAATCCTGTTTGAAGTTAGTTGGTTTGAAAAGAAATTGAACACTCAGGATTAAGGGAAACTCTGTTGTTATTGTACAGAAATTCACACTTGGCCCTCACTGCACATTTAATGTTGTTGATCGTAAAAGTGAAGTTTGGCCAGAAAGACTGGACCTGGTCTTGTAGGGACCATATGAGGACATTCAGCAGCACAGAAGGGAGAGAAGGTAGATTCATCCAATAAGATATCAGGGATCTAGGAAGCCAACAGCATCATTACCCTCCGCTTTCTCTTACAGGCCCATCATAATATTTTTCTTCAAGTGATTTTCTCACTTGTCAGCACATTCTACGTACGCGGTCATTTGGCTTTGTAGTTTACAGATCTGGGCAGGTAACGGTCAGCGTCTCCTAATCCCAGGGGGTAGGTGGATCCTCCAGGTTGTAAGTTCTATAGAAAAGGTCATTTACAATTACACAAAGTAATGTGAACATTTTTGGATGGAGGAGAATGTTGTGATCTAGCGGTAAAATGGTGATCACACGATTGTGATACGGCCGGACTACACAACCGATAAAGCAGCCACAGCTGGTGACAGAGAAGAATCTGTGACTTCTCTGCATTTAGTGGTTACTACTCACCTGGGTAGTCATATGTAGGAATCTCCTCTTTACACCGCTCATCACCCCTCACATATGTCTTTGTAGTATTAATATGGGTCAGATCTTCACCCTGAAACAAATACTGTAAAAGTCACAGACAGATGGAGAAGTCCCATCTATGATCAGATCTAATCCTGACATCTCCACCGTTCTCATTACACTATGATTGTAGAAAATCAATTAGTTTATTTTAATAGATTACCTAATCAGTGTGAATCAATATACTGATGATGGAATAATCTATGTGTATGTATGTATGCAAATGTGTATATGCACATGGATTATGTTAATAGTTAATGAATATATAACTAACAGCTTCTGTTCTAATCTGTATACAAGAACAACTAAATGATTTCCTGGGAATGGCATATGCATGGGAATGGCTGATAACAGAAAGATTCATGTCGAGTTGGCAAAGATGGCGCTGAGAGGCGAACTCACTCCCTCCATCAGAATTCCTAAGGCGTTACTCAAACCAAGAGATACATAGATGAACGAATTATAGCGTGCCGAGTTATCAGAAAAGAGCAATAAATTTTTACTAATCCCACCTAGAAGGAGAATGCTATTTAACCCCATGTCTACCTAATAAAGTATGCCATTTTGCGTGGTTCAGTTTCTGAGTGAAGTTTTTGAACCAGATAAGCAGATTTGGTTAATTAGCTTCTCTGCATGCACTCAGACATCTTTAATTTGGAGGAGAGCAGTTACCTAGTGTATCTTAAATTGGTGTAACCTTCACAAATAGTGCCGTGACTCGGAATGTGTATGATGAAGATCATCATGATCAGTGTGTGACACAACTTAGAGCTACAATCAACAATATTCTGAACTATGTTGGAACAAGGAACCTTACTTCTATTGCTCTTCCTGCTATAAGTTATGGAATGTATGGATTTCCTATGCAAGCCTGTGCCCAAGCAATAGTCCAAGCTATACCGGAGTATAGAAGATTAAGGCTATGTGCCCACGATGCAGAAATGAAGCAGAAAATTTCTGCAGCATTTCTGCATCTCCCTGGCAGAAAAAAACGCATGCAGATTGTGCATGCGTTTTTCCTGCAGAATACATGCGGATCCACATGCGGGTTCACATGCGTTTCCGCATGCAGATTGACAAGCACTTTCCAGGCGATAGCATCACTTGGAACGTGCTTGACAACTAGGTCACACTGTATAAATCCATGCAAACAGCATGGATTTATACAGTGTGAACCGTAAAAATTAAAACAAATAAAGCTATACTCACCCCCGAGGCCCCTGTGTGCTGCAGCGCTCGTTCCTGTCTGGTTCCCGGCTGCCGGCATATCGCGAGACACAGCGGTGAAGGGCCTGCGGTCACATGACTGTGACGTCACCGAAGGTCCTTCAGGGCTGCTGGCATTCAGAGAGAAGACGCCGGACAGGTGAGTATAAACTTTATTTGTTATTTTATTCTTTTTTTACAGGTACAATGGTACCCAGGTCTGGATGAGAGTCTCCTCTCCTCCAGAACTGGGTACCATCCGCACATAGAGACGCATAGAAGCCGCTTGTAAAAATGTACAGTCGCAGTTTCTGTGCGTCTCAATGCAAGTCAATGGCGGGAGTTCCGCTGCACTTCCGCAAAATTAAATGACATGCTGCGGATTTTTGTACGCAGCATAAACGCTGCGGAAAAATCCGCAGCATGAGCATAGAACATGCGGAATCCCCTTGGGGACCATGGGGTGCGGATTACCTAGCGTTTTACAAGCGTTTCCGCTGCTTGAAAAACGCTACGTGGGCACACAGCCTAACTATGTTAGAGGAGATAAGACTAATCAGCAATTACTATCATACATCTCAAATTCTCACCCGAGCTGTGGAAAGTGCCACAGCTAGATCAGACTCACTCAGCCGCCAGATGACCTCACAAGATAACCTGAATGAACTATTTCCTAGACAAACAAGCCCACCTCCTGCTATAAGAAAGGAGCATTAATTCCCTGTGTTTCTCCAGCTAACACTCCATTGTTTCCAGTGAAGAAAAACTGCAAGAGGAGAACCGGATAAATTCAGGATGGTGCAAGATCTGAGAGCTGTGAGTGCAGTTACAATCCTGGAGACTCCAGTGGTGCCAAATCCACATATATTACTCAGTGAAATTCCCCCCGAGGCAACGCATTTTACAGTAATCGACTTGGCAAACGCCTTCTTCAGTGTGCCTCTGTATCCAGACTGTCGGTATCTTTTTGATTTTACGCACAGAGGAGTACAGTACACCTGGACCGTTATGCCTCAAGGAGCTCAGAACTCTCCTCATCACTTCACACTGGCCTAAACTACCTGTCTCCAACCCTGGAAGAGTGAGAACCCTGAAGTCACATTGATACAATATGTCGATGATCTACTACTCTGTTGTCCAGACGACCAAACTTGCCACAGGTTCAGCTATTCTTTGCTCCAATTTCTGGCCACCATCGAATGCAAAGTTACTACAGCTACAGCTACAGAACTCCTCCACAGAACAGCAGATGTTGTACTTGGCCATCCTACAACTATACTGGCCCCTCATGATTTGCAAGCTATCCTTGCACAAACCCAGCACAACCATCTATCTATGCAACGTCGTGTCAGAATCCAATGTGAGCCCCTTTTACCAGAAAATATAGCTCTTCGGCAATGTACTGTCTTGAACCCCTCCACTCATGCTTCCTCTGTCAAGGGGGGGCTGCCCTGAAGACTTAGGGGGGTCCTCAGAAGACCATGAATACCCTGATTCGAGTGACCATGATTGCCTTGAGGTCATGAAGGCAGAAACTTCTCACCTACCTACTGTCTCTGAGCAGCCACTGCCTGAAGCGGATCTGATACTGTATACTGACGGGTCCAGATACGCAGATGAATATGGAACGTACCATACCGGATATGCGGTGGTGTCCCCACCAACGGTTATTTCTGCTGGACCACTGCCATCTTATATGTCAATTCAAGAGGCCGAACTGTATGCTCTGACCGAAGCCTGCAAGTGCGCAGAGAGTCGAGTGGTCAATATCTACATGGACTCGAGGTACGGATTCGGGATTGCCCATGACTTTGGCCTGATATGGGCCCTGAGGGGCTACAAGACAGCCAGTGGAGCTCCAATCCGGAATGCAGCGGCAGTGAGAAGTCTGCTAGAAGCTCTGAAGTTACCTAGGCAAGTGGCTGTGATCAAAATTAAGGCTCATGGGAAACTGAATTCAGAGGAAGCCAAGGGCTGACATTACAGCAAAAGCAGCAGCTATGGAACCAATATTTCCAGAGGAAGCAGAGGTGTCGGGTGGTACGGAGGTGTTTGTGCTCACCAGAAGTCAGAGACAACAAGGAGATGAGGAAGAAACGGGAATGAGAAATTTGGGGTTGGAAGATGAAGAGGAGCAAAGACTGGAAGAGAATCTGACACACAGGACTTACGTGGACTGGCAGAATGCGGTAACGGAAGAAGGAAAACAAAACAAAATTCTTAAAGCCAGTAAAGAATTTTCACTTCCATGGCCGGAGGTGCTGCCTATTGCCCTATACTCAGTCCAAAATACCCCGAGACAACCCACAGGGCTCACATCATACGAGATCTTGTATGGTGGGCCACCTAGAATGGGTCGATATTACCCACAGCAGCTTAGTTCAGGGAATGATAAGCTTGTGAATTTTGTTGTCAGACTTGCTAAAGAGTTAAAACTAACACATGCTACAGTGTACTCTTCTATTCCAGACTCAGATCTTGAATCAGGTACTCACAGTATCCAGCCTGGAGATTTTGTCTGGATAAAGAATCACGTGCGAGGCACACTGGATGCCAGATTTGAAGGGCCCTACCAAGCACTACTTACATCCCCTACGGCTGTGAAGGTCGAAGGCCAAACATCATGGGTCCACACATCCCATTGCAAGAAGGCGGTCTCAGACCCACAACCCTGATGTTCCTTTGTCTGATGACAGTAGCTTGGGGGGGAAGCCTTTGTTACGGTAACACGTGCATTCCAAACAATTATTACTAAAGAGAATGATATTCCAGTTTTCTGGTACAACACTTCCTTGAATGTGGTGACATGAAGATTAGGATTAGATTGGAGGGCAAATAGACTGGGGAATGTGCCATAACTAAAGCAATAATGTCTGTTTACCTTATATCTGAGTCCCAGGAATCCAAAGAGGAAATAAAGGCTGTGTTTGCAGGTACATACAGGGCCAAGAGAGAAGTTAACCCCAAAGGCAGTTTTGATCCATATATATATATATATATATATATATATATATATATATATATATATATATATATAATGTTCTCGGGGTTCTTAGGGGGGTGCCAGACGAATTCAAGGCCTGAGACCAAGTGAAGGTGGGATTTGAGTCCATAATACCCATAATAACCATTAACAAGAACGTAGATTGGATACATTACATATATTATAACCAACAAAGATTTGTCAATTACACCAAAGATGCCTTATAAGGGATAGCTGACCAACTAGCACCCACATCTACCATGGCCTTCCAAAACAGAATAGCTCTGGATATGTTATTGCAGAAAAAGGAGCGGTATGCAAAATGATAGGTGACCATTGTTGTACGTATATCCCAGACAATACCGGCCCCACAGGGAAAGTTACTAAGGCTCTCAAAATCTATGAACAAACAGTTCCCCTTAGAACAAAAGTGTTGTACCAGAGAGAATACCGGAAGTAAATGAGTTTGTAAAGTTAATATCCATATTTCTGTGTTAGGGGTGACCGGCGATTACACAGTCACTAGATCTTTTAGGGTCTCCACCCCTTTCCTGTAGGTCTTCGTACGAGTTAGATTTAGGAACGTCGGTGGGTCCGGCTAAAAGGGATGGGCCGCCCGTCACATCGTAGGGTTCCAGAATAGCCTTAACATAGGGTCAATTTCTTCTCCCCCTCTGATTTTTAGCATATGGATATTAAAAGCAAATAATTGATTTTAGGGGGGCTTGTCAAGGTTAAATATATATATTATAGAAAATCAATTAGTTTCTTTTAATAGATTACCTAATCAGTGTGAATCAATATAGCGATGATGAAATAATCTATGTGTATGTATGTATGCAAATGTGTATATGCACATGGATTATATTAATAGTTAATGAATATATAACTAACAGCTTCTGTTCTAATCTGTAGACAAGAACAACTAAATGATTTCCTGGGAATGACATATGCATGTGCATGGCTGATAACAGAGAGATTCATGTCGAGTTGGCAAAGATGGCGCTGAGAGACGAACTCACCCCCTCCATCGGAATTCCTAAGGCATTAATCAAACCAAGAGATACATAGATGAATGAATTATAGCGTGCCAAGTTATCAGAAAAGAGCAATAAATTTTACTAATCCCATCTAGAAGGAGAATGCTATTTAACCCCATGTCTACGTAATAAAGTATGCCATTTGGCGTGGTTCAGTTTCTGAGTGAAGTTTTTCAACCAGATTAGCAGATTTGGTTAATTAGCTTCTCTGCATGCACTCAGACATCTTTAATTTGGAGGAGAGCAGTTACCTAGTGTATCTTAAATTGGTGTAACCTTTACCGTATAAGACATATAATACTGGTGGATAAAACAAGACTGAACACAAGACCTTCACAGCCGTCTACACATCATAGGGGATATCTCATGACACCTTCTCTCCATCTACCTGATGATCCTGAGAAACATTGGGATCTTCTTGTTTACAGTCCTGTGGAAGAAGAGGATGGGGACATCTCTCTGGTGTTGTCCTCTTACTGGATAGATCTGGAGGAAACACATACAGGGACTGAATTCATTCTTTACATACAAATATTTATAGGCCGTGTGTATTTAGTCCTGTCTATTACCTGGTGATGTGAGGGGCTCGGGAATCTCCATCATGATGTCCTTGTACAGATCTTTGTGTCCTTCTATATACTCCCACTCCTCCATGGAGAAATAGACAGCCACATCCTGACACCTTATAGGAACCTGACGCATACAATGATATCGTCATCCCCCGATCCCTTCATAGCATTACAGTATAATGTCCCAGCATTCCAAATAGTGTCACCTCTCCAATCAGCAGCTCAATCATCTTGAAGGTGAGTTCTAGGATCTTCTAGTCATTGATGTCCTCCTGTATCAGGGGGTGAGACTGAGGTCCTGTAATTGGGCACAGGGGTCTTCCCCTTCTCTCAGACACAGGGTCCTGACAGCGCTCACTAGAGGTCTTCTTCACTACTGTGTAACCCTAGTTATGGAGAGAAACATTAATAAATCTCACTCCAGACATTTCCAGAGTCCTCACCTCTCCAGTTCTGTCCATCTGTTATTCCCATAGATAAGAATGATGTAATGTGACGTCATCAGAATCTCTCACCTCTCCAGTAAGCCGAAAGAGGATCTCAAGGGTGAGGTGTAATATCCTCTCCGCCATCTTGTCTCTGTCCATATCCATCATTGATAGGTGATTCAGAAAAATTCTCTTAATATAGAAGATCTTCACTGAGAGGATCTGATATTGTAGAGACCTGAATGAGAAGAAGAGCCGATGTAACATCATAAAGAATTCTGTGTATTAATACAATTACTGGAGACAATAAGGGAAATATATCAGGAGATAGAATGCGTAGATGTTGTATTCTCTAGTCTTTTATGGATTGGAACACAAGTTGAATTGCTGACTTAGGCTATGTGCCCACGATGCAGAAATGCTCAGGATTTTTTCCTGAGCATGTCCTGCCAAAGACATGTGGATGTGAAGCGTTCTTCACATGCATTTCCGTATGAGGGTTGACAACCGCTTTCCAAGCGATTTTAGCATCACTTGGAAAGTGCTTGACAACTTGGTTACAGTATATAAATCCATACAACAGACATGGATTTATATAGTGTAACCCCCAAAGAATGTCAAAAAATAAATATATACTTACACTCCGATGGCCCCCGCAGTCTTGCTTCGCTCCGTCGTGGCTGCCGGCAACTGGCGGTGCACTGTACTGAAGGACCTGCTGTCACATGACTATGACGTCAGCGCAGGTCCTACAGTTCATCGCGAGATGCCGGCAAAGGAGGACGAGCGTAGTGCGGGCCGCCAGAAGGTAAGTATAATCTTTATTTTTTATTTTATTCTTTTTTTTACATGTTCTATGGTACCCAGGTCCGGAGGAGAGTTTCCTCTCCTCCACACCTGGGTACCATCCGCACATTAGAATGCATGGAAGACGCATCTACAGATGTAGTAATGTGTAATCCATGCGTTCCAATGCTAGTCAATGGCGGTGAAAATGCATTTTTTTCCACAATGATAACCCGTAGCGGAAATTTCCGCAGCATGTGCACACCACATGCGGATTATCATTGGGGAACATGGCAGGCCTTCTACCATGCATTTTTTAAGCGTTTCTGAAGCGTTTTTGCTGCGGTGGAAACGCTTAAAAAACGCATCGTGGGCACACAGCCTTAGACATCTCCTCCGTACTTCCAATCACTGGCTAATTTGGCCACTGCTTCAGTAAGAATCACCCAGAAACCCAAGCAGCAATGGTATTTTTATTATTTTACAACATTCTGCTTTTGTCCCTGACGTACTAATAAAACCTATATATTTTAGGCCACAGACAACAAGCAGTTTCTTCCTCGGAGTCTGCAGCTGAATACGTTTCTTATAGACTCATCTTCCATAACGCTAATTCTCATCATATACATTACACGTGACATGAGAAATAACAACTTCATGATGAGGACGACATCTTCATCTTCTAATACGGCTCTAGAAACAAAGTTGGCCAGAGTCCGTCACTAACTACATCATCACCGACTGTCTGTATGAATGTTTCCCGTCTTTCCCAGGTTGTAATCTTTTATCACGTTACATCTCATTTATAAGAGCTTGTTTGTAAGAACACCAAGACAGGAGTTATTTGATGCTAATGTCTCCTTGTACAGTGTTTTTTTTTCATGGATATTATGTTTCTTTTAGCATTTTTATGTAGGCTTCCATATATTACATGAAAAACACCAAAAAAAGAAAACCAAGTGTTAAAACATAAAATAAAATTGGGGATGGCGGCACTGTGGGATCATTATACTGTAAGTGAGGGGGATGGTGGTAATGTGGGAATATTATATTGTATGTGGGAAGATGGCGGGACTGTGACATTATACTGTATGTGGGAAGATTGCGGGACTGTGGGAACATTATACTGTATGTGGGAAGATGGCGGTACTGTGAACATTATACAGTGTGGGGAAATAGAGGTACTATGAGAGGATTAATGACCGCAGTCGCTCCTGTGACCGGGCCCAGCCAACACCAACCCCTGCTTCAGCAGGATGTGTGTTCTCGGACTGACATTCAGCTTAGTGCCACAATACACGCTGCCGACCAATCAGAGGCCTGCAGCTGACATCGGCATGTACGTCATTAGGGGCGCATGGAAGTAACATCATGCTCTCCTGTCGCTTCCAGCTGAAGTCAGCGGCAGCTCCAGAAAAAGACACCGCGCGGCGAGGGAGCGGAGAGAAGGTGAATATAATGTTATTGTTTTTTTAAATCAGCGAGTACACGGTGCCCTTGGCCATACTACTACATGTAAGAGTATGGACTGTGCATTATACTACTACATGTAAGAGTATGAGCTGTGCATTATACTGCATGGATGACTGTGGGCTGTACATTATACTACATGTATGAGTATGGGCTGTGCATTATACTACATGTATGACTGTGGGCTGTGCATTATACTACATGTGTGGATTATGGGCTGTGCATTATACTACATGGATGACTGTGGGCTGTGCATTATACTACATGTTTGGATTATGGGCTGTGCATTATACTAAATGTATGGACTGTGGGCTGTGCATTATACTACATGTGTGGATTATGGGCTGGGCATTATACTACATGGATGACTGTGGGCTGTGCATTATACTACATGTTTGGATTATGGGCTGTGCATTATACTAAATGTACGGACTATGGGCTGTGCATTATACTACATGTGTGGATTATGGGCTGTGCATTATACTACATGGATGACTGTGGGCTGTGCATTATACTGCATGGATGACTGTGGGCTGTACATTATACTACATGTATGAGTATGGGCTGTGCATTATACTACATGTATGACTGTGGGCTGTGCATTATACTACATGTGTGGATTATGGGCTGTGCATTATACTACATGTTTGGATTATGGGCTGTGCATTATACTAAATGTATGGACTGTGGGCTGTGCATTATACTACATGTATGACTATGGGCTGGGCATTATACTACATGGATGACGGTGGGCTGGGCATTATACTACATGGATGACGGTGGGCTGGGCATTATACTACATGTATGGACTGTGGGCTGTGCATTATACTACATGTATGACTATGGGCTGGGCATTATACTACATGGATGACGGTGGGCTGGGCATTATACTACATGTATGACTATGGGCTGTGCATTATACTACATGTATGACTATGGGTGGACCATTATACTAAATGTGTGGACTATGGGCTGTGCATTACACTACATGTATGGGCTGTGCATTATACTACATGTATGGACTATGGGCTGTGCATATACTACATGGATGACTATGGGCAGTGCATTATACTACATGTATGACTGGGGGCTGTGCATTATACTACATGTATGACTGTGGGCTGTGCATTATACTACATGTGTGGATTATGGGCTGGGCATTATACTACATGGATGACTGGGCTGTGCATTATACTACATGTATAACTGTGGGCTGTGCATTATACTACATGTATGACTATGGGCTGGGCATTATACTACATGGATGACGGTGGGCTGGGCATTATACTACATGGATGACTATGGGCTGTGCATTATACTACATGTATGGACTGTGGGCTGTGCATTATACTACATGTATGACTATGGGCTGTGCATTATACTACATGGATGACGGTGGGCTGGGCATTATACTGTATGGAGGATTATGGGGAGTGCATTATACTACATGTATGGACTGTGGGCTGTGCATTATACTACATGTATGACTATGGGCTGGGCATTATACTACATGGATGACGGTGGGCTGGGCATTATACTACATGTATGACTATGGGCTGTGCATTATACTACATGTATGACTATGGGTGGACCATTATACTAAATGTGTGGACTATGGGCTGTGCATTACACTACATGTATGGGCTGTGCATTATACTACATGTATGGACTATGGGCTGTGCATATACTACATGGATGACTATGGGCAGTGCATTATACTACATGTATGGACTATGGGTTGTGCATTATACTACATGGATGACTATGGGTTGTGCATTATACTACATGGATGACTATGGGCTGTGCATTATGCTACATGTGCGGACTATGGGCTGTGGATTATACTACATGTACGGACTATGGGCTGTGCATTATACTACATGTACGGACTATGGGCTGTGCATTATACTACATGTACGGACTATGGGCTGTGCATTATACTACATGTACGGACTATGGGCTGTGCATTATACTACATGTACGGACTATGGGCTGTGCATTATACTACATGTACGGACTATGGGCTGTGCATTATACTACATGTACGGACTATGGGCTGTGCATTATACTACATGTACGGACTATGGGCTGTGCATTATACTACATGTACGGACTATGGGCTGTGCATTATACTACATGTACGGACTATGGGCTGTGCATTACACTACATGTACGGACTATGGGCTGTGCATTATACTACATGTACGGACTATGGGCTGTGCATTATACTACATGCAAGGACCATGGGGTGTGTATTATGCGACATGTACGGACAACGGGCTGTGCATTATACTACATATATGGACTATGGGCTGTGCAATATACCACATGGATGACTATGGGCTGTGCATTATACTGTATGGAGGATTATGGGGAGTGCATTATATCGTGCATTGTGAAAGTATTTGGCCCCCTTGAACTTTTCTACCTTTTGCCACATTTCTGGCTTCAAACAAAGATATAAAATTCTATTTTTGGGGGGAAGAATCAACAACAAGTGGGACACAATCGTGAAGTGGAATGAAATTTATTGGATATTTTAAACTTTTAAAAAAAAATAAAAACTGAAAAGTGGGGCGTGCAATATTATTCGGCCCCCTTGAGTTAATACTTAGTAGCGCCACCTTTTGCTGTGATTACAGCTGGAAGTTGCTTGGGGTATGTCTCTATCAGTTTTGCACATCGAGAGGCTGAAATTCTTGCCTATTCTTCTTTGCAAAACAGCTCGAGCTCATTGAGGTTGGATGGAGAGCGTTTGTGAACAGCAGTTTTCAGCTCTTTCCACAGATTCTTGATTGGATTCAGGTCTGGACTTTGACTTGGCCATTCTAACACCTGGATACGTATATTTTTGAACAAATCCATTGTAGGTTTCGCTTTATGTTTGGGATCATTGTCTATTTGGAAGATAAATCTCTGTCCCAGTCTCAGGTCTCCAACAGGTTTTCATCCAGAATGGTCCTGTTTTTGGCTCCGTCCATCTTCCCATCAATTTTAACCATCTTCCCTGTCCCTGCTGAAGAAAAGCAGGCCCAAACCATGATGCTGCCACCACCATGTTTGACAGTGGGGATGGTGTTTTGAGGGTGATGAGCTGTGTTGCTTTTACGCCAAACATATCGTTTTGCATTGTGGCCAAAAAGTTTGATTTTGGTTTCAGCTGACCAGAGCACCTTATTCCACATGTTTGGTGATTCTCCCAGGTGGCAGGTGGCAAACTTCAAACAAGACTTTTTATGGATATGTGGCACCCCTGCGGGTTCAGTCGCCACAGAGGTACTGCATCTCACCGAGAGGTGTAGTATCTCACTCTCAGGTAACGATGGAGTACTGCCCGGAACCCACACACTAGCATGCATTACACTCCACTTCAGAGGGCAGGGCGAGATTGCTCCTAAAGGAGAGCACAGTCCCTGGTCCCTAACTGGAGGGCAGAACAATGTAGTGGGTGTGGGTGGAGGAAGAAGATCAGGGGAGCACTTCAGGAGTAGTATAAAAAGGGATGGAACCATCTAGAAGGGGTTGAGTCAGAGAAGACAGTGAGAGGAGAAGTAGTGGGAGCAGGAGCTCCGCAGGAGCTCTGCTCAGGAGGAGCGCGCCTGAGTGAGAGAGGCCCAGGAGTGGAGACTGACTGAACAGAGAGGAGAGGAGCAGGAAAGAAGGCTCCAAGAAGGAAAGAGGGGATCCTAGGGGTACAGGAAGTGCTGGAGGCCACCCGTACGCCCGAATCTACCAGGACGTGGAGGGATCAAGCCGCAGAGGAGACCGGCCCCTAACTAGTCGGAATTGCCATATTCAGCTAGAAACCGGAGGCTTCTACATACATTTTCAGGGTGCAGTTGCCACAGCCACAATTAATCGCCAAAAAGGTAGCCACACAGGATACAGGGAACTCCAGGTTGCCCGCTAAGATCTGAGGTTACCGGCTTGGCACACTGTTTGCGAGGCGCAGGGCAGGAGGGTGAGAGCCAGCGCAGGAAGATGACTGAGAAAGGCACACAGAAAGGGGTCCCGTTAAGTGCTCTTGAATTACCTAAGGGATTGCTGAACCCCTCCCATGGTGAATGCAGGACGACTTGGGTGGTTATAATCTGCAGTTGTAACCAGGAGCAACGTGATAAGCGTGAGTAAACCTTGAAGACTGCACCCCACTGTCTCTGTGAATTATTGCTGCGCCATCATCCCCTGCACCACACTGCACAACAACATCTACCTCATCTATAGTCACCACAGCAAGGCCCTGGAGCTTAGCTCTACCTGTGGAGAGCTGAACCAGCTCTGCTGCATTACCAACAGCTCCAGAGGACCTGCTCCATACAGTCGCATACCACAGGTGGCGTCACGAACATTAAAATATCAGCAAAGGGATATAAACCACAAGTATTCAATAGAACGACGAGCAAAAAGTGGCAAAGTGTAATATAAAAATTAACTTTTATTTATCTATTTAAAAATAGTAGTGAATAAATCGAATTAGTATAAAACTCATATAAGAAAGAAGCGATAGCAAGTCTTGCAAACGGTACTTAGCCGCCTATAAAAAAGAAAAATCTGTGGAACTGGTAACACTCCTAGTATAGTTCCTTCTGACACAGGAACCTAACGGACCACAGGTGTGTAACACTATAGACCACCACCTCAATTCCAAATAAGTTGTTCTGGTCCAAACTAAAGAGAAGACTGTCATACAATAAATGTTTCTTTAAATATACAACAAAGCATATTGAACAGACAGGTATACATCAAGAATCTCCTACACCCATGACTTTAATTCAGAAATGGGTGAGGAAAAGAGGAAGATAGACCAATTGTAATGTAGAGTCTAGATGTGACATAAAATACCTGGTGAATAATTAATATATAGAACAATCTCACCGTTAGAATGTCAGTATCATCGCTGTTGACTCATATCTATGCAATTCTAAGGAGAACCCTTTGGAAGTGGCAATATCCAGTAGAGTGCAGGACTCATTTCCTCTGGAAGGACTCAGACCAACAGGGTGAGGGGTGCTCTCCCGACGCGTTTCCTCATGTTACTGATTCATCAGGGGAGAGAGCAGTAGTACTAATGGGTCTATCAGCCCGAATAATGACAACATTTCCGCCTTTGTCAGAAGGTTTTATGACTATGTATAAAGTCTTCACCTACATGTTCCAACTGATCTACGTGTGAGAGTATTGTGCCTCGGGAACTGATTAATCATTTCCTCTGTACCCCTCCCTGATCCTTGAACCCCGTGACAAACCGTTTTTTTCCCACTCTACCTAGGGCGCTGCATGATGTTTCCATTTTAAATCATCCCGTAAGCCGAATTATCCTAATGGTGACCTGATGGACCCGGGCAAATAGTATATTTACCTGATATTCCGCAGTCGTGTCTGGTTGATGTACATCAGGTTACCATCACAACACAGCAAGCGTCCGCCCAGTCGGAGGCTCGCGTCATCGGAAACGACGTTTGCATGTCATTTGCCGGCTCATGCGCTCCAAATACCGGAAGTTGAGGGGCCGGAAACCGGAAGTGACGTTACCGCTGTAGCGCAGTAATACCGGCATATTTAAAAGAAGCGCGGGCACTACTTAGCAGCCGTGCCATCTCCATTTCGGGCTGATAGACCCATTAGTACTACTGCTCTCTCCCCTGATGAATCAGTAACATGAGGAAACGCGTCGGGAGGGCACCCCTCACCCTGTTGGTCTGAGTCCTTCTAGAGGAAATGAGTCCTGCACTCTACTGGATAATGCCACTTCCAAAGGGTTCTCCTTAGAATTGCATAGATATGAGTCAACAGCGATGATACTGACATTCTAACGGTGAGATTGTTCTATATATTAATTATTCACCAGGTATTTTATGTCACATCTAGACTCTACATTACAATTGGTCTATCTTCCTCTTTTCCTCACCCATTTCTGAATTAAAGTCATGGGTGTAGGAGATTCTTGATGTATACCTGTCTGTTCAATATGCTTTGTTGTATATTTAAAGAAACATTTATTGTATGACAGTCTTCTCTTTAGTTTGGACCAGAACAACTTAGTTGGAATTGAGGTGATGGTCTATAGTGTTACACACCTGTGGTCCGTTAGGTTCCTGTGTCAGAAGGAACCATACTAGGAGTGTTACCAGTTCCACAGATTTACTTTTTTATAGGCGGCTAAGTACTGTTTGCAAGACTTGCTATCGCTTCTTTCTTATAAGAGTTTTATACTAATTCTATATATTGCAGTTCATCCAGAGTCATCATGGGACTTTTGGCTGCATCTCTGTTCAGTCTTCTTGTTCGAGATGAAAGTTTAGAGGGACGGCCAGGTCTTGGTAGATTTGCAGTGGTCGGATACTCCTTCCATTTCAATATGATCGCTTGCACAGTGCTCCTTGAGATGTTTAAAACTTGGGAAATCTTTTTGTATCCAAATCCGGCTTTAAACTTCGCCACAACAGTATCTCGGACCTGCCTTGTGTGTTCCTTGGTCTTCATGATGCTCTCTGCACTTGAAACAGAACCCTGAGACTATCACAGAGCAGGTGCATTTATACGGAGACTTGATTACACACAGGTGGATTCTACTTATAATTACCAGTCATTTAGGACAACACTGGATCATTCAGAGATCCACTTCTTGTTGATTCTTCCCCCCAAAAAATTAGAATTTTATATCTTTATGTTTGAAGCCAGAAATGTGGCAAAAAGTAGAAAAGTTCAAGGGGGCCAAATACTTTCACAATGCACTGTACTTCTGTTATGGGGCCCCATCACTTCTATGTTCGCCCCTGGTGAGTGTAATAGTTTATTTTTTCTATACACTAAAGAACAGAGGCAGCACAGGGGACATATACCAAGATGGGGCCTAGGATAAGGGACATACATATACAGTGGGTACGGAGAGTAGTCAGACCCCTTTAAATTTTTCACTCTTTGTTTCATTGCAGCCATTTGGTAAATTCTAAAAAGTTCATATTTTTTTCCCATTAAAGTACACTCTGCACCCCATCTTGACTGAAAAAAAAAACAAGAAATGTAGAAATTTTTCCAAATTTCTGAAAAAAGAAAAACTGAAAAATCACATGGTCATAAGTATTCAGACCCTTTGCTCAGTATTGAGTAGAAGCACTCTTTTCAGCTAGTACAGCCATGAGTCTTCTTGGGAATGATGTAACAAGTTTTTCACACCTGGATTTGGGGATCCTCTGCCATTCTTTCCTGCAGATTCTCTCCAGTTCCATCAGGTTGGATGGTGAACGTTGGTGGACAGCCATTTTCAGGTCTCTCCAGAGATGCTCAATTGGGTTTAGGTCAGGGCTCTGGCTGGGCCAGTCAAGAATGGTCACAGAGTTACTCTGAAGCCACTCCTTTGTTATTTTAGTTGTGTGCTTAGGGTCATTGTTTTGTTGGAAGGTGAACCTTCGGCCAAGTCTGAAGAGGTTTTCATCCAGGATATCTCTGTACTTGGCCGCATTCATGTTTCCTTCAATTGCAATCAGTCGTCCTGTCGCTGCAGCTGAAAAACACCCCCATAGCATGATGCTGCCACCACCATGTTTCACTGTTGGGATTGTATTGGGCAGGAGATGAGCAGTGCCTGGTTTTCTCCACACATACCACTTAGAATTATCACCAAAAAGTTCTATGTTCATCTCATCAGACCAGAGAATCTTATTTCTCATAGTCTGGGAGTTCTTCATGTGTTTTTGAGCAAACTCTATGCAGGCTTTCATATGTCTTGCACTGAGGAGAGGCTTCGGTGGGGCCACTTTGCCATAAAGGCCCGACTGGTGGAGGGCATAAGTGATAGCTGGCTTTATGGAACTTTCTCCCATCTCCCTACTGCATCTCTGGAGATCAGCCACAGTGATCTTGGGGTTCTTCTTTACCTCTCTCACCAAGGCTCTTCTCCCACGATTGCTCAGTTTGGCAGGACGGCCAGGTCTAGGAAGACTTCTGGTGGTCCAAAACTTCTTCCATTTAAGGATTATGGAGGCAACTGTGCTCTTAGGAACCTTGAGTAATGCAGAAATTCTTTCGTAACCTTGGCCAGATCTGTGCCTTGCCACAATTCTGTCTCTGAGTTCATGATTCTCATTTGGTCTGACATGCACTGTGAGCTGTGAGGTTTTATATAGACAGGTGTGTGCCTTTCCAAATCAAGTCCTATCAGTGTAATTAAACACAGCTGGACTCCAATGAAGGAGTAGAACCATCTCAAGGAGGGTCACAAGGAAATGGACAGCATGTGACTTAAATAAGAGTGTCTGAGCAAAGGGTCTGAATACTTATGACCATGTGATATTTAAGTTTTTCTTTTTTAATAAATTTGCAAAAATTTCTACATTTTTTTTTCAGTCAAGATGGGGTGCAGAGTGTACATTAATGAGAAAAAAAATAACTTTTTACAATTTACCAAAAGGCTGCAATGAAACAGAGTGAAAAATGTAAAGGGGTCTGAATAATTTCCATACCCACTGTATATATCAGGATGGGGGGTGGTCGAAATCTCGCAACGGGTCCCCATCAGACCTTAGCTATAACTCTGATTATACTGTGTGGGGGGATGGCGGTACTATGGGAACATTACACTACGTGGGGCCAAAAAAGGGGTATAATGGGGGCATTACACTGTGGGGGCATAATACATACTGCATAAGGTGCATAATGGGGGCATTACACTGTGTGGGAGCATCATACATACTGCATAAGGGGCATAAAGGGGGCATTACACTGTGTGGGGGCATCATACATACTGCAAAAGGGGCATAATGGGGGCATTACACTGTGTGGGGGCATCATACATACTGCATAAGGGGCATAATGGGGGCATTACATTGTGTGGGGTCATCATACATACTGCATAAGGGGCATAATGGGGCACTACACTGTGTGGGGGCATCATACATCATGCATAAGGGGCCTAATGGGGGCATTAAACTGTGTGGGGGCATCATACATACTGCATAAGGGGCATAATGGGGGCATTACACTGTGTGGGGGCATCATACATACTGCATAAGGGGCATAATGGGGGCATTACACTGTGTGGGGTCATCATACATACTGCATAAGGGGCATAATGGGGGCATTACACTGTATGGGGGCATCATACACCCTGCATAAGGGGCATAATGGGGGCATTACACTGTGTGGGGGCATCATACATACTGCATAAGGGGCATAATGGGGGCATTACACTGTGTGGGGGCATCATACATACTGCATAAGGGGCATAATGGGGGCATTACACTGTGGGGGCATCATACATCCTGAATAAGGGGCATAATGGGGGCATTACACTGTGTGGGGGCATCATACATCCTGCATAAGGGGCATAATGGGGGCATTACACTGTGTGGGGGCATCATACATACTGAATAAGAGGAATAATGGGGGCATTACACTGTGTGGGGGCATCATACATACTGCATAAGGGGCATAATGGGGGCATTACACTGTGTGGGGGCATCATACACACTGTATATGGGGCATAATGGGGGCATTACACTGTGGAGGCATCATACATACTACATATGGGGCATTACACTGTGGGGGCATCATACATACTGCATAAGGGGCATAATGGGGGCATTACACTGTGGGGGCATCATACATACTGCATAAGGGGTATAATGGGGGCATTACGCACACTGCATAAGGAGCGCAATGGGGGCATTACACTGTGTGGGGGGCATCATACATCTTGTATAAGGGGTATAATGGGGGCATTACACATCCTGTATAAGGGGTATAATGGGGGCATTACACTGTGGGGGCATCATACATACTGCATAAGGGGCATAATGGGGGCATTACACTGTGGGGGCATCATACATACTGCATAAGGGGCATAATGGGGGCATTACACTGTGTGGGGGCATCATACATACTGCATAAGGGGCATTACACTGTGTGGGGGCATCATACATACTGCATAAGGGGCATAACACTGTCTGGGGGCATCATACATCCTACATAAGGGGCATAATGGGGGCATCATACATACTGAATAAGAGGAATAATGGGGGCATTACACTGTGTGGGGGCATCATACACACTGCATAAGGGGCATAATGGGGGCATTACACTGTGTGGGGGCATCATACATACTGCATAAGGGGCATCATACATACTGCATAAGGGGCATAATGGGGGCATTACACTGTGTGGGGGCATCATACACACTGTATATGGGGCATAATGGGGGCATTACACTGTGGGGGCATCATACATACTGCATAAGGGGCATTACACTGTGTGGGGGCATCATACATACTGCATAAGGGGCATAATGGGGCATTACACTGTGGGGGCATCATACATACTGCATAAGGGGCATAATGGGGGCATTACACACACTGCATAAGGGGCGTAATGGGGGCATTACACTGTGTGGGGGGCATCATACATCCTGTATAAGGGGTATAATGGGGGCATTACACATCCTGTATAAGGGGTATAATGGGGGCATTACACTGTGGGGGCATCATACATCCTGTATAAGGGGCATAATGGTGGCATTACACTGTGGGGCCAGTAAAGGGGTCCTGTACTATGAGAACAATACGTTTCCTCCCTTCCTGTCTCCATAGTTGGGTCGTATGTATCTATTACAGGAAACAGAACAAAAACCTTATGATTCTTATAAAGGGGCAACACAAGACCCCAAAAGAGTCTCCGTGCTGAAGGGGTTAATGCCCCCTGCGCCCAGTAATGGGGGTCTCCACATACCTCCACCTGCAGAGCCGCCACCACATATATGGCTGCTCTGTGCGCACAGGACCTGTGATGAGGTCACAGGAGGGGAGGAGTCAGGGGTCACATGATCAGGGGCCTCAGTGGATGCAGGACTCTGCTGTGCTGGTTGTCATGGTGCTGGATGAGCTGAAGTTTATGTGTGGGGTCAGGAGGGGTTTACAGGGGGGATGTAGCAGAGCCGTGTGTGTACGAGGTGTACGGAGCGGAGCCGTGTGTGTACAAGGTGTACGGAGCAGAGCCGTGTGTGTACGAGGTGTACGGAGCGGAGCCGCGTGTGTACGAGGTGTACGGAGCGGAGCCGCGTGTGTACGAGGTGTACGGAGCAGAGCCGCGTGTGTATGCGTTGTACGGAGCGGAGCCGCGTGTGTACGAGGTGTACGGAGCAGAGCCGCGTGTGTACGAGGTGTACGGAGCGGAGCCGCGTGTGTACGAGGTGTACGGAGCGGAGCCGCGTGTGTACGAGGTGTACGGAGCAGAGCCGCGTGTGTACGAGGTGTACGGAGCAGAGCCGCGTGTGTACGAGGTGTACGGAGCAGAGCCGCGTGTGTACGAGGTGTACGGAGCGGAGCCGCGCGTGTACGAGGCGTACGGAGCAGAGCCGCGCGTGTACGAGGCGTACGGAGCGGAGCCGCGTGTGTACGAGGCGTACGGAGCGGAGCCGCGTGTGTACGAGGCGTACGGAGCAGAGCCGCGTGTGTACGAGGCGTACGGAGCGGAGCCGCGTGTGTACGAGGTGTACGGAGCGGAGCCGCGTGTGTACGAGGCGTACGGAGCGGAGCCGCGTGTGTACGAGGCGTACGGAGCGGAGCCGCGTGTGTACGAGGCGTACGGAGCAGAGCCGCGTGTGTACGAGGCGTACGTAGCAGAGCCGCGTGTGTACGCGTTGTACGGAGCGGAGCTGCGTGTGTACGGAGCAGAGCCGCGTGTGTACGAGGTGTACGGAGCAGAGCCGCGTGTGTACGAGGTGTACGGAGCGGAGCCGCGTGTGTACGAGGTGTACGGAGCGGAGCCGCGTGTGTACGAGGTGTACGGAGCGGAGCCGCGTGTGTACGAGGTGTACGGAGCGGAGCCGCGTGTGTACGAGGTGTACGGAGCGGAGCCGCGTGTGTACGAGGTGTACGGAGCAGAGCCGCGTGTGTACGAGGTGTACGGAGCAGAGCCGCGTGTGTACGAGGTGTACGGAGCAGAGCCGCGTGTGTACGAGGTGTACGGAGCAGAGCCGCGTGTGTACGAGGTGTACGGAGCAGAGCCGCGTGTGTACGAGGTGTACGGAGCAGAGCCGCGCGTGTACGAGGCGTACGGAGCAGAGCCGCGCGTGTACGAGGCGTACGGAGCGGAGCCGCGCGTGTACGAGGCGTACGGAGCGGAGCCGCGCGTGTACGAGGCGTACGGAGCGGAGCCGCGCGTGTACGAGGCGTACGGAGCGGAGCCGCGCGTGTACGAGGCGTACGGAGCAGAGCCGCGCGTGTACGAGGCGTACGGAGCGGAGCCGCGCGTGTACGAGGCGTACGGAGCGGAGCCGCGCGTGTACGAGGCGTACGGAGCGGAGCCGCGCGTGTACGAGGCGTACGGAGCGGAGCCGCGTGTGTACGAGGCGTACGGAGCGGAGCCGCGTGTGTACAAGGTGTACGGAGCAGAGCCGTGTGTGTACGAGGTGTACGGAGCGGAGCCGCGTGTGTACGAGGTGTACGGAGCGGAGCCGCGTGTGTACGAGGTGTACGGAGCAGAGCCGCGTGTGTATGCGTTGTACGGAGCGGAGCCGCGTGTGTACGAGGTGTACGGAGCAGAGCCGCGTGTGTACGAGGTGTACGGAGCGGAGCCGCGTGTGTACGAGGTGTACGGAGCGGAGCCGCGTGTGTACGAGGTGTACGGAGCAGAGCCGCGTGTGTACGAGGTGTACGGAGCAGAGCCGCGTGTGTACGAGGTGTACGGAGCAGAGCCGCGTGTGTACGAGGTGTACGGAGCGGAGCCGCGCGTGTACGAGGCGTACGGAGCAGAGCCGCGCGTGTACGAGGCGTACGGAGCGGAGCCGCGTGTGTACGAGGCGTACGGAGCGGAGCCGCGTGTGTACGAGGCGTACGGAGCAGAGCCGCGTGTGTACGAGGCGTACGGAGCGGAGCCGCGTGTGTACGAGGTGTACGGAGCGGAGCCGCGTGTGTACGAGGCGTACGGAGCGGAGCCGCGTGTGTACGAGGCGTACGGAGCAGAGCCGCGTGTGTACGAGGCGTACGTAGCAGAGCCGCGTGTGTACGCGTTGTACGGAGCGGAGCTGCGTGTGTACGGAGCAGAGCCGCGTGTGTACGAGGTGTACGGAGCGGAGCCGCGTGTGTACGAGGTGTACGGAGCGGAGCCGCGTGTGTACGAGGTGTACGGAGCGGAGCCGCGTGTGTACGAGGTGTACGGAGCGGAGCCGCGTGTGTACGAGGTGTACGGAGCGGAGCCGCGTGTGTACGAGGTGTACGGAGCGGAGCCGCGTGTGTACGAGGTGTACGGAGCGGAGCCGCGTGTGTACGAGGTGTACGGAGCGGAGCCGCGTGTGTACGAGGTGTACGGAGCGGAGCCGCGTGTGTACGCGTTGTACGGAGCGGAGCTGCGTGTGTACGGAGCAGAGCCGCGTGTGTACGAGGCGTACGTAGCAGAGCCGCGTGTGTACGCGTTGTACGGAGCGGAGCTGCGTGTGTACGGAGCAGAGCCGCGTGTGTACGAGGTGTACGGAGCGGAGCCGCGTGTGTACGAGGTGTACGGAGCGGAGCCGCGTGTGTACGAGGTGTACGGAGCGGAGCCGCGTGTGTACGAGGTGTACGGAGCGGAGCCGCGTGTGTACGAGGTGTACGGAGCGGAGCCGCGTGTGTACGAGGTGTACGGAGCGGAGCCGCGTGTGTACGAGGTGTACGGAGCGGAGCCGCGTGTGTACGAGGTGTACGGAGCAGAGCCGCGTGTGTACGAGGTGTACGGAGCAGAGCCGCGTGTGTACGAGGTGTACGGAGCAGAGCCGCGTGTGTACGAGGTGTACGGAGCAGAGCCGCGTGTGTACGAGGTGTACGGAGCAGAGCCGCGTGTGTACGAGGTGTACGGAGCAGAGCCGCGCGTGTACGAGGCGTACGGAGCGGAGCCGCGCGTGTACGAGGCGTACGGAGCGGAGCCGCGCGTGTACGAGGCGTACGGAGCGGAGCCGCGCGTGTACGAGGCGTACGGAGCGGAGCCGCGCGTGTACGAGGCGTACGGAGCGGAGCCGCGCGTGTACGAGGCGTACGGAGCGGAGCCGCGCGTGTACGAGGCGTACGGAGCGGAGCCGCGCGTGTACGAGGCGTACGGAGCGGAGCCGCGCGTGTACGAGGCGTACGGAGCGGAGCCGCGCGTGTACGAGGCGTACGGAGCGGAGCCGCGTGTGTACGAGGCGTACGGAGCAGAGCCGCGTGTGTACGAGGCGTACGTAGCAGAGCCGCGTGTGTACGCGTTGTACGGAGCGGAGCCGCGTGTGGACGAGGTGTACGGAGCGGAGCCGCGTGTGTACGAGGTGTACGGAGCGGAGCCGCGTGTGTACGAGGCGTACGTAGCAGAGCCGCGTGTGTACGAGGCGTACGTAGCAGAGCCGCGTGTGTACGCGTTGTACGGAGCGGAGCCGCGTGTGTACGAGGTGTACGGAGCGGAGCCGCGTGTGTACGAGGTGTACGGAGCGGAGCCGCGTGTGTACGAGGTGTACGGAGCGGAGCCGCGTGTGTACGAGGTGTACGGAGCGGAGCCGCGTGTGTACGAGGTGTACGGAGCGGAGCCGCGTGTGTACGAGGTGTACGGAGCGGAGCAGCGTGTGTACGAGGTGTACGGAGCGGAGCAGCGTGTGTACGAGGTGTACGGAGCGGAGCAGCGTGTGTACGAGGTGTACGGAGCGGAGCAGCGTGTGTACGAGGTGTACGGAGCAGAGCAGCGTGTGTACGAGGTGTACGGAGCAGAGCAGCGTGTGTACGAGGTGTACGGAGCAGAGCCGCGTGTGTACGAGGTGTATGGAGCGGAGCCGTGTGTGTACGAGGTGTACGGAGCGGAGCCGTGTGTGTACAAGGTGTACGGAGCGGAGCCGTGCGTGTACGAGGCGTAGGGAGCGGAGCCGTGCTTGTACGACGTGTACGGAGCTGAGCCGCGCGTGTACGACGTGTACGGAGCTGAGCAGCGCGTGTACGACGTGTACGGAGCTGAGCAGCGCGTGTACGGAGCTGAGCCGCGCGTGTACGACGTGTACGGAGCTGAGCCGCGCGTGTACGAGGTGTACGGAGCAGAGCCACGCGTGTACGGAGCGAAACTGTGTGTGTACGAGGTGTACGGAGCGGAGCCGGGTGTGTACGAGGTGTACTGAGCCGCGCGTGTACGAGGTGTACGAAGCGGAGCCGCGCGTGTACGAGGTGTACGAAGCGGAGCCACGCGTGTACGAGGTGTACGAAGCGGAGCCGCGCGTGTACGATGTGTACGGAGCAGAGCCGCGTGTGTACGAGGTGTACGGAGCAGAGCCGCGTGTGTACGAGGTGTACGGAGCAGAGCCGCGTGTGTACGAGGTGTACGGAGCAGAGCCGCGCGTGTACGAGGCGTACGGAGCAGAGCCGCGCGTGTACGAGGCGTACGGAGCGGAGCCGCGCGTGTACGAGGCGTACGGAGCGGAGCCGCGCGTGTACGAGGCGTACGAAGCGGAGCCGCGCGTGTACGAGGTGTACGGAGCGGAGCCGCGTGTGTACAAGGTGTACAGAGCGGAGCCGCGTGTGTACGAGGCATGCGGAGTGGAGCCATGTGTGTACGACGTGTAAGGAGCGGAGCTATGTGTGTACGATCTGTACGGAGCAGAGGCCTTATTCGATAATCTCGTTCTGCCATTTGGATTCTCCAATGCACCAACAGAATTTCACAACTCTCTGAATGATATTTCTCTGATTACTTTGGGAGATTTCTTGTGATTTATCTTGATGATAGAGAATTTTCTCTCCTAATTTGGATTCTCACCAGGAACATGTCCGTGTTGTTTTAGAAAGATTGAGGGAGAATTCTTTCTTTGCTGAAATTGAGAAATGTTTTTTTTTCTGTTCAGAAAGTTTCATTCCTGGGTCATTTTATCGGCTGATGGGTTTACGATGGATCCTGGGAAGGTGAAAGCCATAATAGATTGGGTCCAACCTAGTGACCTGAAAGTGTTGCAACATTTTGTAGGATTCTCCAACTATTATAGGAAATTCTTTCGGTTTTTTTTCTCAGATTACTGACGTCACACGTAAGGTGGCAGATCTCAAGGTTTGGCCACCGGATGCTATTGGGTCTTTTGAGAAATTGAAGGAGTGTTTGTCTGCTCCTGTTCTAATCCAACCCCATCTCCAAGAACCATTCATTGTGGAGGTGGATGTTTCGGAGGTCGGGGTAGGGGCCGTTTTATTTCAATGTTCCGAGACTTTGACCAATTTGTGGCCATGTGTTTTTTTATTAAGAAAATTTTCATCTGCTGAAAGAAATTATGCTGTTGGGAATTGTGAGTTACTCGTTGTTAAATTAGCCTTTAAGGTTTTAAGACATTTTCTGGAGGGAGAAGTTCATCAAATCACTGTGGTCACTGACCAGAAGAATTTAGCGTTTATTGAATCAGCTAAATGGCTAACTCCTAGACAGGCCAGAGGGTCCTTATTTTTCTCTAGATTCAATTTCTCTATCACTTTCAGGCCGAGGTCCAAGCAGTTTTAGTTCTGTTTCTTCTCCAAAACCTCCATTCTCCCTGAGGGCATTGTGGTTTCTGTGATATCGTTGGAGGTTGAAGCTGAGATCCGTAAAGTCCAATCGTTTGCTCCTTTCGCCACGCCTAGGTCCAAATTATTTATAGTTGTGTACCTAAGATTGCGTCTGTTGCTAGAGTTTCATGATTTAATCATGAGTGGTCATCCGCGGTTCACAGCTAAGCAGAAAGCTATTATTAGGCTTTTTTGCTGGCCATCTATGAATAATTATATTAAAGATTTTGTATCTGCTTGTGTAGTTTGCGCACATGCTAAAGTCTGTCATAACAGTCCAGGTGGAGTATTGGCTCCATTGCAATTCCAGAAAGACAGTGAACTCATCTGTCCATGGATTTCATCACGGATTTGCCTCTGCCTGGTGGGAAGACTGTCTTTGGGTGGTCATTGACTGATTCATTAAACGGGCTCATTTTGTTCCTTTGTCAGAGGATTACCTAATGCAGAGACATTCTCCAGGTTTTTTAATTCGCATAAAGTAAGAGTACATGGGATCCCTCTTAACATTGTGTGTGGTAGGGTAGTGAAATTTGTCTCCAAATTCTGCAGAGCTTTTTGTAACAAACTGGGAATTCATTTATTTTCCTGGACCAACCACACTGAAACCATTGGTCAGACAGAAAGGACTAATCAATCTCTATAACAAATTTTAAGGTGTTTTGTTGCAGCTCACTGTTTTGCTGCAACTTCATTCTTGCTTCTTGCCGAGTTTGCCTTTAAGGCCACCACCCCACTATTAGTATTTGGTCAGTATTTTTTCTCAGGAATGGTAGCCAAAACCTGTAGTGCGTGATAAATGTAGAATTGGTGACTTGTTTCTATTATACCTTTTGTCTGCTTGTTCTTCACCTGGTTTTGGCTCCCACTCCCGAGGAAAAATACTGACCAAATACTGACAGTGAAGCCGTGGCCTTACAGTCGGATCAGTCAGTCTGCTGGAACCTCACCGTTTTATTGTAATTATGGTGATCATCCCCATTTTTCTGAATTTTCCTTTCTCTTTCCTGTTTGCCCGAATGGTCATTTCTCCACTTGTAATAAGTGCTCCCTAGTCCTTAGTATGGTCTTTGGAAGGAATAAGTCAGCTAGAGATAGTCGCCAGCTTGCTCTCCAGAGACCCCCGAGCATCCCCAAGGAATAATCGTAAATCATCGGCAAACAATGCCACCTTCTCTTCCTTGGTCCCATATTTAAATCCATTTTTTCCCCTCACCCATGACAGCACACCTTGAGAGAGGAATCCGCCCCATCAAGGACAGGAAACCGTCTGAAATAAAAAGGCGGTACCTCCCCCTTGCTTCATTTGGTTTCCTGTCCTTGATGGGAACCTGTTTGGATATAAAAGAACTTACCTGGGCCTGTTCCGGTGTGGAAGAACAGGCACTGGCCTGTGCACCAGGTTCCAGCCTCCAGAAGCGCCATCCGCAGCTCCCTTGGGTCCTGCGTCCGAGCGGGCGAACGCGGTGAGGCAGGCTCTGGCTTCCCGTAGACCACTGCACCGTATGGTGCCCGATCCAAGATGTCGGTGCCCTGTAAAGCGCTCGTGGGCCAGTTTTTTGTTTGGAGCCTCGGCCTGGGAAGGGGGGGAGGGCCCTTGAACCGGAGGAGGTTCTGGATGGCTCTATGTTATGGGGGGGTTATCCTGGGAGCGTCGCTCAAGCTTCTGCAAGATGGCTGACCAGGATAGTCAAGAGCAGCAGCTAACCCCTCTACCTCAGCAATGGAAGTGTAACATCCCTGGCAGCGTGCTTGCATAGTGTACCACCTCCCACTATGCAAGATCGCAATCTTACCCTTCAGTCCAGTCTGCAAACCTTGCTCCTGTTCATGCTGTGTGCATGCCTCTGGTCTGACTGCTTAGGGTGGCGGCCCGGTTACTTCCTGATTCTTATAGCTGCTGTGAGTCACTGGATATTTAAACCCACTCCACCCTGAAGGAGGTGCCTGAGCAACACTAACATTCAGTGTGCTCCTTGACTCTGAAGTTGCCAGGTCCAGTTCTGCTTCTTGTCTGTTTCCGCCATCTCTGGGGACTGTATACCCAGACCTGTTATCTGTGACTTCTTGTCTGTTTCCACCATCTCTGGGGGCTGTATACCCAGACCTGTTATCTGTGACTTCTTGTCTGTTTTCGCCATTCTGGGGGCTGTATACCCAGGCTCGTTCCTGTATCTCGTTGCAGTGTCAGTTCCTGTCTGAACTGTCTCCTAGCCTGTTACCTGTTTGTCTCTATGTCCGTACCTTCCCTGTTCCTGCAGTGTCTGAACCTGCACCTAACTCCATCTCGTTGTCTCTGTACTTCTGTTTGTGAGTTTAGAGTCCACTCGCTACTTCATTGTAAGTACCTTGTGCGTATATGGTTCTGCTTGTCCCTTCCAGTCTGTTCCATGTGAACAGAGCCCTGTCATCTCTGCCTTGTCCACCGCTCTGGCGGTTTCTCTCTGCTCTCTGCTCTGTCTTGCCCACCACTCCTGCGGTTTCGTTCTGCTCTGCCTTGTCCACCGCTCTGGCAGTTTCTCTCTGCTCTGCCTTGCCCACCGCTCCGGCGGTTTCGCTCTGCCCTGCCTTGTCCACCGCTCCGGCGGTTTTGCTCCGCTCTACCTTGTTTACCTCTCTGGCGGTTTCGCTCTGCCCTGCTTGCTCACCGCTCCGGCGGTTCCTCTCTGCTCTGCCTTGTTCACCGCTCCGGCGGTTCCTCTCTGCTCTGCCTTGTCCACCGCTCGGGCGGTTTCACTCTGCTCAGCCTTGTTCACCGCACCTGCGGTTTCGCTCTGCTCCGCTTGCTCACCGCACCAGCGGTTTCGCTCTGCTCTGCCTTGTCCACCGCTCCGGCGGTTCCTCTTTGCTCTGCCTTGTCCACCGCTCCGGCGGTTTCGCTCTGCTCTGCCTTGTCCACCGCACCTGCGGTTTCGCTCTGCTCCGCTTGCTCACCGCAGCAGCGGTTTCGCTCTGCTCTGCCTTGTCCACCGCTCTGGCGGTTCCTTCCTGCTCTGCCTAGTCCACCGCTCCGGCAGTTTCGATCTGCTCTACCTTGTCCACCGCACCTGCGGTTTCGCTTTGCTTTACTTGCTCACCGCACCAGCGGATTCGCTCTGCTCAGCCTTGTCCTCCGCTCTGACGAATTCGCTTTACTCTGCTAGTCTACCGCATCTGCGGTTCTGTTCCTGTATCCCAGTCTGTACTGGACCCTATCCAGCCTGCGCTCCAACCTGCTAGTACCTCCCTGTCTGCACGCCAGCCGTGCCTGCCAGTACCTCCCTGTCTGCACTCCAGCTGTGCTTGCCAGTACCCCCCCTATCTGCATACCAGCCGTGCTTATCAGTGCCCACCTGTCTGCATACCAGTCGTGCCTGCCAATACCCACCTGTCTGTATGCCAGCCTAACCTGCCTGTTCCTGCATTCCCCGGTGTGGGTCAACAGCCGTGTCCGGGGTCTGACCTGGAGTAGCACCTGGTCCCTCTGCTCGGTTCCTCCCTGGTGCACGGAGTCGACTGAGCCGACGTGCGACCTTGGTCAGATCGGGTTGATACTTAGTTACCCACCTCCAGGCACTCCCCGGTTCATGGTACAGTGGGATCACTAATCACGCACACGCCAGTCAGTCCGGGCGTGTGCATAACAGGAAGAGGTAGACGGACGCCTCTCACACAGACAGCCGCTCGAGCAATCGCAGTGGCAGCCGCAGGAGCAAGGTATCAAACACCTCTGGACCATCCAGAAAGGAATCATCGCGTGTTCCACTACAGCCTCCGAATCCGGTACCCGTTTGTGACTTCAGGGGTGAGTGATCTTCGTGAATGTCACCCTTTTAGTAATGGGAAGTCTCATATGTGAGTCCTTCTGTAGGATCCTAAGAAGAGTAGCGCCAAGCAAAAGCACAGGATTTGTGCCCTATGCCAAACTTTCCTTCCCATAGATTTGCAAAAACAGCTATGCCCGAACTGCATTAATAAAACCATAGCAGAAAATTCTCTGGATTTCGCATCCAATCTGAAATCCATAGTCCACGCAGAGGTTCAAGGGTCCCTGAAGGGGTTGTTTGGAGGGAAGAAAAGATCCCATAAAGATGTCTCCTCCAATTCTGATTCATCCCAGTCCGAGGATCTATGGCTGAGTGATTTCATCATCCTCTTCCTCATCGATAACAGTAGACCCTGCTTCCCCATCGAGGGTACGGACAAACTGGCCAAATCAGTCAGATCAACCATGGGTCTGGGGGAGGAGAAAGCATCCAAATCCCTGGAAGACATTATGTTTGCGGGCCTTGGAGAAAAAAAGAGACGCTCCTTTCCGGTAAACAGTAAAATTCAGGGCCTTATTGACAGAGAGTGGAAGAAACCAGAGAGATAAGGGGCCTTCCCCTCCTTCTCTAAAAGAAGGTACCCCTTTGAGGAGAAGGACTCTGAGCCTTGGGATAAAATCCCCAAAGTTGATGGGGCTGTAGCCTGGTCATCCAAAAAAATCTTCCCTACCCTTGGAGGATTCAGGCGTCCTAAAGTAAGCCCTTGATAAAAAGGCTGACTCCTTTCTACGTCACACTTGGGAAGCTGCAGCAGGAGGCCTGAAGCCTGAGGTAGCTGGCAAGGTCTCTCATGGTGTGGCTCCAACAATTGGAAGACCAACTTAGGGATAAAAAGATCCCTAGGGATGGAATCCTTTCAAATCTGCCCCTAATGCAGGCAGCATCAGTCTTCCTGGCAGATTCTTCAGCGGACTCAGACTCTCGGCTAGATCAGCAAATCTATCTAATACTGCCAGACGGGCCTTGTGGCTCAAGAGTTGTCCAGGTGACCTACAATCCAAACATAAATTATGTTCCCTCCCGTGTGACGGCAGACTCCTGTTTGGCCAGAAGCTGGATGACCTTTTAGAAAAACCGAGGGATAATAACAAAGGGTTCCCAGGATTTTCAGGGGACTCAAAAAGGTTTAGTTTTCGGAGGAGAAAATTTAAATCAGGGTCACCCTCCAGGAGACAGGAGAAGATGGGGGTCCAAGAAAGAGTCAGGCTATATGTTTGGAGGACCGTCCTCCAATACAAAAAAATCTTCCCAATGACGCCAGGCTGGAGGTAGGGGGGAAGCTTTCCCACTTTATTCCAGCTTGGGAAGCCATTACATCAAGCCCCTGGATTCTGAATATTCTGAGTGGTGGCCTGAAAATACTGTTCAGCCAGATTCCTCGCCGGACCTTTATGATTACCCCCAAGAGGAAGGTCCAGGAAGAACAGATAGCTCTGGAGTCAGAAATATTGGGGCTAGTAGGGAAACGAAACGGGTCCTTCTCGAAGTTCCGATACCACAAAGGAAGAAGGGATTCTATTCCCCTCTGTTCATGATAAAAAAAAAACCAATGGGTCCTTAAGGACCATCATCAACCTCAGGAGTCTAAACCAGTTGATAGAGAACCAGACTTTCAAGATGGAGTCAGTGAGCTCGGCAGTGAAGCTCTTGCACCATGACTGCTTTATGACAGTAATAGACTTGAAGGACGCATATTATCACGTCCCAATTCATCCAGACTACCAGAAATATCTGAGAGTAGCCCTGTTCATTCAGAAAGAACTGAGGCATTTTCAGTTTACTGCCCTACCCTTCGGCCTCTCCATAGCCCCGAGAATATTCACAAAATTAATAGCGGAAGTAACAGCCTTTCTACAAATCAAAAACGTAGTGATCGTTCCCTATTTAGACGACTTTTTGGTAATAGGGAAATCAGAAGTCCATTGCTCCAGTCAACTTCTAGAAGTCATGGTGGTGTTGCAACAGCTAGGATGGTTGGTAAATACCCAAAAGTCAAAATTAATCCCCTCAAGGACTCATATCTTTCTAGGTCTAATCCTGGATTCTCGTCTCCAAGCCTGATTCCTCCCAGAATACAAGGTCCGCAAAGTATTCAATTTAGTCTTGAAAGCCATGCGGTCTCCAGTGATGTCCCTAAGAGAAGCAATGTCTCTCCTGGGCTCCCAGCAGTCAGATGGGCTCAAGGGCATATGAGACTTCTTTAGTGGGAGGTCCTGTCAGTGCAGAGGTCCTTCAACGGGCATTTAGAAAGGAAGTTCTCTCTCTCCCTAGAAGCTGTAGATTCCCTTTCATGGTGGACAGACAGGGAAAATCTGACCTCAGGTGTACAGTGGTCCAGACCAGTAGATCTGGTGATTACAACCGATGTGAGCGGCTCCGGATGGGGGGGGTGTCATCTAGCAGAGCTCTCAGTACAGGGTCACTGGGCATACCTCGAAATGGGGGCATCCTCAAACTTAAAAGAACTTTGGGCAGCGGAGAAATTCCTGATAGGCTTCCTTCCTCACATTCAGGGTCACCATGTCCAGGTCAGGTCTGACAACCGGACAACAGTAGCCTATGTAAATCACCAGGGGGGAACAAGGTCACGCTCTCTGATGGCTGTGGCAGACAGAATCCTACATCTGGCAGAGCAATATCTCCCATCTCTCAGTGCCCTTCACATAAGCAGGGTGGAAAATGCAAGGGCACATTTTATCAGCCGCCACACCCTAAAACAGGGGGAGTGGAGCTTAAACCCGGGGGTCTTCCGACAGATTGTCCAGTTATGGGGACAACTAGACAAAGATCTGTTCGGCTCAAGAGCAAACAGGAAAGTAGACAGATTCTGTTCCTTAAACCCAGCAGAAAATCCCCATGCTGTAGATGCCCTCCAGATTCATTGGAAGTTCAGGAAGGCCTATGCCTTTCCCCCGTTAGTAATGGTTCCAGCAGTGGTGAGGAAGATTCAAGAGGATGGCGCAATGGTAATTCTTATAGCCCCTTTTTGGCCCAAGAGGCCTTGGTTCTCCCTGCTTCCACTAATGTCGGTTTCAGATCCCTGGGTTCTACCAGAGAGGCCGGAACTTCTCATTCAGGGACCAGTATTCCAAGCCAGAGGATTCCATCTAGCGGCGTGGAATTTGAGAGGTCACTACTAAGTAACAAGGGGTTTTCACCAGGGTTAGTCTCTACCCTGCTGGGTAGTAGGAAACCAATAATGACTAAAATTTATAACAGACAAGCCTCCAATCAAAGGAATCCTGGAGTGTCTGCAAAAGGGGCATGACCTGGGTCTAGCCACGGGGACTCTTAAAGTTCAGGTGTCTGCCTTGGGGGCGCTCTATAATTGTAACTTGGCTGGGAACAGGTGGGTCTCTAGATTTATCAAATCCTGTGCCAGAGCCAGACCAGTTCGGTCCCTTACAATTCCTTCCTGGGACCTGAATTTGGTCTTGAACGCACTTACCAGTGATCCGTTCGAGCCCCTACAGGACGTCTCTCCAAAGACTCACCCTTAAGACCATCCTCTTAGTGGCCTTAACATCAGCCCGTAGGGTGGGTGACCTGCAGGCCCTTTCGGTTGATCCTCCGTACACGCAAATTTATGATGATAGTCACCTTGCGTCCAGATCCAGCATATCTTCCCAAAGTGGTATCTAGATTCCACTGTAACCAGGAGATTGCACTACCCTCGTTTTGCAGCAATCCGAAAAACACTGGGGAAGTTAGATTCCATAACCTAGACGTTAGAAGATCCCTACTACATTACATTAACATGACTAGTGTATGGAGGAAGGACCATTCCTTGTTCCTGGCTTTTCAAGGGAGTAGGAAAGGTCATGGGGTGACCAAGGGTACCATTTCTAGGTGGCTTAGGGAGGCCATTTGTTTAGCATATATACGTCCACAGGAGTTCCGGCCCCGGACAATGTCAAGGCTCATTCCACCAGAGCCATAGAAACCTCCTGGGCGGAGAGGGCAGACGTCTCAATCGATCAGATATGTAGAGCTGCTAATTGGTCTACACCATCCACCTTCTATAAACACTGTTGGTTGGATCTGTCCTCCTCTGACCTTACCTTTGGGAGAAGGGTACTTAAGGTGGTGGTCCCTCCATAGGGTGCTCATAATTCTCCAAAATTCTCTCAAGGTGTGCTGTCATGGGTGAGGGGAAAACACCAAGGTTACTTACCGGTATCCGGTTTTTCCTGAACTCATGACAGCACCCTTGTCCGTCTCCCCCCCCCCCCCGTTTTTCTGTTTCTCACACCCTGGTGGGCACTGTTTGGGGTGTTATATATATTGTAGGTGTTGGTTATATGTCTAACCTTTTTGGGAGGTCCTCTCAATGCTCTGTAAACAGCTGAAGTGAGGAAGAGGTACCGCCCTTTATTTCCTGTCCTTGATGGGGTGGATCCCTCTCTCTATGTGTTCTGTCATGGGTTCAGGAAAAAACGGCTACCGGTAAGTAACCTTGGTGTTCTCAGACATTTTACTAATTACTGCCGCAAGAGGTTCAGTTGCTATTGAAAACAATGAGACAGGGGCCATCCATTTCCTGGAACCTCTGTGCAACAAAAATCGATTAGCCATAGAGCCATTCGCTCTTATTTTAGCCTTTGAGTCCAAATAAAGCAAATGCACCCATTATATAAATTTGTCATCAAAGCCCATCTGCCGCAGTGTAGCTCACAAATATGGCCATTCTACACTATCAAAGGCCTTAGCCAGGATCACCCTTTGACCAATATTATCAGTCCTTGCTTGTATATCAATATAAAGCCTTCTGCGATTGATCGCTGTGGACTTATTTGGCATAAACCCAGACTGATCGGGGTGTATTATTGAGATTACTTTTGAGAGTCTGTTAGCAAGAAGTTTGACATCTACTGTTAAAAGAGAGATGAGTCACTAGGATGCCAGCAAGCTGGGGGCCTTGCCTTGTTTAGGTAACACTCTAATTATGGCTTCGTGCATGGATGTGACAATGATCCTCCTTGGAATTGTATACCTCCAATAACACTGGTAGTAATACTTCCTTATATCTCTTATATACTTCCACTGGAGGACCGTCCATTCCCGATGCTTTATCGTTGGCCATTGAGCTCAGTGCCCATTCTAGCTCTTCTATATCAAGTAGTTCATCTTATAAATTCTGAGAGTCTAAGGAAAGGACCAGGAGCGGAACTTTATCTAGGAAGGTCTGGGTATGTTCTTCTGAACGTTGAACCTGAGAAGTATACAGCTTTGCATAGTATTCCTCCAACACTTTCAGTATGTCCACTGTGGACTGTACCACATTACCCTCCCTAGTCTGCAGACTGGTGTAAGGCAGCACTAGTCATCATAATGGGGAATACTCGCTTTGCTGCGACAATCAATGCACACGTGCAATGTCTTTCCGTTTTTAAACAATGCTCAGCAGTTTATTACTTCATAAACCACAGTTCACACAGTTCATCTTAGTCCGCCACCGGCACGTTTACACACTTAACATCTGGGAGTCTCTCAAGTAGCAGACAGGCCCAAGTGGCCCAAGTAACAGCCTTCAGCAAGGTAATAAAATAGCAATGTCCATATTAATGTCCATATAACACAGGGTATTACCTTTACCGGGTTTAGCTGTTTCAGTCCGTTACTCCGCCACCACTGTGGCTTTGTGGGTTCCCAGGTAGGGGTCTCCAGCCGTCGTCCCCTCAAAGGCCACTGACATCCACACAAGATCCAGGCTCTGCCTTTCAGGACTCTTCCTCAAGCCTCTGCCTTCCAAGGCCACTAGCATCCACACAGGATCTAGTCTTTGCCTTTCAGGCTGCCAGGCTTCACTCGGCCTCACTAGGCCTCTCACAAACGGTGTCCCACACACACGGGAACAGGCCTCATGCCTCACACCGTACACACCTGTCTCAAATTACCAGGGTTTATATATCCTGTGCACACACACACATACTGACAGGACCTTGCTGATGTCAGTCATGTGATCAGTCAGCTGTGTGTATAGGTCCTGTGTGCTGTCCCAGTCATGTGTACAGACCTTTACTGTGCATACAGGACCTGTGTGATGTCACAGTCATGTGACCAGTCAGTTAAAGGGGAAGGTACATGGTCAGGTAAAACACATCCTGGACCATTTACAGTAATGCTAGCAAGCTGCTGCATTACACTGGATATAAAGGCGGAGTCCCTCTGGGCGGCAGCTATCACAGATATAAGTGACCTGCTTTATCCCCCTCTTCACAATATTGCATCCTATGAAACATCTTCTTCCTTCCTGCGGCTGCAATGTTCCCTGATTCCTCGTGTCCGGAGCTGCTTTCAGCCTGTTTTGCGCAGTCGGCGTTGGATCAGTAATCATCGCACTCTCTGCATCTCCCAATTCCTGAAACACCAATTGCTCCTGCTGCTTAGTCTGGGATTCAGCTGCTGAGATTTCTGTTATAAATATTCCTCTAAGGTCGGCCTTCATGGCTTCCCATACATAGAAAATGGAAGTTGTATTTTTATTAATCACAAGATACTCCTTTAGTTTCCCATCAATTTTCCCCTTAAGGTCTATAACTTGCAACCAAAAAGGGGTTAATTTCCCTGTGGGTCTGTACTGCATTGGGAGATTAAGCTTAGGGAGACACAGAGGAGAATGATGGGATAGCGCTCTGGGCAGGAGCTGATGTCAGATATAAGACCCGGCATCCGTTCATTTCCAAGAGACAAATCCATTCTCCACAAAGAGGAGAATGTGGACGAGAAGCAGGAGTATTGGTATACATTAGGCTGACCGTCTCTCCAAAGAGCAATTACAGCTGTCTCCTTAAGTGACCAAAAGAGATACAATTGCCTTCTACCCTCTTAGCTTCATGTCTCCCTCTATCCCAGAGACAGTCCGGTATATTATTAATGTCCTCTATTATAATATAGGGGATTTGTAAGAAGCCAGAAATAATAGTGAGAATTTTATGTATGATTCTCCTGGAATATGGTGGTGGTATGTAGATAGAGATTAGTAATAGAGATTTAGTAATAACTTACAGAACAAATATATGTACTGACCCTCTGCATCTATTATCACTTTAAGATGCTCACATTGGGATTATATAATCAATTATTTTTAATACAAAATTAAATGTACTACTTTATTAGTTTTTTTATTTATACATTTTTATTTCAGCCACTGGAAGCTGTCATTTTAATTTGGTGGGGGTGTAAGTGTCTGAGCAGGACACTTACACGCAGGGAGATGGAGTCCATACACGCTGGGAGGAGGATGATGGGGGCCATGCACGCCGATAGGAGGATAATGGAGGCCATGCACGCCGGGAGGAAGAGGATGGGGGTCATACATGCAGGGATGAGGATGATGGGGGCCATACACGCAGGGAGGTGAATGATGGGGGCCATACACGCAGGGAGGTGGATGATGGGGGCCATACATGCAGGGAGGAGGATGATGGAGGCCATACACGCTGGGAGGAAAATGATAGGGGCCATACACTCCGGGAGGAAGAGGATGGGGGCCATACACACCGGGAGGAGGAGGAGGATGTGGGCCATACAAGCAGGGAGGAGGAGGATGAGGGCCATACACGCAGGGGGGAGGAGGATGAGGGCCATACACGCAGGGAGGGGGATGAGGGCCATACACGCAGGGAGGAGGAGGATGGGGGCCATAGACGCAGGGAGGTGGATGATGGGGACCATACACACCGGGAGAAGGATGATGGGGGCCATATACACCAGGATGCACTTTATGGGGCACATTCTACTGTGGGGCACTATATGACACCATTACACTGTGGAGCAATATGTGAGGCACATTACAGTATGGTGCATTATATGGGGCCATTATACCGTAGTGCACTATATGGGACCATTATAGTGTAGGTCATTATATGGGGCCATTATTATGTAGGGCACTATATATGGCCATTATACTGTATGGAGGACTATATGGGGCCATTATACTGTATGGATGACTATATGAGGCCATTAGACTGTGGGACACTATAAGGGGCCATTATACAGAGGGCTCCGTGACTCTAATGAGCGGTGTAGTTACTGATGCCACTGCTCATCACAGCCGCCGGGTCTCATGGAGCGCAGTGGGCCTCGGAGTGGCTGCTGCAGCGGCCTATAAAGCCTCGTTCTCTGAACAAGGCTCCATAGCCTTTGGACTTCGGATACGGGGATCGGCATGGTAACATCATGGACTACGTCGGGCCTGCTTGTGTTTTTTTTTTATTCAAAAATAAATTGGTGAACCAGGGAAAGTATCGGAGAGTCATTATTCAAATAACATTTATTTTTGTTTTTTTTCCATTAGTGAGTCAGTAGTGGGGGTGTCTGAAAGACGCCTCTTCATTACTAATCCCAGCTGTTGATTGCAGCTGTGATTTTTGACAAATCACAGCTGTCATCAACCACAACTACCATTACTCTGATTGCCACGACACCAATCAGGAAGAGGCGGACAAAGCGCCAGAATTCTCGCATCTAATGTGATGCGACACTTCTGGTGCAGCTGCAGGCTGTTATTTTTAGGCTGGGTAAGGCCCAATAACGAGGTACCTTTCCAGCCTGAAAATATAAACCCACAACTGTCTGCTTTACCTTGCTGGTTACCAAAAATAAGCGTTTTTTTTTTTCATTTATTAGGATAAATGCCTTTTAGTGCCACATGAAAGGCAAGTGCAAGTTTATTATATGTAGGGGCATGTGAAATTATATATTTACAGGACATCTATCTATTCTATCTTATTACACCCCTGCACCTATGGAAGTGGACGGAGCGGGGTCACATATTACACCACTGCTCCCATAGAAGTGGACAGAGCGAGGTAATGTATTACACCACATGTGCATTTTTCTGTGTGTATGAGCGTGCATGTGTTTTTTCCTGTGTGTATGAGCGTGCATGTGTATTTTTTTTGGTGTGAGCGTGCGTGTGCATTTTTCCGGGTGTGTGAGCGTGCGTGTGCATTTTTCAGTGTGTGTGAGCGTGCGTATTTTACTGTGTGTGAGAATTTTTCTATTTTCCTGTTTGTATGAGCGTATGTGTATTTTGCTATGTATAGTAGAGATCAGATGATCGCAACTTCAAGTAAGAAATACAGTATAAAGTGAAAAGCTATCTAATCCCTGCATGTATGATACTCCCCAGACCTGTGTATCTAATCACATCATCATGCACGATACTCCACAGACTGGTGTATCTAATCCCATCATCATGTGCGATGTTCCCCAGACCGGTGTATCTCATCCTATCATCATTTGCGTTGTTCCCCAGACCAATGTATCCAATTCCATCTTCATGTGCGATACTCCTTATCGGCCTCCACAGAGTAGAATGCACTCCCCATCGGCCTCCAGAGTGGAATGCACTCCCCACTGGCCTACAGAGTAGAATGCACTCCCCATCAGCCTCCAGAGTAGAATGCACTCCCCATTGGCCGCCACAGAGTAGAATGCACTCCCCATTGGCCTCCACAGAGTAGAATGCACTCCCCAATGTCTCTATACAGTATAATGAACTCCTCATTGTTCTCCCTCTGCTCCGGTCTCTGTAGCGAACGCCCGCACATCTCAGCACAGTGGACTCCATGTAGTCATGTCATCGCCCCAGCTGTCAGTGCCTGCATCAGTGATGTAAGACGCAGAGGGTGATTGATGGGAGCGTCACGCTCCCTCACTCAATATTGCTTTCAACTACAGTACAGACCAAAAGTTTGGACACACCTTCTCATTTAAAGATTTTTCTGTATTTTCTTGACTGTGAAAATTGTACATTCACACTGAAGGCATCAAAACTATGAATTAACACATGTGGAATTATATACTTAAGAAAAAAGTGTGAAACAACTGAAAATATGTCTTATATTCTAGGTTCTTCAAAGTAGCCACCTTTTGCTTTGATGACTGCTTTGCACACTCTTGGCATTCTCTTGATGAGCTTCAAGAGGTAGTCACCGGAAATGGTTTTCACTTCACAGGTGTGCCCTGTCAGGTTTAATAAGTGGGATTTCTTGCCTTATAAATGGGGTTGGGACCATCAGTTGTGTTGTGCAGAAGTCTGGTGGATACACAGCTGATAGTCCTACTGAATAGACTGTTAGAATTTGTATTATGGCATGAAAAAAGCAGCTAAGTAAAGAAAAACGAGTGGCCATCATTACTTTAAGAAATGAAGGTCAGTCAGTCCGAAAAATTTGGAAATCTTTGAAAGTGTCCCCAAGTGCAGTTGCAAAAACCATCAAGTGCTACAAAGAAACTGGCTCACATGAGGACCGCCCCAGGAAAGGAAGACCAAGAGTCACCTCTGCTTCTGAGGATAAGTTTATCCGAGTCACCAGCCTCAGAAATCGCAGGTTAACAGCAGCTCAGATTAGAGACCAGGTCAATGCCACACAGAGTTCTAGCAGCAGACACATCTCTACAACAACTGTTAAGAGGAGACTTTGTTCAGCAGGTCTTCATGGTAAAATAGCTGCTAGGACACCACTGCTAAGGACAGGCAACAAGCAGAAGAGACTTGTTTGGGCTAAAGAACACAAGGAATGGACATTAGACCAGTGGAAATCTGTGCTTTGGTCTGATGAGTCCAAATTTGAGATCTTTGGTTCCAACCAATGTGTCTTTGTGTGACACAGAAAAGGTGAACGGATGACTCTACATGCCTGGTTCCCACCGTGAAGCATGGAGGAGGAGGTGTGATGGTGTGGGGGTGCTTTGCTGGTGACACTGTTGGGGATTTATTCAAAATTGAAGGCATACTGAACCAGCATGGCTACCACAGCATCTTGCAGCGGCATGCTATTCCATCCGGTTTGCGTTTAGTTGGACCATCATTTATTTTCCAACAGGACAATGACCCCAAACACACCTCCAGGCTGTGTAAGGGCTATTTGACCAAGGAGGAGAGTGATGGGGTGCTACGCCAGATGACCTGGCCTCGACAGTCACCAGACCTGAACCCAATCGAGATGGTTTGGGGTGAGCTGGACCGCAGAGTGAAGGCAAAAGGGCCAACAAGTGCTAAGCATCTCTGGGAACTCCTTCAAGATTGTTGGAAGACCATTTCCGGAGACTTCCTCTTGAAGCTCATCAAGAGAATGCCAAGAGTGTGCAAAGCAGTCATCAAAGCAAAAGGTGGCTACTTTGAAGAACCTAGAATATAAGACATATTTTCAGTTGTTTCACACTTTTTTGTTAAGTATATAATTCCACATGTGTTAATTCATAGTTTTGATGCCTTCAGTGTGAATGTACAATTTCCATAGTCAAGAAAATACAGAAAAATCTTTAAATGAGGTGTGTCCAAATTTTTGGTCTGTACTGTATATCGGCAATAAGTCGATACAGTTCAATTTGTGAGGATGGGCAGGGGAACCAGAGCTAGGCCCCTCCCTTCACCTAGCTCACAGGCCCCACATCAGCCGCATATGATACACTACATTGAGACATGTATCTATTCCCAGCGTGTTACTCTAAGTGTATCTAATCCCACACGATACACTACGCGTATCTAACCCCAGCTTATGAAAACAGCTAGCAGCACCATCTAACAGAATCAGTGCTGCCGGCCGTCCTCGGTGACACTGTACTCGTCATGATCACTGGCAGTCACCAAAAAAATGGCACCACACTGTGATCCTAAATTTCATCCTCTCTTATCCTGTTACAAACACCCAGAAAGGGAGGAGAGGAGCGACATCACACACAGGAGAGCAGATCCAGCCCACATTTACTGCAGTCGTAATGGGAGCTAGTTGTACACTAGGTTTTCATGGCAAATCTCAGCAGCTGCTCCCCCTAGTGTTTAAAAGTGGAAATACCAAACCTTTTAAAATTATTTTTCATATTTTACTTCATTAAAAACAAATGATATTTTGAAAAAAATTAAACATTAATAGTTTACATTTTTTCAATTGTTGAAAAAATTTTGTTTTTGATGGCACCTTCCCTTTAATATATTGTGTGTTGTGATAGTTGGCCTGTAACCACTTCTTGTCTAGTAGATGAAGTTTCTCAGAGGTAAGATGTGTTTGAAGGCAGGTTTTTCCATTTGAAGATACTGAAAGATCACCTGTCTTTTAACACAAGAAGAAAGACCCCTTACATTCCAGATAAGTATTGTCACTAACCCCGCCATATTTAATGTAGTAGATATGTCATTTCCAATATCCTATCAGCAGAGCATTTCCGTTTTAAATAGCTTGTTAAGCGCATTTTACAAGATTGTCGACAATATAAAAATACCCCAAAAAATAAAAAGACCTCCACCCATAAAACCCCAACCACAATAGGCAGATATATGACACCTTTCTCCGGGTGAGAGACTGGGAGAAGTATTTCCATAGCTGTCGCTTTTAAAGTAGAAAAAATGGCGGCGCAGTCACTGTTGAACATATGGGAGAATCTCGCCTAGAATTTAAGTCTCCTTGGGGGATAATTCAACCCCAATTAGACATAAGGACTGTGATATAATCATAATAGAACCTGAAGAAAAAGCAACATTTGTAAAGAACTGTCCAGCAAGCAGGGACACACTTCTTCCCATACACTCACGGATCACTGTGTTTTTGAAGAATTAGGGTTTGGACCACAGGATCTTCAACTTGTAACATCCCGAATGTGATCCCGGTGTATTTCATATTTTATCCTCTCATTCATATCCAGCCAGTGAAGGGTTTATGAATCTTGAATAAAGTGCACAGTACCTCGGGCTACCACCCTTAACTTGGCAGGGTAGATCATTGAATATCAGGATCTGGCGAAATCTGTGGATACTTCCCACACTGCTGGTTTATTGAAGACGTCAATTCAGAAAGGTTTATTAAATTGCTGTTTTTATTCAAGGAGTTTCAAAGTGACAAGCACTTCTTCTTCAGGAAACAACCACATACAGACAAAATGGTGCAAGACAGTGTAAAGGCTTGAGTTATGAATTAAGGCTCCAAATCAACACATGACTGTCTGAGCTGTGTCAAAGTTCACTAGATTGGCAAACGATTACATCGGAAAATAACAAAATTGCATGCATTTCAATTATACAAAGAAATTCCTCCTAAAAAAATCTACAGTTCATATACTATAAACCTATTCGACATTATTTAAAAATTGTATATATATAAGTTCAAATAAAATAAATGTATTTATTCACTTATTCTAATAGCAGGAGTTGGGCTAGAACCTATGTCTCTATAGGGAAAACCACTGTGTCCTGTGTTCTTTATTCGTTAAGCCGCTATGTGTATTTAGGAATTAACAGAAGATTAAAAAGAAAAGCAAATCCAAGGGTAGGAGAAAAGCTTGTAAAAAACTTGTAGCTCATTGTATGTCAAAAAATTCTTGTTTTATTTATTTTATTTAATGTCTTTTTGATGAGCTAAAATGCTCTTATCCGAATTCCTCTTTTATTTTAGTTTATTATATTTGTTACAGTCCATTTGTCGTGTTTCATATGTCAGAATATTATTTTGTGTCATTATACTGATATCAGTGTGTTTTATCAATTCCTGTATAATTTTATTAGAGGGAAAATAAATATCATTATCAATTCCACGCTTCCTTTTTTAATTAATTAGTTTCTCATACAATGAGATGGTGAAATATGGGGAGAGAGCGTGGCTTACCTCTGTCCATGAATACGGCCGCTGGAGTAAATATATGGCCATGTGCTTAACTTGGAAGGATTTCATCAGCGGAGGGTTCACCTAGGGCAGCAGTGACTTCACATGGGAATTAGTTCAGGGAGATCTTTCTTTTTTCAAGCCTTCGTTATCAGGGACTGTAGGTAAATAGATGACAATGGTAGTGACTCGAGTTACAATGAGGGGAGTTTTATACTCTGAGAAAAAAAGACAATCACTTAAAGGAGATCTAAATGCTTGATGTTCTGGGAGTTTGATAAAATTGTGACATCTAAAAAATATACACTACCGTTCAAAAGTTTGGCCAGACAATTTCATGTTTTCCATGGAAACTCATACTTTTATTTATCAAATGAGTTGCAAAATGATTAGAAAATATAGTCCAGACATTGACAAGGTTAGAAATAATGATTTTTATTTGAAAGAATAATTTTCTCCTTCAAACTTTGCTTTCGTCACAGAATGCTCCTTTGCAGCAATTCCAGCATTGCAGACCTTTGGCATTCTAGTTGTTAATTTGCTGAGGTCATCTTGAGAAATTTCCCCCCATGCTTCCTGAAGCCCCACAAGTTGGATTGGCTTGATGGGCACAGCTCAATGGGGTTGAGATCTGGTGACTGCACTGGCCACTCCATTACAGATAGAATACCAGCTGCCTGCTTCTTCCCTAAATAGTCCATGTATAATTTGGAGGTGTGCTTTGGGTCATTGTCCTGTAGTAGGATGAAATTGGCTCCAATCAAGCGCTGTCCACAGGGTATGGCATGGCTTTGCAAAATGGAGTGATAGCCTTCCTTATTCAAAATCCCATTTACCTTGTACAAATCTCCCACTTTACCAGCACCAAAGCAACCCCAGACCATCACATTACCTCCACCATGCTTGACAGATGGCGTCAGGCACTCTTTCAGCATCTTTTCAGTTGTTCTGCGTCTCACAAATGTTCTTCTGTGTGATCCAAACACCTCAAACTTTGATTCGTCTGTCCACAAAACTTTTTTCCAATCTTCCTCTGTCCAATGCCTGTGTTCTTTTGCCCATATTAATCTTTTCCTTTTATTAGCCAGTCTCAGATATGGCTTTTTCTTTGCCACTTTGCCCTGAAGGCCAGCATCCCGCAGTCGCCTCTTCACTGTAGACGTTGACACTGTTGTTTTGCGTGTACTATTTAATGAAGCTGCCAGTTGAGGAGCTGTGAGGCATCGATTTCTCAAACTAGAGACTCTAATGTACTTGTCTTGTTGCTCAGTTGTGCAGCGGGGCCTCCCACTTCTCTTTCTACTCTGGTAGAGCCTGTTTGTGCTCTCATCTGAAGGGAGTAGTACACACCGTTGGAGGAAATCTTCAGTTTCTTGGCAACTTCTCACATGGAATAGCCTTCATTTCTAAGAACAAGAATAGACTGTCGAGTTTCACATGAAAGTTCTCTTTTTCTGGCCATTTTGAGGGTTTCATAGAACAAACAAATGTAATGCTCCAGATTCTCAACTAGCTCAAAGGAAGGTCAATTTTATAGCTTCTCAAATCAGCCAAACTGTTTTCAGCTGGGCTAACATACTTGTGCAAGGGTTTTTCTAGGGTTTTCTAAACATCCATTAGCCTTCTTACACAGTTAGCAAACACAATGTACCATTAAAACACTGGAGTGGTGGTTGTTGGAAATGGGCCTGTATACACCTATGTAGATATTGCAATAAAAACAAGACGTTTGTAGCTAGAATAGTCATTTACCACATTTACAATGTATAGAGTGCATTTCTGATTCATTTAATGATAGCTTCATTGAAAAAAAAATGTGCTTTTCTTTCAAAAATAATGAAATTTCTAAATAACCCCAAACTTTTGAACGGTAGTTTACATAGGATATTAAAAGATCATCCTTGTACCATAATTATATATCATAATAAATCATAGCAAATGTATATAAAAGAACTAAATATTAAAACCTGAAAGGTCGAGGGTTTTATTTAAAATAATTTATATCAATTGGTTAATAAAACCATGTCACAGATCATGGATAATATTGTTGTAAATAGATATTACAATAAAATATCTTATTAAAAGACCATCTAAATTATTACAATTAATACTAATGTTAAGGGAGCTTCCACATCAGGCTTTCTATCTCCAAAATGACCATAGATGTAGATTTCTTAACATCTAAAGGAACAATTCAGACATTTCATTTAATCCGTGGGGTTTCATACTGTTCAGTCTCTATATCCAGTAAATTTCCTTCCTGTTCAGTTTCTGAATGCGGTTCGGCCTATTAGCAGGAATATATTCAATTGGACTCATTTTCATTTTCTATACTCATTATTGTGCTCTATTGTACAGTGTTGAGATAACCCATGTTTAAGGAAACCCCTACGATATTGTCTCTATGTGAATGAATTCTGCTGTGCAGTGGCTGAGTAGTTCTACGCACATATTGTTTATTACATATATATTGGATTACATAAATCACAAAGTCTGTGTTAGATGTTGCTTAACTGAAAATCTCTGTCCAATAGATGAGGAAAAACTATCGACACCGTGATCTATAGATAAACAACACAAACAATTCCTTGATCCACATTTGTATATACCATTAGGTTTATCTGATTAGGTATACTGTTTGAGGAGTATGATTTGAAGCAGCGAGGGGCCAAAATATTCTTTATTGTGGGCGCACTACGACAAGTGATCATGGGGTTTCTAGGTAGAGATTTTCCAAGAATAGGATCACTTTGTAATGTGTGCCAATATTTCTGAAAAATTTGGCGTATTTCTTTATGGCAGGAATTAAACTGGGTGATAAAATTGAATTCATATCCATTTACAGACTGATTTTTTCTTATTTTCTAGTAGTGCTTTCTGACCATATTTCATTGAATTAGAATAGGCTCGTTTGATTAATCCATTTGGGTATCTCTGAGCTTCAAATCTCTCTTGCAAGATTTTGGCTTGTGTTATAAAATCAATGTCAACACTACAATTCTTCTCAATTCTTTTGAATTGATTTTGTGGATGTTATCCAGCCACTTCACATAATGGATATAAATAACTGTTTATGTCAACTTTTTAAGAAAAAGGTTTTCGTACATATGGAATATTCCTTTATAAATACATTTATATCCAAAAAATTGATATTTACAAAATCATATAGGGGTGAGAAGGAAATACCTCAATTATTAGAATTTATGTAGCAAAAAGGATTGCATGTTATTGTTACAATTGTCCCATATAAAGAACAGGTCATCAATGAACCTTTTATATAAAGTTATATACTTTTTCCATTTATTATTTTGAATAAAAATCTCCTCAAATACCCCTATAAATAGATTTGCGTAGGTTGGTGCGACCTTTGAACCCATCGCAGTGCCTCGCATCTGATGGTAATGTTCACCTTCAAATGTAAAATAATTATTTTTTTAAATAAAGGATAGCCCTGTGTAGATGAAGGATTTGTCTACTGGACAATCTGACATCGGTCAAATATTTTTTGAAACATGTCAATCCGATATTATTTAATATATTTGAATATAAGATGATAGATCTAATGTGAGAAAAACATAATTCGGCTCCCATTGTATCTCTTGTAGAAGTTGAATTAGATGTGTAGAATCTTTTAGATCGTTAGGTAATTTTGACACATGAATCTGCATTATTTTGTCAATATATTCTGACAGATTGCTCGTCAGAGATCCAATGCCTGATATTATAGGTCTTCCAGGGGGATTAGTAAGACTATTATGGATTTTTGGAAGGTGATAAAAGAAGGAAATAGTGGGATTTTTGATTAAGAGAATTTTTTTTTTCTTTTAGATTTAATATATTTTCCTCTATTGCTCTGTTGATCAAACTATTATTAATTAGCATCACTTTAGGTAAAGGGCCTGAAGGAATTGTCTGATAGTATTCCACGTCTGATATTATCCTGTATGCTTCTCTGCAATAATCTGTGCAGTTTTGTATTACTATATCCCACCTTTATCAGCAGCTCTAATGACTAAGTTCTCATTATTACATAAGGATTGTAGGGCTTTTTTCTCAGATATTGAAAGATTATTTTTATTTTTTGTGGTGGGCCTCCTTTAATTGTAAGTTATTTTAATTTATCAAGAACTATATCATGGAAGGTGCTAATGTGATGTCCCTTACTCTCGATCGGATAAAAATGGGATTTTGTTTTTACATTCACATGAAATTGTAAATCAGTTTGTGATGAAGATAAAACAGACTGTTCTCTCACTTTATTTATTGTAAAATGTATTTTCAGTCATTTTCCTCGTAAATACCTGAAGATTTAAAAAAAGACCAAAGTCTTTGGATTTGTTTGTGGGACAAAAGGAAAGTCCTTTTGATAACATTCATTTCTCATCATTTGATAAAAGTTAGTCCGACAGATTAAAAATATTTGTGGCCCCATGGATATGTTGTTTGGGGCTTGGGGTAGGTTTATTTTCCCTCTTTTCTTCCTCCTCGTGTTCCTCTAATAGGTTTTCTCTTTTCCCTGGTTTGGGGGAGAAGTATTGGTTAATTGCCCTTTCTTGTGGGACACAGCCCGGGGTAAAAAAGGTACCAGACCTTTAGTACCAGTTGTGGTATTGTCCACTATGATAATATTGCTTGTTTTTTTAGTAGAGGAAACAATGTCTGATGTAGTGTCATATACTGAGAGGTCCAGTAGTGGAGTAGAAGTGGGATCAGAGAATTTGATTAGAGATTCAATTTCATTAGGTGGAATTAGACTTATTTAATTTATTGCCTCTAGTTGTCTCAGTTTTATTTTCTACTTACACAAGCACTTTCCCTTTCTTCATTTATTCTATTTGTAGTCTAATGTTGTCTAGATGTTTTTTTTCATTAAGAACCAAAATGAAGGTAGAGGTTTTCCATTCAGAAGATGGAAGTATTGTATTTGAATTTTGTATAGGAGGAGTGTTTGTCAAATTTGTTCTCCTGCTTACAGTAATTTTTGTAGATTCAACTGATGCAATTGATAAAGGTTCAATTCTATTTGGTAGCACTTTCTCAATTATTTTATTTGTTATCTTCGGTTCGATCTTAATATTTTCATTTTTTTAAATTTTTTTTTGTATCAATACATTCATTAGCCTTGTCCTTTAGTTGTATAGGTAGAGAAATTTTAGATTTTGTTCGATCACTCAGGGCACACTTTGTGTTTCTTTCTTTTTTATAATACGATAATGATCCCTGTCTCTTTGCAGTTTTTTCGATTTATTCATTATTGGTTCATGGTCTAATTGTAATATGGATGTGATAGTGTTAGAATTTTTTTTTTTTTTTATATTCTGGATGAGATTCAAACCTTAAGGCTATGTGCCCACGCTGCGGAAATGAAGCAGAAATTTTCTGCTTCATTTCTGCATGTCCTCTCCCGGATAAACGCATGTGGAATTCCGCACGCGTTTATCGTACGTTTATCGCACGATTTCCACATGCGGAATTGCCTTGCGTTTTTTCTTGCAGTGCAAAGGCAATTCCGCTTGGGGAAACGTAAAATTATTGAACATGCTGTTGATTTTTCCCCACAGCAAAAACGCTGCGGAAAAATCCGCAGCATGGGCATTGAACCTGCGGAATCCCCTTGGGGACCATGGGGGGCAGATTACATAGCGTTTACCAAGCGTATACGCTGCGGAAATTCCGCAGCATATCCGCTTGAAATTCGCTACGTGGGCACATAGCCTAATAGGTCCTTGTGACAAAACAGCTTTTTATCTTAATCAGCCAGAAGTCTACATTTGTTAAGCCAAGAGAAATCCACTATTGTGTTGACTTGTGAATGTATGTGTATTTCTGTGGCTGGTCAAGAAGGACATATGATTATTTGCATAAAGCTGAATGTTGAAAACTCTTAGTTTTTAAACAATGATATTTGTTATTATGCTAATTGCATATTTACTAAAGCCATCTTGATGTTGATTTACAAGAGCCCACTGCTATACCAACTATATAAAATGATTAAATGCTCAAACAATGAAACATGAGCCCTGTGGAATAATACCCTCCCTAATCCTTGACCTGTGGATGCATACGTTGAAAGGACAACTGTAACTATTTAAGGGACATATGCCTCTGTAGCAGTGAGAATTGAAAGAGAGAATCAAAAATCAGTCAGAGTTTTCAGGGCATCAGCTTGGTAGCATGGCTCAATCCAGAAAGACACAGATTTGGATTCTACATGATTCCAGCCTAAGGATGAACGGCCCTGACTGGAAGGATACGGAGCTGCTCCTTTGACCATCAGAGAACCCATGGATACATTTGTGGAGACCAGGTTGGGACAATGAAGTCACCTGGCCCCATGGATATGTTGTTAGGGGCTGCCAGGTGGGACCCTCGGGTCGCCTGGAACCCATGGAAACTCTCGGAGAGGCCAGGGTGGGACCCTTGAGTCTCCAGGCCTTGTACCTCGATGGACTGTCAGCTTCCTAAGCTGGCTGCTACTTCCTCTCTGAGGACGCCCGCCAAAAGCGGGGGCCACTGGTTGAGGTAGTTGGCCCTGGAAGTCCCAAAATCACAGTTCTATCCCTGATGAGTCAGCAGAAGGACAAGACTGTGTAATGTTGTACCATCTTAGGTATTTGTTGGGACTGTTCTGTTTAATGTCCGTTTGGTGGTTCAATAAAATATTGTCACACTGCTTTACCCTCACACTGTGTTGTCTGAGTAGTATTATGCCAACAGAATACCCCAGGTCTTCACAGTCCTTAGCTAAATATAGAACTTTTTCAGTTGCAGTTTCACACAATTGTGTTCTCTTTTTATGTAAACATGCTAACATAATGTGCAGACAATTATTTAAATTAGAGTCCCATTCAAGTGTAAACTTATTGTCATTAGGAAATGTTTGTAGAGCTGTCCATGTCCATAATGGATCCTCCATTTTGTCTAATAGTTTGTAACCCTTGATGATAGTCAATTGTAAAAGTATTCCATGATGTAGATATATAGATAATGCCCTCTGCAGCCGGGCTCTCCTTTGACAATTTCCAGACCGGGAGACGATTCCAAGGTACTGCTGCTGTATCCAAGATAAAACACTAGGGAGAAAGTAGCGCAAATAGGGCCTTACCCAACAAACATTTAAGATTATTTGTATCAGATTGTGCTAACCTGATCCGTATTCTTTTCTTGGCGTTTTAAGTTTGATGTTCAGCTGCTGCAGATTCATGGGTTTGTCAAAACCGATGAATATCAGGATCTGGAGAAATTTGTGGATAATTCTCGTGCTGCTGGTTTATTGCAGACGTCAATTCAGAAAGGTTTATTAAATATAATAATTGAATATGGAACATGCTGATCTCTCAGATGTTTTTTGATATCAATGAATCTGGCTCTTTGTTTCAGTCCTTCTATAGAATAATCTGGAAAGATCTAGATTTTGGACCCACTGATTGTTACATCTGGGTGATCCCTTGCCTGTCGCAGGATAATATCTTTGTCCCGGTAGTGTAAAACTTTAGCCAGCACAGGTCTTTGTGGAAGCCCAGGAGGAAGATGAGCACCCTATGACCTCGTTCTACAGCTTATAGGAGGGTTAAGGTTTCGAGCCTGATTATTAGTTTCAGCCAGTTTTCAAAGAATTCAGTAGGAAAGGCGCCTTCTATTTTTTCAGGCACACCAATAAGTGGTATATCATTGAGCCTTGACCTATTTTCAAGATCATCTGTTTCTGCCAGCAGTGCTGATATTTGCTGTTCTGCAAGCCTGTTCTATCTCATCTTTAAGACCACCAAAATGTACATTGAAAGCAGATGGAGAGAATTTACAATGTACCATTGCAATGAAAATGTCTTTAACCCCTTAACAACATTAGATGTACGAATACGCGTCTGTGCCCTGGGACTTAAGAGCCAGACCTGTATTAGTAGGTCATGGCGATCGCCGCCGGGTGTCAGCTGACTGTCACAGCTGACACCCGGTACTATGTGCAGGGAGCGGTCACGCACCGCTCCCAGAACATTAACCCCTTTGATGCTGCGATCAAAGTCGATCGCAGCATTGCGGTGGCAAGGGGGGTGATCGCAGATACTCACCTCCTCTTCCGGCTTCCAGCGCTGTCTGCCATGGCTTCCAGGATGTTGCCATGACGACCCGATGTCATCATGACAACATCCGGATTGCCAGACAGCAGGAAGATTTTTTGGACATGCGCAGTGCATCTCCAAACAATCTTCTCCCTAACCCCTTCAGTGAACACGGTAAAAAAAATAAATAAAAAACGAAGCAAAAAACAATGCTTTATCACCATACCGCCAAACAAAAAATGGAATAACACGCGATCAAAAAGACAAATATAAATAAAAATGGTACCGCTGAAAATGTCATCTCGTCCCGCAAAAAACAAGCTGCCATACAGCTCCATCAGCTGAAAAATAAAAAAAGTTATAGCTCTCAGAATAAAGCGATGCTAAAAAATATTTTTTTCTATAAAATTACTTTTATTATGTAAAAGTGCAAAACATAGAAAAACGATATAAATGTGGTACCGCTGTAAACGTACTGACCCGAAGAATAAAGCTGCCTTATCAATTTTACCACACGCGGAACAGAATAAAAAAAAACAAAATAACAATTCCTGAATTGTTGGTTTTGGTTTATTCTGCCTCCCAAAAATCAGAATAGAAAGCAATCAAAAAATGTCACGTGCCTGAAAATGGCACCAATAATGAAGTCAACTCATCCCGCAAAAAACAAGCCGTCAAATGACTGTCTGCCAAAATCTGGAAAAATTATAGCTCTCAAAATATGGCGATGCAAAAACTAGATTTTACAAAAAATGCGTCTTTTAGTGTGTGACAGCTGTCAGTCATAAAAACCCCATATGATTCTGGTATCGCTGTAGTCTCACCGACCCGAAGAATAAAGTTGTCTAATCACTTATACTGCAGGAGGAACGGCGTAAAAAATAAACTCTCAGGTTAGGGTTGTGCTAGGGTTAGGATTGTGCTACGGTTAGGGTTGAGGTTAGGGTTGAGGTTAGGGTTGAGGTTAGGGTTGAGGTTAGGGTTGAGGTTAGGGTTGAGGTTAGGGTTGAGGTTAGGGTTGAGGTTGGGGTTGAGGTTAGGGTTGAGGTTAGGGTTGAGGTTGGGGTTGGGGTGGGGTTGGGATTTTTTTCAAAAGTAAGAAAAAAAGATGACGATATGGTGACTACTGTTGAGCGCAAGTGCTCGCTACTTGAGTTTGCATCGGGTGTTCTGGTATGCATTGAGTATCGTGGGTATTTGAGTGACATGCTCGAGTCTCCACCTCATATGCTTCGCGGCCAAAAAAACTTTGCGGGGATTGCCTGCCATGCACGAGCGATCCCCGCATGTTTTTTTTTGGGTGTCTAATAACCGTGAAACATCCGGGCGGGGACTCTCCAAATGCAACATGGTGTCCGCTAACAAATTGAATGGAAAAATCAGCTCAAATTGTTAGCGGACACCATGTTGCGTTTGGAGAGCCCCTGCGTGCCCAAACATTGGAGCTCCCCCACAAGTGACCCCATTTTGGAAACGAGACCCCCCAAGGCACCTATCTAGATGCATAGTGAGCACTTGGAACCCCCAGGTGCTTCACAAATTGATTTGTAAAAATGAAAAAGTGTTTTTTTTTTTCACTTTTTCATTTTTGCTTTCTGTGTGAGTGGGATAGTCGTGCAAGAGAATATTGCTACAAAAAAAGGGACTGGCCTCTCTGACATTCACTTCAGCAAGGGAGTAAATTGTCCTGAATCCATAAGTTGAGGACCCACCTAGGCAATGGTGGCAACAAAATCTTATCAAGTTGGGCCTAATGAAGAACTTTGTAAAGGCTATGGATAAAAAATTAAAAGCATTCATGCATCTGATTGATAACTTTCCAAGGTTAAGTGAAGCAAATATAAAAGAAGGAGTCTTTATTGGACTTCAGATTCATAAGCTTCTTCAAGATGAGGAGTTTTTTCATTCGTTGCAGGGCAAGGAAAAAGCAGTATGGTTTACATTTGCATTTGTGGTAACTAACTTTTTGGGAAACTCGAGCAGATACAGTAACTATGAAGAGTTGGGTGTTATTTCTCCTCAAAACATATAAGGATCATGGCTGTAACATGTCCTTAATGATTAATTTCTTACATTCTGGACTTTTCTTACACCAAACTGTGGAGTAGTGAGAGACGAGGATGGTGAGAGATGTAACCAAGATATTGCAGCTATAGAGAAAAAGATATCAAGGAAAATGAAATCCATCAATGCTTGCAAATTACTGTTGCATAATTTTAAGAGATGATTTGATACAGGAGTACAAGAAACAAGCAAAAAACAGTTGTCACTGAATGAGGACTAATTTTGTAGTGCAATTTCTGTAACGGTTTAAAATTCGCAATAGGGATTAGACAGGTTTTAGTTACTTGAATTGTTTCTAAGTTTCCTCTAAATAAATATCAGAAAATTGGCATAATAAAATATTCTGCATCGGTATATTTACAAAAATAATGTTTCAAAGTACTGAAACTTTTATCATTAATTATATGTAGCAGTAAAAGGAAAACTCATTGTCCAATTTGAATTCAGGAGGTCAAACTCATTAAGAAATGGCACAGTTCATAACGGAACCTAACAACTTTTAAAAATAGGTAAAACAGTGTTACATGATCTGAAAGGTCCATGAGCTAGGTTCTTCAGCTGCTCAGTCAGGACGTGCTGCCTCTGCATAGGTCCCAGTACCTTCCTCTCCTCTTTTGCACCAATCAGTTAGATAGGTGTGGGGCTTAAGGAGAGAGCAGTTCTCTCACTGATCAGGAAGGACACGGTCTCATTGTTCTCGGTCACAGGAAGCTATCTCCAGTCTATAGGACGCACTCACTTATTAGCAAGATTTTTTTTTGCTAAAGGTAAGTCTTTTCAAGTAAAACTTTTTCCACATTAAGGATATAAAAAAGGCTTCTCCCCTCTGTGACTTCTCTGATGTCTATCAAGATGTGCTTTCCGATTAAAAAATTTCACACATTCTGAACAGGAAAAAGGCTTCTCCCCTGTGAGAGTTCTCTGGTGACTAAGAAGATTTGATTTCTGGTTAAAACATTTCCCACATTCTGTACATAAAAAAGGCTTTTCCTCTGTGTGAGTTATCTGATGTTTAACAAGAGCTGATTTGCTGTTAAAACATTTCCCACATTCTGAACATGAAAAAGGCTTCTCCCCTGTGTGAGTTCTCTGATGTGTAACAAGATCTGATTTCTGGTTAAAACATTTCCCACATTCTGAACATGAAAAAGGCATCTTTCCTGTGTGAATTCTCTGATGTCTATCAAGATGCGCTTTCCGGTTAAAATATTTACCACATTCTGAACATGAAAAAGGCTTCTCCCCTGTGTGAGTTCTCTGATGTGTAACAAGATCTGATTTCTGGTTAAAACATTTCTCACATTCTGAACATGAAAAAGGCTTCTCCCCTGTGTGAGTTCTCTGATGTCCATCAAGATGCGCTTTCCGGAAAAAAAATTTCCCACATTCTGAACAGTAAAAAGCCTTCTCCCCTGTGTGAGTTCTCTGATGTCTATCAAGATGCGCTTTCCGGTTAAAACATTTCCCACACTCTGAACATGAAAAAGGCTTCTCCCCTGTGTGAATTCTCTGATGTGTAACAAGATCTGATTTCTGGTTAAAACATTTCTCACATTCTGAACATGAAAAAGGCTTCTCCCCTGTGTGAGTTCTCTGATGTCCATCAAGATGCGCTTTCCGGAAAAAAAATTTCCCACATTCTGAACAGTAAAAAGCCTTCTCCCCTGTGTGAGTTCTCTGATGTCTATCAAGATGCGCTTTCCGGTTAAAACATTTCCCACACTCTGAACATGAAAAAGGCTTCTCCCCTGTGTGAATTCTCTGATGTCTGATAAAACTTGAATTATCTGTAAAACATTTTCCACATTCTGAACAAGAAAATGGCTTCTCTCCTGTGTGAGTTCTCTGGTGGTTAACAAGATTTGATTTCCCTGTAAAACATTTCTCACATTCTGAACATGAAAAAGGCTTCTCTCCTGTGTGAGTTCTCTGGTGGTTAACAAGATTTGATTTCCCTGTAAAACATTTCTCACATTCTGAACATGAAAAAGGCTTCTCTCCTGTGCGAGTTCTCTGGTGGTTAACAAGATTTGATTTCCCTGTAAAACATTTCTCACATTCTGAACATGAAAAAGGCTTCTTCCCTGTATGAGTTCTTTGGTGACTAAGAAGACTTGCTTTCTTGTTAAAACATTTCACACACTTGAAACAAGGAAATCTATTCTTTGCTGTGTGAATTTTTTGATGTTTAAAAAAAAACTTTTTGAGGGGAAAACTATTTCCATATTCTGACCGTGAAAATGGCTTCTTAGCTTTAGGAGCAGTTAGTTTTTTAATGCTTATTTTATGACTTTGATTTTCCTTAGTAGTCGGTAATGAATCGGAAGATAGGACCTGTTTCAAAGGATCAGATGACACATCTTTGCTGGGAAGGGATGATGTTATATTTGGAGTAATAGCATTCTCTTCAATTGTATCCTGTGAGATCTCCAGCTCATCTGATTTGAAAATTGAAGATGTCAGCTGTCCCTCTGATCTCCTAGTACAGTCATCTGCTAAGTAAAAAAAATATTATATTTGAATAAAATATTCTTGAAATTCATATTTTTGAACATTTCTACTTAATCTGTTGGTACAAATGGCAAGTTATGTAAAAATATTGAATTATTCACCAAGATAATGACAGTTCACAGTCTAATAGAAAACCTCATAGCATGAACAAGTAGAGTTTGGTGTTCAACTGTTTGTTCATTCTGCCTCCCAAATATGAAATATGCGAAAATGATACCAATAATAATTTCTACTCATCTCACAAAAAACAAGCCTCCACTCAGGTCCATCATCTGTCAACGGAAAAACAGAGGTTTCCACATCATTAGTGGCTCAAAAACTCTTGAAAAGAAACATGGCTTCCATAAACTAATCCAGCAAAATCTGCTCTTCCAAAGTCAAATATGCTCCCTACTTAACTCAAATGGAAAGCACCACACCCTACTAAAGCTCATGCATAATGCTGGAAGCTGCCTGATACAGCCTTGTTCTCCGCTGGTTAAGTCTTCTGGGTTCAGCTCCCATGTTGTGTATTTTCTTCTTAGTTTCTTCTTGTGATCCCAGCTCGTTTACTGACTACTATTGTGTCTTCTGATTTTGTATATTCTCTGCCCTCCTTGTTCTGATCCAGCCACCTGACTATTCTTCTTGTTATCTCACACCACAGAACAGCTGGCAACACCAAGTCCAAGCCTAGGGGTCTCTGTGTAAATCCAGATCCATGTAGAGGGGTTAAAGGGTGATGGGCAAAACTTTTGACTCTAGACAATAACACATCTAATGAAAAGATCGAAAAAAAAAAGTAACTAGTGGTGAAACCTCTCTGGGATAATTAGAGTATGCTTCTTGGTAGCTCCAGGCAATTTAAACTATAGTAAGGGCCAATATTTTCTGTCAGATGAGTATCAAGTAGAAATATACATTTAATGAGAACTTTTTATAATAGTGCAGAGCTGAGATGTCTTAAATTTAGAACTCGGGCATTTGGAAGAGGCAATGGAGACCTTTGTTGAATGACTACCAGGGAGTTACAGACTCACATATGTGAGGCCGGCCGATCCCACCACAATCAAACTATCATACAGAATGAACAGGTAAAAAAAAAAGACAGGATAAAAAAATACATTACATCCCCAACAAGAATGTATGTTTGGGGGGTGGGGGGGGGACTCCAACACTAAGCCAGAGTTGCACTTAATTTATGGTAGACTGTTGGAGATACTATGAGTCCTGACCAGAAGAGTAGAGAAAGTATTAGTGCCACCCATTTCAGGATAAATTGCATCTAAATTCTTTAGGATCGATAATGTTATGTAATTTATGATGTGGAGTGAATCCATGAAACCAGGGCTCGAGCCAACACATCTCCTGCAGGCGTGAATAAATGTATATTACAGCCATCAGCCACGCACAGCTTAGAGATATATCATGGCACAGGTGTAATGTTTTTTATATAGTTTATCTATTTGAAGTTATTTGGTTTAAAAAGAAATTGAAAAGTCAGGATAAAGGGAAACTCTGTTGTTATTATACAGAAATTCACACTTGGTCCTCACCGCACGTTTAATGTTGCCGATCATAAAAGCGAGGTTTGGTCATAAAGACTGGACCTGGTCTTGTAGGGACCATATGAGCACATTCAGCAACACAGAATGGAGAGAAGGTAGATTCATCTAATAAGATATCAGGATTCTAGGAAGCCAACAGCATCATTACCCTCCACTTTCTCTTACAGGCTCATCATAATATTTTTCTTTAAGTGATTTTCTAACTTGTCAGCACTTTCTACATATGCTGTCATTTAGCTTTGTAGTTTACAGATCTGGGCAGGTAAAAGTCAGGATCTTCTAATTTCAGTTGGTAGTTGGATCTTCCAGGTTGTAAGTTCTATAGAAAAGGGCTTTCAATGTCCAAAGTCATTTGTACAATTTTTGGTGGAAGAAAAGGTTTTGGCCTAGATGCAAAATGGTGGTCACACGATTGTGATATGGCCAGCCTACATGACCAGTAAACCAGAAGAATCTGTGACCTCTCTTCATTTAGTGGTCACTACTCACCTGGGTCGTCATATGTAGGAATCTCCTCTTTACGCCGCTCATCACCCCTTTCATATGTCTCTATAGTATTAATATGGGTCAGATCTTCACCCTGAAAAAAAATATTGTACAAGTCACAGACAGTTGGAGAAGTCCCATCTATGATCAGCTCTAATCCTGCCATCTCCACTGTTCTCATTACACAAGTATAAAACATATAATACTGGTGGATAAAACAAGACAAATAGGGGAGATCTCGTGACACCTTCTCTCCATCTACCTGATGATCCTGAGGAACATTGGGATCTTCTTGTTTACAGTCCTGTGGAAGAAGAGGACGGGGACATCTCTCTGGTGTTGTCCTCTTACTGGATAGATCTGGAGGAAACACATACAGGAACTGAATTCATTCTTTACATACAGATAATTATAGGTCGTGTGTATTTAGTCCTGTCTATTACCTGGTGATGTGAGGGGCTGGAGAACCTCTAGCATGATGTCCTTGTACAGATCTTTGTGTCCTTGTAAATACTCCCACTCATTCATGGAGAAATAGACGGTGACGTCCTGACACCTTATAGGAATCTGACACATACAATGACAGTCATCCCCCAATCCCTTCATAGCTATACTATAAAATGTCTCAGCATTCCCAGCAATGTCACCTCTCCAGTCAGCAGCTCAATCATCTTGTAGGCCAGATCTAGGATATTTTGGTCATTCATGTTCTCATGTACCAGGTGATGCAGTGGAAGCCCTGTGATTGGGCTCAGGGTTCTTCCCAATCCCTCAGACACAGGGTCCTGACAGCGCTCACTAGAGGTCTTCTTCACTACTGTGTAATCCTGGTTATGTAGAGACACATTCATAAATCTCACTACAGATATTTCCAGAGTCCTCACCTCTCCAGTTCTGTCTGTTATTCCCATAGATAAGAATGATGTAATGTGACGTCATCAGAATCTCTCACCTCTCCAGTAAGCTGGAAGAGGATCTCTAGGGTGAGGTGTAATATCCCCTCCACCATCTTGTCTCTGTCCATATCCATCTTTGATGGGTAAATCAGGAAAATTCTCTTATATAGAAGATCTTCACTGAGAGGATCCGATATTGTAGAGACCTGAATGAGAAGATGAGCGATGTAACATCAAAAAATCCTGTGTAATAATACAATTACTGGAGATAATAAGGGAAACATTTGAGATTTATTTTTTACAGTGTTTAGATTTCTTCTTTACATCTAGTAATAAAACCTATATATTTTAGGCCACAGACAACAAGCAGTTGCTTCCTTGGAGTCTGCAGCTGAATACGTTTCTCATAGACTCATCTTCCTTATTGCTAATTCTCGTCTCATTTACTGACACTGGAATCGGCATTAGCAATACTGCAGGAGATATTCATTACACGTGACATGAGAAATAACTATTTCATGATGAGGACGACATCTTCATCTTCTACTACCGTTCTATTAACATATTTAGCCAGAGTCTGTCACAAACTACATCCCCAACGGCCGTCTATATGTTTCCTGTTTTCACCAGACTGTCATCTTCTAACAAGTTAGAGCTCAGGTCTGATTCACACACAGAAGTTTGAGGCATTTATAAAAGTTTCTTTGTTTGCACAAATACCGTGGACAGAAATTATTTGGTAGCAGTCTCACTAAGACGGGAGTTATTTGATGCCAAAGTCTCCATGTACAGTCTTTTATGGAGTCTATTTCTGGCCTTAGGCTGTCATATATTACAAGAAAAATTCCATAAAAAAGCAGATATTAACATTTTGTTAATTATTTTAAAACAAATGTTTAACATGTTAAAAAGTAACTCTTTTGGGCATCAGAACATAGATGTACAGGCAGGGATGGCACAGGTGCGGCTGCTACACAAACCCTGGCAGTTTAACCACTTGCTGCTGTCAAGGGCAAACATGGCATCTAAGAAGGTTTGACAGAGTTCCACTGAATGCCCCTCCTCTCTCAAGTACTTGATAGTATGGGGATGCCTAGTTACTACGATACTTAAATAACCAATAATGGTGTCTGGGCCTGTAATGTAGAAAAGTCTATTAGGCCGGGCCAGAGGCAATGTCCAATAAGTTACTTTTTAATGCCCCCATACACATTAGACTAAAGTTGCATGAAAGCACTGATTTCCGGGGTTTGGTAGACTATATACATTATTTGGGGGCCTCCCGACAGATGGTGTCAGGGCAGAGAAGGATCTGGCATCCTGAATTTCAGAGGCTAATCCGTTTGTTCTTCCTGTGGATAATCCTCCAATAGAGGAGTCTGGAGGCGACTCTCTCATACAGATCACAGGAAAGCTGGAATATTGGTGCATATGGGGGAGTCGGGAGAGATAGCCGTCTGCCAAATGACCGCTCAGCCAACACTTATCTTGTGTATGGGGCCGTTAGTATTACATACATACATACAGATGACACCTATCGGGCAGCAATATTCCCTTATTCCCTTGTTCTCCTGTGTGCCCATCTAGCTCAGAATGAGGGCTCACAGACAGTATGATTGCCCCCCTAATTCCTGATATTTAAAAAAAAAAACAACAACAAAAAAAAAACAACACACACACACAAACGGCTGAATGGTGGATCAGGGACCCTTCAACTCCCTGACTCCCTATTCTATTCAATGGTATCACCATCATGGGAATGTGGATATCACTGAAATTGTGATGATGGGTAAGGAGAGCGTGCTCGGTGCCGAGCCGTCTCAGTTCATGGGCACCATACAGGCCGCATGGGCGACCGCTATGGATGATACGGTCTTGCCAACTATTGTGTGGAAAATATCTCATAGATCCTGGGTTCATTATTATCTGCACCAAGAATGGGGCTAAGTGAGTATTCATTCATTAGCTGTGGGGCAATACTGTGGGAACACCCCCCTAAAATAAAATATTAAACCTTTTTTAAATATATGAATTGAAAACTGGGACTAACAAGATATATATTTATTTATACTTAAAACTAGCAAAATTACCTGCTGAACGGCTTGTTGTGGATGTATATAAACAGATGTAAGCAATGATGCTGCTGAACAATTGAAACAGTCACTACTGTACCCTATCCTGTACCTAAACAAAGTTGATACTGCCTACCTGCCGAGGTTAGCACCCTCAACAATGGTGCCCCCGCTCACTGGTGGCTGTCTCTCAGAAGCCGTAGTTAACTCTGACATATATCAAAAAAATACACTGATACATTAAATAGGACCAGATATGTCTCAAGGTATATATAAAGCAAAAGGTATGGTACTCATCAGAGAATGGTTCATCCGCCTCAACGTGTTTCCCCAACAGCTTCATCAGGAGGCTTCATACAGGGATGATAATTCATGATGTTCAGTATAGTGTGCCTAATAGCCAGGTGTTCATGTATAAATATCCCACTTCATCCAAAACCCCTCCCAGACTAGGAGACCCATTCCTATTCCTTGAGGTGAATTGTCATGGGATATACAGAATGGAGTCTGTCTACAATAATGTACTGCGCTACTTCTCATGAGCTAGTGGTCCGATAATGTCCACCCCCTAGTATGCATGTCCAGAAGTGACACGCTTTACACTGAAACGCCAGATAAACTGTTTGTCACCGCCCCACTCGTACCAGTGACTGCGCATGACCGTAGTTATGTGTTCCACATGGGAGAGCATAATGGCCTATATGTGTCCGGACCATCACCCTTGTCAGTAGATAAAGTAACATACGGTTAGAGGGTTTCTGTTTGCCTGTGTGTTGTATCCAGTCACCTGATTACAGGGGCAGAATGTGGGCATCATACATACTGAAAAAGGGGCATAATAGGGGCATTACACTGTGTGGGGCATCATGCATACTGCATAAGGGGCATTACACTGTATGGGGGCATCATACATCCAGCATAAGGGGCATAATGGGGGCATTACACTGTGTGGAGGCATCATACATACTGCATAAGGGGCATAATGGGGGCATTACACTGTGTGGGGGGCATCATACATACTGCATAAGGGGCATAATGGGGGCATTACACTGTGTGGGGGCATCATACATAATACATAAGGGGCATAATGGGGGCATTACACTGTGTGGGGGCATCATACATCCTGCATAAGGGGCATAATGGAGGCATTACACTGTGTGGGGGCATCATACATACTGCATAAGGGGCATAATGGGGGCATTACACTGTGGGGGGCATCATACATACTGCATAAGGGCCATAATGGGGGCATTACACTGTGTGGGGGCATCATACATACTGCATAAGGGGCATAATGGGGGCATTACACTGTGTGGGGGCATCATACATCCTGCATAAGGGGCATAATGGGGGCATTACACTGTGGGGCCAGTAAAGGGGCCCTGTACTATGAGAACAATACGTTTCCTCCTTTCTGTCTCCATAGTTGGGTCGTATGTATCTATTACAGGAAACAGAACAAAAACCTTATGATTCTTATAAAGGGGCAAGACTAGACCCCAAAAGAGTCTCCGTGCTGAAGGGGTTAATGCCCCCTGTGCCCAGTAATGGGGTCTCCACATACCTCCAGCTGCAGAGCCGCCACCACATATATGGCTGCTCTGTGCGCACAGGAGCTGTGATGAGGTCACAGGAGGGGAGGAGTCAGGGGTCACATGATCAGGGGCCTCAGTGGATGCAGGACTCTGCTGTGCTGGTTGTCATGGTGCTGGATGAGCTGAAGTTTATGTGTGGGGTCAGGAGGGGTTTACAGTGTGGATGTAGCAGAGCCGCGTGTGTACGAGGTGTACGGAGCGGAGCCGCGTGTGTACGAGGTGTACGGAGCGGAACCTCGTGTGTACGAGGTGTACGGAGCGGAGCCGCGCGTGTAAGAGGTGTACGGAGCGGAGCCGCGCGTGTAAGAGGTGTACGGAGCGGAGCCGCGCGTGTAAGAGGTGTACGGAGCGGAGCCGCGCGTGTACGAGGTGTACGGAGCGGAGCCGCGCGTGTACGAGGTGTACGGAGCGGAGCCGCGCGTGTACGAGGTGTACGGAGCGGAGGCGCGCGTGTACGAGGTGTACGGAGCGGAGGCGCGCGTGTACGAGGTGTACGGAGCGGAGCCGCGCGTGTACGAGGTGTACGGAGCGGAGGCGCGCGTGTACGAGGTGTACGGAGCGGAGGCGCTCGTGTACGAGGTGTACGGAGCGGAGGCGCTCGTGTACGAGGTGTACGGAGCGGAGGCGCTCGTGTACGAGGTGTACGGAGCGGAGGCGCGCGTGTACGAGGTGTACGGAGCGGAGGCGCGCGTGTACGAGGTGTACGGAGCGGAGGCGCGCGTGTACGAGGTGTACGGAGCGGAGGCGAGCGTGTACGAGGTGTACGGAGCGGAGCCACGCGTGTACGAGGTGTACGGAGTGGAGCCGCGCGTGTACGGAGCGGAGGCGCTCATGTACGAGGTGTACGGAGCGGAGGCGCGCGTGTGCGAGGTGTACGGAGCGGAGCCGTGCGTGTAAGAGGTGTACGGAGCGGAGGCGCGCGTGTACGAGGTGTACGGAGCGAAGGCGCGCGTGTACGAGGTGTACGGAGCGGAGCCGCACGTGTACGAGGTGTACGGAGCGGAGGCGCTCGTGTAAGAGGTGTACGGAGCGGAGGCGCACGTGTACGAGGTGTACGGAGCGGAGGCGCGCATGTACGAGGTGTACGGAGCGGAGGCGCGCGTGTATGAGGTGTACGGAGCGGAGGCGCTCATGTACGAGGTGTACGGAGAGGAGATGTGTGTAAGAGGTATACGGAGAGGAGACATGTGTGTATGAGGTATTGTTATGAACTGCTACAAACACTAAGGAAAGATAGGAAAACTGTCCCTACAATAGGACTAAGCTGATTCCCTACGATGCAGCGGGGGACCTGTTCCTTGTGAACAGACCCACCTAAGTCCTCGGCTAGTCTGAACGCAGACCTATAGATATAAGGGAGGGGTCCCTACAAGAACTAAGGACTGGGATATAGTTGGACACCTCCTAGCAGAAATTGTAGCAGAGCAAAGACAAACAAACAAACAAAAGTACTAGTGGTCAAAAGACCAAGCAAACTACAGAGTAAGGTACAAGGCACCTGGCTAGCTTAAGAGTAAAAGTAACACTGAAGTCCAGCAAGGCCAGGAGGGCGGAGCTGGATTATATAGGCAAAAAGTCATGTGACCAGCAAAATATAAAAAACTAACAGGAGGGTTCTAACAGGTATACGGAGAGGAGACTTGTGTGTATGAGGTATACGGAGAGGAGACGTGTTTGTTTGAGGTATACGGAGAGGAGACGTGTGTGTGTGTATGAGGTATACGGAGAGGAGACGTGTGTGTACGAGGTATACGGAGAGGAGACGTGTGTGTACGAGGTGTACGGAGAGTAGACGTGTGTGTACGAGGTGTACGGAGAGGAGACGTGTGTGTACGAGGTGTACGGAGAGGAGACGTGTGTGTACTAGGTGTACGGAGAGGAGACGTGTGTGTACGAGGTGTACGGAGAGGAGAAGTAGGTGTACGGAGAGGAGACGTGTGTGTACGTGGTGTACGGAGAGGAGACGTGTGTGTACGTGGTGTACGGAAAGGAGGCGTGTGTGTATGAGGTATACGGAGAGGAGCTGTGTGTGTACGAGGTATACGGAGAGGAGATGTGTGTGTACGAGGTATACGGAGAGTAGCTGTGTGTGTGCGAGGTATACGGAGAGGAGATGTGTGTGGACGATGTGCTCGGAGCAGAACGTAGATAACAGAAGTAGTAAGTGTGGAGCACAGAGTGAAGCACTTGCTGATTGGTGTCATAAGGAAATTGTGAAATGTCTAAAGTCGGTACAGATTTGCTCCGCTAGTCTGGAGGGTCGGCCATGGTACCTGACGGACTGCAGAGATGTGTTCTCGGAAAAGGAGGCAGAGATACTACCTCACCATTGTCCTTATGATTGTGCTATTAATCTTCTCCCTAATTCTAAATTACCTAAAGCTCATATCATATAGAAAATGTACTCATGAACCAAGATTCATAAAATATAACAATGCTTTATTAAATACAAGATAAAATACACAAAATACATTACAATAAAAAAATACAGTGGGAAACCACAAGATCCTGCCTTTTGGATTCTCCAATGCACCAACAGGATTTCACAACTTTCTGAATGATATTTCTCTGATTACTTTGGGAGATTTCTTGTGATTTATCTTGATGATATAGAATTTTCTCTCCTCATTTAGATTCTCACCAGGAACATGTCCGTGTTGTATTACAAAGGTTGAGGGAGAATTCTTTGTTTGATGAAATTGAGAAATGTTTTTTTCTGTTCAAGAAATTTCATTCCTGGGGATTATTTTATCGGCTGATGGGTTTACGATGGATCCTGGGAAGGTGAAAGCCACTATAGATTGGGTCCAACCTAGTGACCTCAAAGTGTTGCAACGTTGTGTAGGATTCGCCAACTATTATAGGAAATTCATTAGGGGTTTTCTCAGATTGCTGAACCTCTTACTGTCATCACACGTAAGGGGGCAGATCTTGTCCCCTATAAAAAATAAAAACACCATATACTCACCTTAGACCTAATCCCTGAAGCCATTGTCTCCTGAAATAAAGAAAAAAATAATAAATGACCATAATCTTCACTGTCTGCCGTAGTCCATATTGTGAGTGTCCCACATCGATCTCATGAATAGAACGGCCACATCAGAAAATGTGATGTCTCTATTCTGCAGCCGCGACCTCACTTACGGCACTACTGCTGCTTGGGAATTTTTTGACAGTCTGTGTCAGGCGCAGCACTTCCTGTGATGCTGAAGCAGCCTGTGACATGCGCAGTACGATTTGAGATTCTTACTTCAACAAACATGGCGCAGGATACACTCAGGCGCTTAGAGCGCATGCCGGCCAGGAATCTTCCTGGCGCTGACACTGACATGTGCGGTAGCATTTGATAGATGCAGAGTTTTGGCGCTCGATTATATGATCCAATGGGGTGAGTCATGTTATCTTTGATTATTGAAAGCTACGCATCTGGTACTTGATTGCAATTAAATGTAATGTGTGTTTTGTGTAAATCTGCAATCTGTGTATCACCAGCACTTTATTTATAAATATACAATGAGGTTTGCACATGTCTTTTCTACTAGGCATTTTGGTTCTGTAAAGCACTTATGCACTTTATTTATATCATTGATTATCTGATGGATGACTCTATTTATATGATGTAACTTCACTTATTCACTGCTTGAGAAAGGCTCAAATCAGAGCCAAAACATCGCCACTAGCCCTTATGGGCCATGAAACCACATTATGTTTTCTACAAGGAGTGCTGTCCTTTATTTTTGGAGTAGATACATGGATAGATAGATATACAGATAATAGATAGATAGATAATAGATAGATACATAGACTAATAGATAATTAGATAAATAGATATATGGAGAGCTGTCTGAAAGCAGGAAAAGCGGGAATCTGTCCTGTGCGCTGACGGCTCCTTGTTATATGGATGAGATGGAGTTACTGTGTCTCCTGGACATCGTGTTCTGGATCCGCACTTCTGATTAGCTACAACACCTAGTCGATGATAAAAATGCCTCAAATAAGAACCTGAAAAGTCCTCTGTATCTGTGTGAATAAAGTCCTCTGTGTCTGTGTGAATAAAGTCCTCTGTATTAGTGATGATTGAGCATACTCGCAAGTACTCGGTACTCGCCTGAGCATCTCAGTACTCAAGATGCTCCGAGCTCGCCGAGTATTTCCGGGGTTGCTCGGGTGGATACTTGGGTCCCCTCCCTGCATGTTTGGCGCTCTTTAGCGCGACAATCAACATGCAGGGATTGCCTGCCACTCACTGTAATGCCACAGTCATGTTGGTTGTGGCATTACAGTGATTGGCTGGCCGCACAGCGTCATCAGGTCTATATCAGACCTGGCGCCGCTGTGCTCGTCAGTCTACTCCGCAATCAGGCAGTGTAGGGAGAGGTGCTGCTGAGCTAGGGAGAGATTTGGTTGTATATTAGGTAGTGTAGGGAGAAAACAAGTACATTACACATATCCATCTCAACAAACAGTCCTTTTGAGGACTAATCCATCTGCAGAGATATCAGACAGGCAGTGTATATAGGCAGGCAGGCAGGGTATATAGCAGACTGCAGTGCATATAGCACAAGAGGCTCCATTCCAGTTCTGCCTTCTGCTGCTGTTAGATATTTCTAGACAAAGGCCCAGGTCTCAGGGGCCAGGAATATTTTTTTTGGGATCTTAATCCTCATTATTTGCTTAAAAAGCAATCCAGAGAACACCATTTTTCTGCGCCATTTGCTTGTTGGCACTGCAGAATACAGCCAGGTCCTTTCCATATTACAGCGCTAAAAATCCAGCTATTTAAAACTGTGGTTCGTCCGTCACATGGATCACATACAGTACAGACCAAAAGTTTGGACACACCTTCTCATTTAAAGATTTTACTGTATTTTCATGACTTTGAAAATTGTACATTCACACTGAAGGCATCAAAACTATGAATTAACACATGTGGAATTATATACTTAACAAAAAAGTGTGAAACAACTGAAAATATGTCTTATATTCTAGGTTCTTCAAAGTAGCCACCTTTTGCTTTGATGACAGCTTTGCACACTCTAGAGGTAGCCATCGGAAATGATTTTCACTTCACAGATGTGCCCTGTCAGGTTTAAAAAGTGGGATTTTTTGCCTTATAAATGGGTTTGGGACCATCAGTTGTGTTGTGCAGAAGTCAGGTGCATACACAGCTGATAGTCCTACTGAATAGACTGTTAGAATTTGTATTATTGCAAGAAAAAAGCAGCTAAGTAAAGAAAAATGAGTGGCCATCATTACTTTAAGAAATGAAGGTCAGTCAGTCTGAAAAATTGGGCAAACTTTGAAAGTGTCCCCAAGTGCAGTTGCAAAAATCATCAAGCGCTACAAAGAAACTGGCTCACATGAGGACCGCCCCAGGAAAGGAAGACCAAGAGTCACCTCTGCTTCTGAGGATAAGTTTATCTGAGTCACCAGCCTCAGAAATCGCAGGTTAACAGCAGCTCACATTAGAAACCAGGTCAATGCCCCACAGAGTTCTAGCAGCAAACACATCTCTACACCTGTTAAGAGGAGACTTTGTGCAGCAGGTCTTCATGGTAAAATAGCTGCTAGGAAACCACTGCTAAGGACAGGCAACAAGCAGAAGAGACTTGTTTGGGCTAAAGAACACAAGGAATGGACATTAGACCAGTGGAAATCTGTGCTTTGGCCTGGTGAGTCCAAATTTAAGATCTTTGGTTCCAACCACCGTGTCTTTGTGCGACGCATAAAAGGTGAACGGATGGACTCTACATGCCCGGTTCCCACCGTGAAGCATGGAGGAGGAGGTGTGATGGCGTGGGGGTGCTTTTCTGGTGACACGATTGGGGATTTATTCAAAATTGAAGGCATACTGAACCAGCATGGCTACCACAGCATCTTGCAACAGCATGCTATTCCATCCGGTTTGCGTTTAGTTGGACCATCATTTATTTTTCAACAGGACAATGACCCCAAACACACCGACAGGCTGTGTAAGGGCTATTTGACCAAGAGGGAGAGTGATGGGGTGCTACGCCAGATGACCTAGCCTCCACAGTCACCAGACCTGAACCCAATCGAGATGGTTTGGGTTGAGCTGGACTGCAGAGTGAAGGCAAAAGGGCCAACAAGTGCTAAGCATCTCTGGGAACTTCTTCAAGATTGTTAAAAGAACATTTCCGGTGACTATCTCTTGAAGCTCATCAAGAGAATGCCAAGAGTGTGCAAAGCAGTCATCAAAGCAAAAGGTGGGTACTTTGAAGAACCTAGAATATAAGACATATTTACAGTTGCTTCACACTTTTTGTTAAGTATATAATTCCACATGTGTTAATTCATAGTTTTGATGCTTTCAGTGTGAATGTACAATTTTCAAAGTCATGAAAATACAGAAAAATCTTTAAATGAGAAGGTGTTTCCAAACTTTTGGTCTGTACTGTATATTTGCGCTGAAAATACTGCCATTTTTGGCCTCCACTCAAATTATTTTTCAGTGTCTCAGCAAAGTTTTTGACACCGGTTTGCTGTTCAAAATAGTTACCTACAGCCAGGTATTTAAAACTGTGGTTTCTCCGTCACACGGATCACATTCACATATAATTGCACTGAAAATACTGCCATTTTTGGCCTCCATTCAAATTTTTTTTCAGTGTGTCAGCAAAGTTTTTGGCACCTGTTTGCTGTTCAAAATAGTTACCTACAGGCCAGGTATTTAAAACTGTGGTTCCTCCATCACATAGATTACATATAACTTTGCTCCAAATTCAGCCATTTGTAGTGAGCGTGGAAGATATTGTCCTCCATTTAAAATGGGCAAGGCGCGTGGCAAGGGACGGGGAACTGGACGTGATGGTGATGGTGCATACCGAGGCCGAGGCCGTGGGCTAGCTGAAATTGTGCCACAACAAACACCCACACCTTCTTGCCCAACCTTCCTGTCCCAATTCCTAGGGGACTGCAGCACACCACTATTGAACCCAGAGCAGTGTCAAAAAGTTGTTGATTGGATAGCGGATAATGCTTCCACCACCACCACCCTGTCTTCCACACGGTCAAGTCTCAGTAGCCGTGAGTCTGGACCGCATATTCACCCTGATCCTCCTTCCTCCCACCAGGCCGAGTGCCCGAAAACAAATGATCCCACACTTGGACACTCTGCAGAGCTGTTTACTTTTCCATTTATAGATTCGGGCCTCTCGTCCGGTCCACTTGAAGTGGGGCAAGAGGAGATCACATGTAGCGATACCCAAATATTTGAGCAGCCACGGTCACATGAAGGCGACGGTGGGAAAGTATCACAAGAGGTGGACGATGATGAGACACAATTGCCAGAAAGTCAGGAGGAGGACCAGAGTGCGGAAGTGGAAGACGAGGTGATGGATGATATAGTAATTGACCCAACCTGGCAGGAGGACATGCAGAGCGAGGACAGCAGCACACAGGGGGAGAGAGGCAGAGCACCCCAACAGGCAGGAAGAAGCAGTGTGGTGGACGCAGACAGAAAGCAGGCAACCATTTCCCATAAGACCAACATGAAGGAAGTTGCCAGTACAACTGTTAGGTCTTCCCGAGTATGGTTGTTTTTTAAAGACTCTGCTGATAACCCCAAAAAGGCCATTTGCACCACCTGCCAGGCCAGCATCAGCAGGGGTGGCAAAGCTAGCAGCCTGACCACCACTAGCATGATCAGGCACATGGCAGCAAAGCACCCCACTTTGTGGGCCGAACCCCAGGGTCCAGGAACAGTGTCTGCGGGTGGCACCATTGCTTCTTCCGCTGTTGTGCATGCAAGCCAATCCCCTGTCCATGGTGCATGCGAAGATGCCTCCTGCCCTGCACCTTTCGTTGCACACTCTCAAGTAGCAGCATCAGGAAGCACGTCCACATCCTTGTCCCAGCGCAGCATTCAGTTGTCCATACCTCAGTCCTTGGAACGCAAGCGCAAATACGCAGCCAACGCCCCACAGGCCACAATACTAAATTCCCACATTACACGTCTGCTTGCGCTCGAAATGTTGCTCGTGGAGACAGAAGCATTCCGCAACCTGATGGCGGCGGCCGTCCCTCGGTACTCGGTCCCCAGCCGCCACTATTTCTCCCGGTGTGCCGTCCCCGCATTACACAAGCACGTGTCCCAAAACATTAGTCGTGCCCTCAACAACGCAGTTACCGGGAAAGTCCACCTAACCACAGACACGTGAACAAGTGCTTGTGGGCAGGGATGGTACATCTCGCTGATGGCATACTGGGTTAATATAGTGGAAGCCGGGACCCAGTCGGACCTTGGACGGAACACGTCCTCCCGATGGAAAGGATTGCGGTCCCTAGGTCAATCAGGTTAGCTCCCACAGTCTACAGCTCCTGCACATCATCCTCCTCAGCCTCCTCTTCAGCCTCCATCTCCAAAATGACCACATTGGTCACAAGCTGGAAGCACTGCAGCACTGCCTCAGCCAAGCGGCAAAAAGCTGTGCTGAAGCTAATATGCTTAGGTGACAAACCACACAATGCTGAAGAGTTGTAGACAGCTCTGATAGAGCAGGCAGATGTGTGGCTCACACCGCTGAACCTACAGCCAGGAATTGTCGTGTGTGACAATGGCCGGAAGCTGGTGACGGCTCTGAGGCGAGGCGAGCTCACACACGTACCATGCCTGGCCCATGTGGTTCAGTGGTTTCTCAAATCCTACCCGTAGCTGCCTGTGACGGGAGCTAGTTACCCCATTCGCAGATGACCAATCTTCTTCTGCAGGCCCCTGGCATTGAAAGGCTTTTCTTACACTGGGATATATAAAATATGACTATCGCACAGTGTCTCCAAGATGAACTAAACTTTTATTCTCACAAGCAGGTTTTATAGAGAATCACACAAGCTATTTTTAGCACCCATTGTTCTCACCAGATAATACCCACAGTAGGCTCCCAGACAGCAGTTAGGCCAGGGCCGGCTCCAGGTTTTTCTGGGCCCCGGGCGAAAGAGTCTCAGTGGGCCACATTAATACATACCACGATTCATGATGCACAGGTACCGCAGAGAAATATATATATATACTACAACCCAAAGATTTCACTTCTTACATTACATGAGCGATATCTATTGTAAATTCCACAATAGCTCAGAAACCAGCAAATCGTACCACACAGAATACTGCCCCCATACGGAATACTGGCCCCCATATAAGGCCCCATACGGAATACTGGCCCCCATATAAGGCCCCATACGGAATACTGGCCCCCATATAAGGCCCCATACAGAATACTGGCCCCCATATAAGGCCCTATACGGAATACTGGCCCCCATATAAGGCCCCATACGGAATACTGGCCCGTAATAAGACCCCATACGGAATACTGGCCCCCATATAAGGCCCCATACGGAATACTGGCCCCCATATAAGGCTCCATACGGAATACTTGGCCCCCATATAAGGATCCATACAGAATACTGGACTCCATATAAGGCTCCATACGGAATACTGGCCCCCATATAAGGCTCCATACGGAATACTGGCCTCCATATAAGGCTCCATACGGAATACTGGCCCCCATATAAGGCTCCATACAGAATACTGGCCCCCATATAACGCTCCATACAGGATACTGGTCCCCTTATAAAGCTCCATACAGGATACTGGCCCCCATATAACGCTCCATACAGAATACTGGTCCCCTTATAAAGCTCCATACAGGATACTGGCCCCCATATAACGCTCCATACAGGATACTGGTCCCCTTATAACGCTCCATACAGGATACTGGCCCCCATATAATGCTGCATGCAGGCTATTACCCCCCACATAATGCCCCATACAGGCTGTCCCCCCCTTATAATGTTCCATGCAGGCTGTTACCCCCCACATAATGCCCCATACAGGCTGTCCCCCCCTTATAATGCTTCATGCAGGCTGTTCCCCCCCACATAATTCACTATGCAGGCTTTCCCCCCCTTATAATGCCCCATGCAGGCTGTTCCCCACCTTATAATGCCCCATGCAGGCTGTCACCCCTCCTCTTTATAATGCCCCTTGCAGGATGTCACCCCCCCTCTCTTTATAATGCCCCATGCAGGATGTACCCCCCCTCTTTATAAGGCCCCATGCAGGCTGTCACTCCCTCTCTCTATAATGCCCCATGCAGGATGTCACCCCCCATCTCTTTATAATGTCCCATGCAGGATGTCACCCCCCCTCTCTTTATAATGCACCATGCAGGATGTCACCCCCTTCTCTTTATAATGCCCCATGCAGGATGTCACCCCCTCTCTTTATAATGCCCCATGCAGGAGGTCACCGCCCCTCTCTTTATAATGTCCCATGCAGGATGTGCCCCCCCCTCTTTATAAGGCCCCATGCAGGCTGTCACCCCCTCTCTCTATAATGCCCCATGCAGGATGTCACCCCCCCTCTCTTTATAATGCCCCATGCAGGATGTCACCCCCCCTCTCTTTATAATGCCCCATGCAAGATGTCACCCCCCCATATTATGCCCCATGCAGGATGTCACCCCCCCATATTATGCCCCATGCCTCCATACATTTAAAAAAAAAAAAAAAATCAAATACTCACCTCCCTCCTTCTCACCTAATGCCCGCTGCTCGGGTCCGGACTCCAGCGTTGCCGGAGTCGTCCCGCTCTGCGCTCCCTGTGACGGTTCAGGGGAGCGCGCGGTGGAAAGTCATCACCGCGCCCTCTGACCTGAGACGTCACAGGGAGCGCAGAGCAGGAAGACAGCGGATCTGCGGAGGCACGGGGAGAGGTAAATATCCGGCTGCCGGGGCCCTGAGCAAGCGGCGGAGAAGGGCGGGCGCTGACACCGCTCTCCTCCGCCTATAGCCCAGCGGGGTGCGCGACCGCCAGTGGGCCCCCCTGCCTGCTCAGGGCCCCGGCATTTCCCCATGTGCGCCGGGTGCTGACATCGGCCCTGAGTTAGGCAACAACCCATTAATCAGCACATTGTCTGTTTGCCCCTGCTAATTGAGCACAGGAAGGTGGGGGCCAGGATTGCTTTGGTCACATCACAGAATGTCCAACAATATGCGATCCACAATATTCACCCCACTTTATAACATTATGTCCCATTAGCTGCATAGGCGCTATGACAACCCCCATGTGGAAAAATCTTGGAGTACAGGGTTGATGAGTCACAATGCTCCCCCTTCCCGGACAGAATCGGCCTACCCAGTCTGCTCCCTGACAGATCAGCTGGAGGAGGTCCACGATTTATGAGGTTGGTAGCAGGTCAGCTTGTCGGCTTAGTCCATCGGCGTTACCATTTTGCTTGCCGGGTCTATAGTGGATGGTGAAGTTTAACGGTTGTAGCGCCAAACTCCACCGTAGTAGTCTGGCATTGTCACCGGAGACCCGATTAAGGCATACCAGGGGGTTATGGTCCGTTATGAGGGAAAACTGTCTTCCATACAAATATGGTTGGAGCTTCTTGGCAGCCCATACTACTGCCAGGCATTCCTTTTCGACGGCCACATAGCTGACTTCTCAAGGTAGTAATTTCCGACTCAGATAAGCTATTGGGTGTTCTTGGCCATCCGGCCCAACTTGGCTCAGTACTGCCCCCAACCCAAACGTAGATGCGTCCGTGTGAACCAGGAAACGTTTAGTTGGATCGGGTGCGGCCAATATCGGGGTATTTGTGAGAGCGTCCTTTAGCTGGCGGAAGCCTTCCTCACACTCGGGGGTCCAGGTTATCTGGCGGGGGAGGTTCTTACGTGTCAGATCAGTGAGGGGCTTGGCAATGCTGCTGTAATTAGGGACAAATTTCCTATAATACCCCGCTGTCCCTAGAAAGGCCATGACTTGGGCTTTAGTACGTGGGGTGGGCCACTTGGCTACGGCCTCAATCTTGGCGGGTTCCGGTCGTTGTTTTCCACCCCCCACCCAATGTCCTAAATACTGCACCTCTGCTTTGCCTATGTGACACTTGTTGGGGTTCAGGGTGATTCCAGCTTTGTGGATCCTATCCAATACTGTCTCTAGGTGATTTAGATGCTCATCCCATGTCGCGCTGTAGACGGTGATGTCATCCAGGTAGGCACAAGCATAGTACTGGAGACCATCCAGAAGCCGGTCAGCAAGCCTCTGGAAGGTCGCGGGGGCATTCTTCATCCCAAATGGCATAACCCGAAACTGGAATAAGCCAAACGGAGTGACGAATGCAGACTTGGGAATAGCATCAGGACTTAGGGGGATCTGCCAATAGCCTTTGCATAGATCGATGGTGGTCAAATACTTTGCCCCAGCCAGCCGGTCTAACAACTCGTCCACACGCGGCATGGGATACGCATCCGTCACAGTTTTCTCATTTATCTTGCGATAGTCTACACAAAACTGGGTAGTCCCATCTTTCTTAGGCACTAACACTACAGGGGACGCCCAGGGACTATCTGACTCCTCAATGACCCCTAAACTCAACGTCTCCTGTATCTCTTGTCACATCCCTTCTCGTACAGACTCCGGGACGCGGAAGGGGGGTTGTCTCAGGGGGGTCTGATCTTGTGTCTCAACCTTGTGTTGTGCAAGTCAGGTGAACCCCGGTCTTTCTGAAAACATCCTCTGCGGCTGCCTCAGCAATGTCTCAGCCTGCTCTCTCTCCCGGGCCCCTAGGTTTTCTCCTAAGTGTACCTGGTCCCAGGTTTTCGACTGAGTCCTCTCACCTAAGACATCAGGCAAGGGGAGTTTGGCTAAATCATCTGCTTCGGGTGCGCAGATGGCAGCTACCTCTTCAGGGCGGATAACCCTGGGGTCGTCACAATCGGAGACATTGTAGGTGGTGTCGGCTATTTTCCCCACTACCCGGTAAGGCCCCTCCCATGCGGCCTGGAATTTGTTCTGCCTAACCGGTTCTAGTACCAGGACCTTCTGTCCTATCTCGAAGGTGCGTCTATAGACTGTCCTGAGGAAGTGGTGTGATCACCACGAAACACGTAGAAATAAAGTCTATTTTATTATTACAATGCTCAGGGCCCCGGCATTTCCCCATGTGCGCCGGGTGCTGACATCGGCCCTGAGTTAGGCAACAACCCATTAATCAGCACATTGTCTGTTTGCCCCTGCTAATTGAGCACAGGAAGGTGGGGGCCAGGATTGCTTTGGTCACATCACAGAATGTCCAACAATATGCGATCCACAATATTCACCCCACTTTATAACATTATGTCCCATTAGCTGCATAGGCGCTATGACAACCCCCATGTGGCAAAATCTTGGAGTACAGGGTTGATGAGTCACAATGCTCCCCCTTCCCGGACAGAATCGGCCTACCCAGTCTGCTCCCTGACAGATCAGCTGGAGGAGGTCCACGATTTATGAGGTTGGTAGCAGGTCAGCTTGTCGGCTTAGTCCATCGGCGTTACCATTTTGCTTGCCGGGTCTATAGTGGATGGTGAAGTTTAACGGTTGTAGCGCCAAACTCCACCGTAGTAGTCTGGCATTGTCACCGGAGACCCGATTAAGGCATACCAGGGGGTTATGGTCCGTTATGAGGGAAAACTGTCTTCCATACAAATATGGTTGGAGCTTCTTGGCAGCCCATACTACTGCCAGGCATTCCTTTTCGACGGCCACATAGCTGACTTCTCAAGGTAGTAATTTCCGACTCAGATAAGCTATTGGGTGTTCTTGGCCATCCGGCCCAACTTGGCTCAGTACTGCCCCCAACCCAAACGTAGATGCGTCCGTGTGAACCAGGAAACGTTTAGTTGGATCGGGTGCGGCCAATATCGGGGTATTTGTGAGAGCGTCCTTTAGCTGGCGGAAGCCTTCCTCACACTCGGGGGTCCAGGTTATCTGGCGGGGGAGGTTCTTACGTGTCAGATCAGTGAGGGGCTTGGCAATGCTGCTGTAATTAGGGACAAATTTCCTATAATACCCCGCTGTCCCTAGAAAGGCCATGACTTGGGCTTTAGTACGTGGGGTGGGCCACTTGGCTACGGCCTCAATCTTGGCGGGTTCCGGTCGTTGTTTTCCACCCCCCACCCAATGTCCTAAATACTGCACCTCTGCTTTGCCTATGTGACACTTGTTGGGGTTCAGGGTGATTCCAGCTTTGTGGATCCTATCCAATACTGTCTCTAGGTGATTTAGATGCTCATCCCATGTCGCGCTGTAGACGGTGATGTCATCCAGGTAGGCACAAGCATAGTACTGGAGACCATCCAGAAGCCGGTCAGCAAGCCTCTGGAAGGTCGCGGGGGCATTCTTCATCCCAAATGGCATAACCCGAAACTGGAATAAGCCAAACGGAGTGACGAATGCAGACTTGGGAATAGCATCAGGACTTAGGGGGATCTGCCAATAGCCTTTGCATAGATCGATGGTGGTCAAATACTTTGCCCCAGCCAGCCGGTCTAACAACTCGTCCACACGCGGCATGGGATACGCATCCGTCACAGTTTTCTCATTTATCTTGCGATAGTCTACACAAAACTGGGTAGTCCCATCTTTCTTAGGCACTAACACTACAGGGGACGCCCAGGGACTATCTGACTCCTCAATGACCCCTAAACTCAACGTCTCCTGTATCTCTTGTCACATCCCTTCTCGTACAGACTCCGGGACGCGGAAGGGGGGTTGTCTCAGGGGGGTCTGATCTTGTGTCTCAACCTTGTGTTGTGCAAGTCAGGTGAACCCCGGTCTTTCTGAAAACATCCTCTGCGGCTGCCTCAGCAATGTCTCAGCCTGCTCTCTCTCCCGGGCCCCTAGGTTTTCTCCTAAGTGTACCTGGTCCCAGGTTTTCGACTGAGTCCTCTCACCTAAGACATCAGGCAAGGGGAGTTTGGCTAAATCATCTGCTTCGGGTGCGCAGATGGCAGCTACCTCTTCAGGGCGGATAACCCTGGGGTCGTCACAATCGGAGACATTGTAGGTGGTGTCGGCTATTTTCCCCACTACCCGGTAAGGCCCCTCCCATGCGGCCTGGAATTTGTTCTGCCTAACCGGTTCTAGTACCAGGACCTTCTGTCCTATCTCGAAGGTGCGTCTATAGACTGTCCTGAGGAAGTGGTGTGATCACCACGAAACACGTAGAAATAAAGTCTATTTTATTATTACATTGACTTGGATTCCTCTGGTACATAATTCTGACAGGCGAGCAGCGGAGTTTGATGCCCCATTCTCTTCACCCAACAAAGGAGTATGTTAGGTAAGGCAACCGCCTCTGCATACCGCGTGGTGTAATCTATCACTGTCAATATATACCTTTTCCCTGACGGACTGGGTTTGACTAACGGCCCTATCAGATCGACCGCTACTCGGCTAAATGGCTCCTCCACAATTGGAAGGGGGTGTAATTTGGCCTTGCAGCGATCTCCCCTCTTGCCAATGCGCTGGCAACTGTCACAGGTCTGGCAATACTGACGAACATCATGGGATAACCCTGGCCAAAAGAAGTTTTGTGTCAGATGATGCCAGGTGCGGCTGACTCCGAGGTGCCCCGCCAAGGGTATGTCATGAGAGATTCGCAGCAACTCCTGCCTATACTTTTTGGGAACTACCAGCTGTCGTTGTACAGTGGGGCTCGTCCCTGAGTGAGTTTGCTCTGTAACCCTGTAGAGGAGTCCCTGATGCCATATAAACTGTTCACCTTCCAGTACCCCTCTCCCCTCCTGTGCCTTCCCGCGATACCCCTGCAATGAGGGATCCTCTAGTACCTCCCTCCTAAATTCTGCTGGGGTGTCCCATGAAATGTGTCTGGCTATGGGAATACGTGAAGGGCTGTAGTGTCTTACCTGGGCCTCCTCTGAGTGTGATTCCGCCTCCGCAGCTCGAGCTTGTCTCCGGGTAGTCACAGGATATGTCTCAGCCAGGGGGGCAACCGAGAAGGAAGACAACATGGGCCCCAAGTCATTTCCCAGCAGGACATCTGCAGGCAAATCCTTCATCATGCCGACCTCGACAAAGCCATCCCCGGCCCCCCAGTTCAGGTGAATCTTGGCCGTGGGCAGTCGATGTATGGCTCCCCCTGCTACACGGACCGCCACTGTTCGACCCGTCTTTTGGCCTTGGGCGAGATGCGACTTCACAAGGGTCAGAGTAGCTCCGGAATCTCTTAATCCCTGCAGCTGTTTCCCATTAATCCACACCGACTGTCAATGTTGTTGTCGATTATCCGCCTGGGCTGCCTGCACAGGGTCCACTTCATGCAGCACTCCCTCTTTCTCTTCCATCCCATAATTAGCCATAGCCACCGATGCCGGGTCGGCTTCGCCTTGGTAGCAGCGTACTCCGGCCCGGTTGAAGGTAGCCGTTTCCGGTTTTGGCCACTGGGTGCGCTGGGTCTGGTTGGGATAGTGTCTCTGCAGGTGACCCAGCTGATGGCAGGTGTGGCATCGCACCCCAGGAGGACTCTGGTAGGCCGGGGTATTGGTGGGTCCCCTGCCAAGCTTCTGTGGTTTAGGGGCCTCCAGACCCATGGGAGGGCCCCTTGAGACAGTTTTGGACCCTGACAATTGGGCCCTCCTGGCATCATAATGTTCATCGGTCAGCCGTGCAGCCTCCTCAAGAGTCGTCGGTCCCAAAGCCATTCTTGCGTCTCGGGAGTTAACCCAGTAAAGAATCGTTCTAACGCGATGAGCTGTTGGACGTCCTCCTTCATGTCTGCTTTGCTACCTTGTACCCACTGTAGCAGTGACCACCATAGTTTACAGGCCCATTCAGCGTGGGTATCCGTTTCCCGTTTTGTGGTTTTGCGGAACTTTTGACGGTATGCCTCTGGTGTTAGTGCATACCGGGCCAAGATCACTTCTTTGACTCGCTTATAGTCCATACAGTCCTTATCCGATACAGTGCGATAGGCATCCGCTGCCCGGCCTGTCAGCTTGCTGGCCAGAATCTGGACCCAATCCTCCGGCTCCACTTTATGAAGGGTACACTGCCGCTCAAAGTCCTGCAGAAAGCCATCAATGTCTTCCTCTGCCTCCCCCAACTGTCGGAAGGCATTGTATTGGATCTTTTTGTGGCTTACCCCTGCTGGAACCAGGGAGGAAGCCAGGGCTCCCCCTGCTCGCTGTATCTCCTCTCTCCGTTCCGCCATCTCCATCTTGGCTAGCTCTATCTTGGTCCTCTCTGGCATCTCCATCCTGGCTAGCTCCATCCGCTCTGCCCTCTCCATCTTTTCATCCAGATCAGTACGCACATCAGCCATCACCTTATCTATGATCTGTACTGCCGGGTTGGGAGCATAAAGTGCCAGTCTGCTCTTTACCTCCCTCTGGAATTCAGTCTCTTCCACGTTCCCGTTGGAGGTTGTTGCGTTGTCGAGCTCCATAATGGCTGCTATCAAATCCGCTTTTGTTTTGTTGCTGGCGGTTAACCCTCGAGCTTCCACAAGGTCCTTCAACGTATTCCTCTTTAGCTTCCGGTAGATGTCTTCCATTCAGTCCTTGGTTCCTGAAGAAGATGGACCGAATCCCACCGCTGCCACCAGTGTGACGGGAGCTAGTTACCCCATCCGCAGATGTCCAATCTTCTTCTGCAGGCCCCTGACATGGAAAGGCTTTTCTTACACTGGGATATATAAAATATGACTATCGCACAGTGTCTCCAAGATGAACTAAACTTTTATTCTCACAGGCAGGTTTTATAGAGAATCACACAAGCTATTTTTAGCACCCATTGTTCTCACTAGATAATACCCACAGTAGGCTCCCAGACAGCAGTTAGGCAACAACCCATTAATCAGCACATTGTCTGTTTGCCCCTGCTAAGTGAGCACAGGAAGGTGGGGGCCAGGAGTGCTTCGGTCACATCACAGAATGTCCAACAATATGCGATCCACAATATTCACCCCACTTTATAACATTATGTCCCATTAGCTGAATAGGCGCTACGACAACCCTCATGTGGCAAAATCTTGGAGTACGGGGTTGATCCGTCACACTACCGTATCTGCTTGTTAAAGTACGCCGCCTGTGTGCCCATTTTAGAAAGTCACCTACAGCTTCCGCCACCCTTGCCGTGTTTCAGCAGCATTTGCAGCTTCCGGCTCACAGACTGGTGTGTGATGCCCCACGCGTTGGAAATCTATGCAGCAGATGTTGGGTCAGATTTGTGAGCAGAAGAGGGCAGTTGTTGAGTACCAGCATCAACAAGGCCGTCGGTATTCAGTTCAGACTCAACACATAAGACCTCAGGAGTGGACATGGATATCAGACATATGTACCATCCTCCAAAACTTTGAGAACTCCACCAAGATGGTGAGCGGCAATGTCACCATAATTAGCATCACCATCCCGCTTCTCTGTCTTCTAAAACGCCCTTTGCTGACAATCAAAGAGGATGCATTGCAGGCGGAGCACGATAAGATGGAGCAAGGAACCATACAGTGTGATTACACACAACCCAGCCTCATCTCATCCCAACGTGGATTGGGTGACAAAGAGGAGGAGGAGGAGGAAGAACAGGAGCTAGTTTCATGCGCTATAGACGGTACTACCTGCACAACTGTAATACTGTCTGTTCAGCGTGGATGGCCAGAGGACAGACAGGAGGAGGAGGAAGAGAGCATGGTCAGTCATCCTTTTGGTGAGGACACGGTCTTGCCTGTTAGCAGTCTGGCACGCATGGCTAATTTTATGTTACGCTGCCTTTCTCATAACCCTCGCGTTCTCAAAATTTTGGGTGACAGTCATTACTGGTTGGTGACACTTCTAGACCCACACTACAAGGAGAACTTTATATCTCTTTTTCCTGAGGCGGACAGGTCTACAAAAAATGGGGCTGTACTAGAAGGCCCTTGTTGCGGAACTATTAAAAAATTCCCATCTGAAAACGCCGGCGGCAGAGGTCACAGTTCGTTGGACAACGAAGGACAACAGGTGAGAGAGACACAACTTCAATCCAGCAGAGGCAAGGGAACACTGTCAAAGTTCTGGGAGAATTTTCTCAGCCCCTCGCATCGCACAGGCCCTGAGGTGCAGGGTACTCTCATAAGGAGTGCAAAGTTTGGGAAGATGCTGAGGGAGTACTTTACCGACCGTACCAACGTCCTCCGTGATTCCTCTGTGCCTTATAATTATTGGATATCCAAGCTGGATACGTGGAATGAACTGACTCTCTATGCCTTCAAGGTCCTGGCCTGCCCTGCCGCCAGCGTTTTATCAGAGCGTGTTTTTAGTGCTGCTGGTGGAATTATAACTGATAAGCGCATCTGCCTGTCAACTGAAAATGCTGACAGGATGACTCATAAAATTGAACAAGGGCTGGATTGGGCCAGACTTCTCAACACCACCGAATGATAGCAGCGTAACATAAACTCAAATCCAGTGTCTCTTTTTGGGAGGTGTATTCCCATGCACCTTCTCACACCCACACATGGGTATACGCTTCCTGATTTTGTCTATTTGCTCTTGTCCTCCTCCTTCTCCTCATCCTCTACCACCATATCACCAGGGTGACCGTGGTCCGTGATGCAACACCCACATAATTTTTTAAAGGGTGTTTATGATGCCCGTAAAAAACATTTTTTATACAGTATGTTCATGTATACCCCCAGGGGTAAATGTTTGTCAGCCCATACATTTAGTGCATGGGCATTACAAGTAAGGAGGCCTGCTCCTTTCTAATGGGAACATTTTTTTATGAGGCCCTCCTCCACATCTCTTCCAAGGGGCATTGGAGTGCCTCCAAATTTTTGGCAACCTTTGCATTCACTGCATAGGCAAACACAATGGGAGACCTACTTCCTAATAATGGGAACATTGTTTTCAGGAGGCCCTCCTCTAAGTCTCTTCAAAAAGGGTATTGGGGTGCATCCAAATTTTGGGCAGCCCTGCCACTAACTGCATACGCAGGAACACTATAGGAGACCCAGTCTTCAGTAATGGGAACAATAAAACATAGCCGGCTGATGGCTCTCTAAGAATAGTGAGGGCCGATTGCTGGTCCTTTAAGAATAATAAAGGGCACCTGATGGCCCTATAAAAATAGGCTTTGTGACTTTCAGAGTCCCTCCATCATAAATGAAACACGATGTGTCTGATGATATCTCACACACCACATGGCCAGATAAGGTTGTAAAATGTTAAAATGACATTACCTGGTGAATGCATTTGTCACGGTTGAAAGCAATGCAAAAGTGCAAAAACGCATCAAAAAAGCTAAGTGTGAACATAGTCCAAGGTGTGGAGGAGTATTTTTGTTTTTGGTTATTTATTTTGCTTTATATACAAGTCATTACCCTGGAAAGGATGGTCCTTAAAATATTTACCAGGAAAATCCATTTTGGTTTTGTTTTTGTATGTTTTATTGTGAGTCTGTAAAAGTGGCGTAATACCTCTGACAACGTTGTTGACAGCAGTGACCTGGGAGTCAGAAATGCTTACAGGGGTCTTCCCCATGCTGTTCCCATGTCATTTGAGCACTGTTCCCATCGAAACTCTGCAGACTGCCGGGGGGATCAGTCTTAAAAATGCTCGAGTTTCCCATAGACTTACATTGGGCTCGTTGCTCGGGTTGAGCACCCGAGTATTCCAATGTGCTCAACCCGAGCATCGAGCATTTTAGTGCTCGTCCATCATTACTCTGTATCTGTGTGAATAAAGTCCTCTGTATCTGTGTGAATAAAGTCCTCTGTAGCTGTGTGAATAAAGTCCTCTGTATCTGTGTGAATAAAGTCCTCTGTATCTGTGTGAATAACCTCCTCTGTATCTGTGTGAATAAAATCCTCTGTATCTGTGTGAATAACCTCCTCTGTATATGTGTGAATAAAGTCCTCTGTATCTGTGTGAATACAGTCAAGGCCCCGTCACACTCAGTGATGCTACAGTGATTCCGACAACGATACATAGTTACATAGTTACATACAAGCGTCCATCCAGTTCAGCCTATTTCTTGTGCACTGCAGCTATTCCGCAGCGTTGATCCAGGGGAAGGCAAAAAAATCCCATGCGGTATAGGCCAATTTACATCATTGAGGAAAAATTCACTTCCCGACTCCAATCTGGCAGTCAGATTAAATCCCTGGATTAATTAACTATCACTAAGCATAAGATGTAATTTTATTGTTCTCAAGAAAGGCGTCCAGGCCTCTCTTGAACTCATTAAGTGAGTTGGACATCACCACTTCCTCTCCCAGAGGATACGACCTGTCAGGGATCGTTGCTGCGTTGCTATGTGGTCGTTGGTGAGATGTCAAACAGTCAGATGTTCCCAACGACGCAGCAACGATGCGGCGACCCGTAACGACCTGTATAACGATGCAGGCCTATGTGTCTCTGTGTCTGAGTCGTCAACAAGGTCGTTGGTAAGGTGTCAAACACAACGATGCATGCTACCCAGCGGGGCCTCAACAATCAAAGAAATGTCCAGACCATTCTGACACGACCAGCGATCTCACAGCAGGGACCTGGTAGCTGCTAAGTGTCAAACATAGCGAGATCGCTGCTGAGGTCGCTGTTGCATCACAAAACTTGTGACTCACCAGCGATCTCGCTAGCGATCTCGCTTAGTGTGATGGGGGCTTCAGACGTTGTCAGTACTTTCCCTGGAGCGCTGCTCCTGTTACTTGTTCTCTTTATCAGTGTTTACCGGGTTGCGTGTACAAGTCCTTCATCCACAAAAACAGGATTGTGCTGCTCTTCCTCCTTCCATGTCACATTCTTCTAGAAGCAGATATGTCAGGTAAGGCCGGAGTCACACTACCGTATAACATATAAAACATCGCACAGCACTCGGCCCAGTGTTATTCTATAGGGCAGCTCAGATAACCGTTTATTTTTCTCAGGCGTATTCGGCGTTCATGCAAAATCGCAGCATGCTGTGATTGTACGCATATATTGTGAGAGACTCGCCAATGCAAGCCTACGGGTGTGAGAAAAAAATTGGTCGCCACATGGACCATCCGTATGCCGTCCAATTTTTACGGATACATCACCATTCTGTAGCACAGAACACTGTAAATGGTCCTGTAAATGATTGGAGAAGAATAGTTGCAGAGAAGATAAACACGTTGCATATTGATGTCATACGGATACATGGGTGAGAAAATATCGCATCATCGCATTACACACGGATTACACACGGATTACCATACAGAGAACTCGTGCGACTCTCATCAGTGGGAATCGGAACGATTTTGTCTACGTGTAGTGTGACTCCGGCCTGAAGCTTCTGTTCTGCTCCTATAGTCTCAGAGATTAGCAAGAACACATCCTTCACAATAAGACTTTATACACACAAGACTTGTTTTATTGCGGAAATTTATACCTCGAACCGTGCTTTCATTTGAACTTTATGTCTATATCCATAAATAGATGTATATATATTTAGAGATAGTTGTATATTTGCATATATCTATGTGAGGACCCAGCATTTCTTATTAATTCTGCCAAATGCATTGTTAGTCAGTGGGCACAGGGACAGGAGCTATTGTCCCTGACTCTAGTTGTAGATGTAATTAGTTGTTGGAATCTTGAATGGCTGCTGTGTACAGATTATAGCGCCCCCTACAGCTTATTGTCCTGCTGTCCTTGTGGAAGAAAGGCACAGGCTAACTGACCCATTGATCATTGTTAGTTTCCTGTCTACCTATTGTATTAGTGCATTCAAGGTTGTTCTCATGCAAATATTGAAGGACAAACTATGAACACTTGGACAATGAGAGACCACCTTCTCCCAATCCTGTGGGAAAATACCTGAATACGAGGTGTGACCTAGAAAAGTAGGATCTGCCTCTTTTTCCACATACTCTACAGAAAGCCACCGACCAGCTGGAGGAACACAGATCTGCTCCACTGACCATCACTGACCCCTCAAAGACGCTGGAGAATCCAGGTTGGAACAATCAGGTCACCTGGCCACATACCTCACTGCACTCACTCAGTTTCCTAAGCTTGCCGCTACCTCCTCTCTGGTTGCCAGCCAGAAGTTGGGGTAGTCGGCTCTGGATGCCCCAAAGTCACAGCTGCTCAGAGCCAGCGGAAAGGTGAGACTATGTCATGTGCACCATCTTATGTACTTGCTGGGGTTGTACTGTATGTGACCGGCTGGTGTTGGTGCAATAAATTATTGCAGCACTGTGTTACCCTCACCCTGTCTGGTCTGAGTAGTGTCCACGGGAAAGGAGAGCGGGCGTTCAGTGGGGTGAGCCGTGGTCCATATGGTTTTCTAAAGATGAGACCACCCACTGACCCTCATGTCTCCACACTATCTATTTATTTCAAAATGTTTATGAATTTCTCTATAAAATGCTATATGACAATGATTATATAATGTACATTGTGGACCATTCAGCCTCAGATGCAGAGTGTGAACATTGCCAAAAATCTTTCTTCTACATTTAACTGAAATAAATGATACAATTCATCAGAAATATTAACCATTTAGACGCTTTTCCAAAGTTCCGGATAAATATTAACAAAATATAAATGTTCATTGATAAGCCGTGAATTCAGCGGGTCGTTCCTGAGGGAATTTACATCCCATGTAGGAATTCAGGGGATCTGGGAAGGGATTTCGCACCATATGAACAACACCGGATGGAATGGGCCCAGATAACCCGGCACCCAGGCTGGAAAAGATCCATACGCTGGTTTTCTTCGATGCCTATATGAAAGAAATAAAAACAAATATTTTCTAACATTTTTCTTTTTTTTTTTATAAATATTTGATATTAACCCCTTTACCACCTTGGGTTTCTCCATTTTTGCATTTTAGTTTCTCACTCCCATTTTTCCCAGAGCCATAACGTTTTTTATTTTTCCATCTATATGGCCGTGTGAGGGCTTGTTTTTTGCAGGACAAGTTTTACTATTGAACGACACCATTGGTTTTACCATATTGTGTACTGGAAAACGGGAAAAAAAATTCAGTGCGGTGAAATTGCAAAAAAATGTGCAATTTCCCAATTTATTTTTCTTTACCATGTTCACTGACCTGCCATCATTATTCTCCAGGTCATTACGAGTTGTTAGACACCAAACATGTAGAGGTTCTTTCTTATTTAAGTGGTGAAAAAAAATCCGAAGGTTGTTAAAAAAAAAAAAAAAAAAAGTTGACATTTTCCAAGACCTGTAGCATCTCCATTTTTCGCTATCTGGGGCCGGGTGAGGGCTTATTTTTTGCACTTTGAGCTGACGTTTTATTGATACCATTTTGGGGTAGATACGATGTTTTGATCGCTCGTTATTGCATTTTATTGCACTGTTGTGAAGACCAAAAAAACATACTTCTGGCGTTTTGATTTTTTTCTCGTTACACTGTTTACTGATCTGATAAATTATTTCTATATATTGATAGATCGGGCGATTCTGAACGCGGCGATACCAAATATGTGTATGCGTGATTGTTTTAGTTATCGTTTTATTTTGAATGGGGCGAAAGGGGGGTGATTTAAACTTTTATATTTTTTTATATTTTTAAAAACATTTTTTTTTTACTTTTCACTTCCTTCAATAGTCTCCATAGGAAATTAGAAGCTGCGACCATCAGATCACCTGTGTGTAGCAGAAATGCTCACTGGCTATGAGCCACGACCGCTGGGCAAGGCCGGCGTCAGCACCCGGGCAAGTGCCGGGGCCCTGGACAGCAGGGGGGCCCACTCATCTTGATTGGCTGCTATGTGAGCGCTGGTGCTGTCTGCTGCGTCCTGGGTTACCGCCAGCCGGCAGATCCTCTTCTGGACAGCAGGGTGCCCGCACTCACCTTGGTTGCTATGTGAGCACTCCCGCCGCGTCCTGGGTTACCGCCAGCCAGCAGAGCCACAGATGCATCTTTAGCCTCCTGGTGCCGCAGAGCGCGTGCGCGGGCAGCGCACACATCCAGTCAGATGATGGCACCATCTATGTTCACCTGTCTACAGTGCATGCGCTGCCTTCAGCCTGGGTCCCTCCTCCGAGCTCGAGCTCCTCAGTATTCAAGCGCCAGCCACAGCCAGCAAACATGGACGGCCGGTAACTTTATCTGACTGACAGACACTGCATTTCTTATGTAATGTCTTTCTATATATAGATACAGTGACAATCACATGCATCATCATGTACAGTATCTATATATATAGAAAGACATAGATATATTATATATAGTCAGCACAGCACTGTCTGCAGCATCTTACAGGAAATCCTGGCCTGACCTGTCTGTCTGTGTGGAATGGCAGAGTAGGAAGTGGCAGGCAGGGGCAGGGATGATGGTGACAGTCTTCTCCGCTGTATGAGGGCTATACTGTAATGGTATGTGACCCTTTCTCCTGGCACTGTCTGACCACCTTGTGCCCATCTCTCCACTATGTGGGGTCACTGGGTGAGTTACTGCCATGGCTCCTGTCAGGACTATGTGGGGCTCATTATAGTGTAGGGAGGACAATGTGGGGCCCATTATTCTGTATGGAGGACTACGTGGGGCCCATTATAGTGTATGGAGGACAATGTGGGGCCCATTATACTGTATGGAGGACTATGTGGGGTCCGTTATACTGTATGGAGGACTATGTGGGGCCCATTATTCTGTATGGAGGACTACGTGGGGCCCATTATTCTGTATGGAGGACTACGTGGGGCCCATTATAGTGTATGGAGGACAATGTGGGGCCCATTATAGTGTATGGAGGACTATGTGGGGTCCGTTATACTGTATGGAGGACTATGTGGGGCCCATTATACTGTATGGATGACTATGTGGGGCCCATTATACTGTATGGAGTACTATGTGGGGCCCATTATACTGTATGGAGGACTATGTGGGGCCCATTATACTGTATGGAGGACTATGTAGGGCCCATTATACTATATGGAGGACTATGTGGGGCCTATTATACTGTATGGAGGACTATGTGGGGCCTTTATACTGTATGGAGGACTATGTGGGGCCATTATACTGTATGGAGGACTATGTGGGGCCGTAATACTGTATGGAGGACTTAGTGGTGCCCGTAATACTGTATGGTGGACTATAGTTCCCATTCTGCATTGTGTGCTCCGTGGATTCGCCGGTTTCTGAGCTATTGTAGAATTTAGATATCACTCATGTAATGTAAGAAGTGGAATCTTTGGCATTGATATACATATATATATATATATATATATATATATATATATATATATTTGTCTGCGGTATCTGTGCATCATGAATCATGGTATTTGTTAAAGGGGCCCACTGAGACTCTCTTTCGCCTGGGGCCCACGAAATCCTGGAGCCGGCCCTGCCGCTGGGCTCATAGCAATCTGGCAATGACAACTGCAGGGGTCTCCTGGAAACCCTGGGTTGTCATACCAACCCATCAGAGATCCGCGGTCATGTGATATGGGCGCTGATGGGCAGGACTTATGATGTCCTTAAAGAGATTGACAGCGGCATTTAACATATTAACAGTCGCAGGAGGATCGCGATTTTTCTCAGGAGTGGGAGCTAAAACCAGGTGAGAAACAATCAGAGAAAAGGTGTAATAGAAACAAGTCTGCATTTATCCCCCTCTCCTGAGAAAAAATACTGACCGAATACTGACCAAATACTGATAGTGGGGCCGGGGCCTTTTGTAGACTTCTGGACATAAAGCATCTTCAGCCTCGGCTCTTTACCTCCTACAGACAACATGGGGGGAAAACAAAACACTTTTTATTAATCCGTTATATTTTATTACAGTTTTTATTACAGGGAAATTACAATAAAATGTCCCCAATCCCTTTTTCCCTTCTCCCTGATCCATAATGCTGGGGTAAGATTATCTCTACAGAGACCCCTGTACAGGAATATTAGGGCTCCAGCGACATCACATCTATTATACAGAGAATAGCGCTATCTCCATAGCTCTGTACACAAGGACATAGAGATCAGACAAGGTCCTCATATTCAGGCAGCTTCTATTTTACTCCAACCCTCTTTATAAGAACAAGATCAGAGTCTCATTATACCGAGCAGAGAAGCTCCAGGGACAAAGACCCCGTCTGGTCCTAACACGGCGGGGGCCCGGAGTATCCAGCCACGGGGCCCGGATTCTCTCATTTGTGGCCCCAGCGTTTCTTGTAGAATAAATCCCTTTCTCATCCAGTCCTGTAGTAATGACTTTGTTATCAGGTTTTGTAGGAGGGTTCGTCTGACTCCATCTTATGTTATCAATATCTGTGCGAGAAGCAAGAGACGTCCGAGCGCAGTTTTACCGAGTCTCTCCCACTGAACCTGGGGGGGTATACAGCAGTATACAGCATACACACGGCTCTGTACACACACGGCTCCGCTCCGTACACACACGGCTCCGCACAAACGGCTCCGCTCCGTACGCCGCGTACACGCGCGGCTCCGCTCCGTACGCCTCGTACACGCGCTGCTCCGCTCCGTACGCCTCGTACACGCGCGGCTCCGCTCCGTACGCCTCGTACACGCGCGGCTCCGCTCCGTACGCCTCGTACACGCGCGGCTCCGCTCCGCACGACTCGTACACACGCGGCCCCGCTCCGCACGCCTTGTACACGTGCGGCTCCGCTCCGCACGCCTCGTACACGCGCGGCTCCGCTCCGTACACCTCATACACACGCGGCTCCGCTCCGTACGCCTCGTACACGCGCGGCTCCGCACGCCTCGTACACATGCGGCTCGGCTCCGTACGCCTCGTACACATGCGGCTCGGCTCCGTACGCCTCGTACACGCGCGGCTCCGCTCCGTACACCTCATACACGCGCGACTCCGCTCCGTACACCTCGTACACGCGCGGCTCCGCTCCGTACACCTCGTACACGCGCGGCTCCGTACACCTCGTACACGCGCGGCTCCGCTCCGTACACCTCGTACACGCGCGGCTCCGCTCCGTACGCCTCGTACACGCGCGGCTCCGCTCCGTACGCCTCGTACACTCGCTGCTCCGCTCCGTACGCCGCGTACACGCGCGGCTCCGCTCCGTACACCTCGTACACGCGCTGCTCCGCTCCGTACGCCTTGTACACGCGCGGCTCCGCTCCGTACGCCTCGTACACGCGCGGCTCCGCTCCGTACGCCTCGTACACGCGCGGCTCCGCTCCGTACGCCTCCGCTCCGTACGCCTCGTACACGCGCTGCTCCGCTCCGTACGCCTCGTACACGCGCGGCTCCGCTCCGTGCGCCTCATACACGCGCTGCTCCGCTCCGTACGCCTCGTACACGCGCGGCTCCGCTCCGTACGCCTCGTACACGCGCGGCTCCGCTCCGTACGCCTCGTACACGCGCGGCTCCGCTCCGCACGCCTCGTACACGCGCGGCTCCGCTCCGCACGCCTCGTACACGCGCGGCTCTGCTCGCCTCGTACACGCGCGGCTCCGCTCCGTACGCCTCGAACACGCGCGGCTGCGCTCCGTACGCCTCGCACACGCGCGGCTCCGCTCCGTACGCCTCGTACACGCGCGGCTCCGCTCCGTACGCCGCGTACACGCGCGGCTCCGCTCCGTACACCTCGTACACGCGCGGCTCCGCTCCGTACGCCTCATACACACGCGGCTCCGCTCCGTACGCCTCGTACACACGCGGCTCCGCACGCCTCGTACACATGCGGCTTGGCTCCGTACACCTCGTACACATGCGGCTCGGCTCCGTACGCCGCGTACACGCGCGGCTCCGCTCCGTACGCCTCGTACACACGCCGCTCCGCTCCGTACACCTCGTACACACGCGGCTCTGCTCCGTACACATGCGGCTCCGCTCCGTACGCCTCGTACACACACGGCTCTGCTCCGTACACCTCGTACACACGCGGCTCTGCTCCGCACACCTCGTACACACGCGGCTCTGCTCCGTACACCTCGTACACACGCGGCTCTGCTCCGTACACCTCGTACATGCGCGGCTCTGCTCCGTACACCTCGTACACACACGGCTCCGCTCCGTACACCTCGTACACACGCGGTTCCGCTCCGTACACCTCGTACACACACGTCTCCTCTCCGTACACCTCGTACACACACGGCTCCGCTCCGTACGCCTCATACACACGCGGCTCCGCTCCGTACACCTCGTACACACGCGGCTCTGCTCCGTACACATGCGGCTCCGCTCCGTACACCTCGTACACACACGGCTCTGCTCCGCACACCTCGTACACACGCGGCTCTGCTCCGTACACCTCGTACACACGCGGCTCTGCTCCGCACACCTCGTACACACGCGGCTCCACTCTGTACACCTCGTACACACACGGCTCTGCTCCGTACACCTCGTACACACGCGGCTCCGCTCCGTACACCTCGTACACACGCGGCTCTGCTCCGTACACCTCGTACACGCGCGGCTCTGCTCCGTACACCTCGTACACACGCGGCTCCGCTCCGTACACCTCGTACACACGCGGCTCTGCTCCGTACACCTTGTACACACGGCTCTGCTCCGTACACTTCGTACACACGCGGCTCTGCTCCGTACACCTCGTACACACGCGGCTCTGCTCCGTACGCCTCGTACACACGCGGCTCTGCTCCGTACACCTCGTACACACCCGGCTCTGCTCCGTACACCTCGTACACACGCGGCTCCGCTCCGTACACCTCGTACACACGCGGCTCTGCTACATCCACACTGTAAACCCCTCCTGACCCCACACATAAACTTCAGCTCATCCAGCACCATGACAACCAGCACAGCAGAGTCCTGCATCCACTGAGGCCCCTGATCATGTGACCCCTGACTCCTCCCCTCCTGTGACCTCATCACAGCTCCTGTGCGCACAGAGCAGCCATATATGTGGTGGCGGCTCTGCAGGTGGAGGTATGTGGAGACCCCCATTACTGGGCGCAGGGGGCATTAACCCCTTCAGAACGGAGGCTCTTTTGGGGTCTTGTGTTGCCCCTTTATAAGAATCATAAGGTTTTTGTTCTGTTTCCTGTAATAGATACATACGACCCAACTATGGAGACAGGAAGGGAGGAAACGTATTGTTCTCATAGTACAGGACCCCTTTACTGCCCCACAGTGTAATGCCCCCATTATGCCCCTTATGCAGTATGTATGATGCACCCACACAGTGTAATGCCCCCATTATGCCCCTTATGCTGTATGTATGATGCCCCCACACAGTGTAATGCCCCCATTATGCCCCTTATGCAGGATGTATGATGCCCCCACACAGTGTAATGCCCCCATTATGCCCCTTATGCAGGATGTATGATGCCCCCCACACAGTGTAATGCCCCCAATATGCCCCTTATGCAGGATGTATGATGCCCCCACACAATGTAATGCCCCCATTATGCCCCTTATGCAGGATGTATGATGCCCCCCCACACAGTGTAATGCCCCCATTATGCCCCTTATGCAGGATGTATGATGCCCCCCACACAGTGTAATGCCCCCATTATGCTCCTTATGCAGGATGTATGATGCCCCCATTATGCCTCTTATGCAGGATGTATGATGCCCCCCACAGTGTAATGCCCCCATTATGCCCCTTATGCAGGATGTATGATGCCCCCCACAGTGTAATGCCCCCATTATGCCCCTTATGCAGTATGTATGATACCCCCCACAGTGTAATGCCCCCATTATGCCCCTTATGCAGGATGTATGATGCCCACACAGTGTAATGCCCCCCTTATGCAGGATGTATGATGCCCCCACACCATGTAATACCACCATTATACCCTTTATGCAGTATGTATGATGCCCCCACAGTGTAATGCCCCCTCATTGTGCTCCTTATGCAGGATGTATGATGCCCCCACACAGTGTAGTGCCCCCATTATGCCCCTTATGCAGGATGTATGATGCCCCCACACAGTGTAATGCCCCCATTATGCCCCTTGTGCAGGATGTATGATGCCCCCACACAGTGTAATGCCCCCATTATGCCCCTTGTGCAGGATGTATGATGCCCCCACACAGTGTAATGCCCCCATTATACCCCTTATGCAGGATGTATGATGCCCCCACACAGTATAATGCCCCCATTATGCCCCTGTAATCAGGTGACTGGATACAACGCACAGACATACACAATGTGGGAGTAACAAATATAATTATTTATGTCCCTGATATGGGGGAAATGTTATAACTATAGCAACCGTGAATAATGCAGAACAGGGAGATTACAAGGTGAAATCTAGAATATCAGATATACAATGAATTCTCCAGCTCACTCTAACTGTAATCACAGCCTCTGACCGTATGTTACTTTAGCTATTGACAAGGGTGATGGTCCCGACAAATAAATATATATATATTTACACACACACACGTTCATTTTTTTCTCAGTAAAGTACACTCTAACCCCATCTTGACTGGTAGAAATGTAGAAATTTTTGCAAATTTATTAAAAAAGAAAAACTGAAATATCACATGGTCATAAGTATTCAGACCCTTTTCTCAGTATTGAGTAGAAGCACCCTTTTGAGCTAGTACAGCCGTGACTCTTCTTGGGATTGATGCAACAAGTTTTTCACACCTGGATTTGGGGATCCTCTGCCATTCTTCCTTGCAGATCCGCTCCAGTTTCGTCAGGTTGGATGGTGAATGTTGGTGGACAGCCATTTTCAGGTCTCTCCAGAGATGCTCAAATGGGTTTAGGTCAGGGCTCTGGCTGGGCCAGTCAAGAATGGTCGCAGAGTTGTTCTGAAGCCACTGCTTTGTTGTTTTAGCTGTGTGCTTAGGGTCATTGTCTTGTTGGAAAGTGAACCTTCGGCCAAGTCTGAGGTCCAGAGCACTCTGGAAGAGGTTTTCATCCAGAATATCTCTGTATTTGGCCGCATGCATGTTTCCTTCAATTGCAACCAGTCGTCCTGTCCCTGCAGCTGAAAAACACCCCCATAGCATGATGCTGCCACCACCATGTTTCACTGTTGGGATTGTATTGGGCAGGTGATGAGCAGTGCCTGGTTTTCTCCACACATACCTCTTAGAATTATCACCAAAAAGTTCTATCTTAGTCTCAGACCAGAGAATCTTATTTCTCATAGTCTGGCAGTCCTTCATGTGTTTTTGAGCAAACTCTATGCAGGCTTTCATATGTCTTACACTGAGGAGAGGATCCGTCGGGCCACTCTGCCATAAAGGCCCGACTGGTGGAGGGCTGCATTGATAGACTTTGTGGAACTTTTTCCCATCTCCCTACTGCATCTCTGGAACTCGGCACAGTGATCTTGGGGTTCTTCTTTACCTCTCTCACCAAGGCTCAGTTTGGCTGGATGGCAAGGTCTAGGAAGACTTCTGGTGGTCCCAAACTTCTTCCATTTAGGGAATATGGAGGCCACTGTGCTCTTAGGAACCTTGAGTATTGCATAAATTCTTTTGTAACCTTGGCCAGGTCTGTGCCTTGCCACAATTCTGTCTCTGAGCTCCTTGGGCAGTTCCTTTGAGCTCATGATTCTCATTTGGTCTGACATGCACTGTGAGGTCTTATATAGACAGGTGTGTGCCTTTCCAAATCAAGTCCTATCAGTTTAATTAAACACTGCTGGACTCCAATGAAGGAGTAGAACCATCTCAAGGAGGATCACAAGGAAATGGACAGCATGTGACTTAAATATGATTTTCTGAGCAAAGGGTCTGAATACTTATGACCATGTCATATTTCAGTTTTTCTTTTTTAATAAATTTGCAAAAATTTCTACATTTTTGGGTTTTTTTTCAGTCAAGATGGGGTGAAGAGTGTACTTTAATGAGAAAAAAAATAAACTTTTTAGAATTTACCAAATAGCTGCAATGAAACAAAGAGTGAAAAATTTAAAGGGGTCTGAATACTTTCTGTACCCACTGTATATAATATTTTCCCAGCGGGGGTTTCCGGTTCTTCCCCATAGGATGCAAGTCCTCCTGACAAAGTTTATCAAGGCTCGCTGGGCCGCCATCACTTCAACCAGCCTTGCCCTGCTTGATGTAGTAGCCTGGACCAACCCCTGTAGCATACGTCAGTGCTGGAAGCAGCAGCCTGGCTCACTTGCGCCTCCCACTCTTCACTGTAGCCGTATACTCCCGAGAGGAATCTCTTCGCGGATCTTCGGTGCTTATCCAACTGTGGGCATACCCGAAGTACTGGGGTCTAGTTCTCTGGCCTTGACTGGCGTAGCTGCGACTTCGGCTCTTGATCGGCGCAGGTCTGGTTCTTGGGCTTTAGCTAGCATAGACTGGATTCTGGGACTCATCTGGCACCGGCCGGGTTCTGCTACCCGGCGCACCACAACGCGCTGCCTTGGGTTTTACCACGGCCTGGTTCCTCAGCTTCAGATTCCCCTGCACATATCGTGCTCGATTCTTTGCTTGGCAACAAATCTGCTACCATTTTGGGGAGCTGGCCTTTTATGTCAAGAAACTGGATCATCAAAGTCACCTTACCTGGTGAACCATCTAGACTCCTTCCTGAAACTCGATCTCTTCCAATTGGTTCTGGAGGGTTCCGCTTGGACGACAGATGGCAGTCTTCTTCTACAAATGCTGCACAACACTGAGGATTTTCTCTTTTTATGGCGCACAATCTTACACTTCTTATGCAGTATGTATGATGCCCCTCACACAGTATAATGTTCCTACAGTACTGCCATCTCTCATACAAAAGATAATATTTCAACAGTTCCACCATCCTCCGCACACACAGTATAATGTTTCCACTGTACCACCATCCCTCACACACATTATAATATTCCCACTGTACCACCATTCCCACCACACACAGTATAATGTTCCCACAGTACTAGCATTCCCCTAGCACAAAGTTTAATGTTCCCACAATACCACCATCCTTTCATGCACATTATAATGTTTCCAGAGGACTGCCATCCCCCACTAACAGTGTAATGTTCCCACAGTACTAGCATTCCCCTAGCACAAAGTTTAATGTTCCCACAATACCACCATCCTTCCATGCACATTATAATGTTTCCTGAGGACTGCCATCCCCACTAACAGTGTAATGTTCCCACAGTACTGCCACCTCCCCACACACAGTAAAATTTTCCCACAGTACTGCCTCCTACATACACAAAATGGTACTATCTACCCCATGGCTAATTAATAAATACTTACTTAGCCCCATTTTTGTTGCAGATGCTAATAAACCCAGGACCTATGAGATATTTACGTATTACCAAATTACCGTAGGGGTAAATAAACCCTAATTAAAGGATTAAAAGCAATAAAACATTAATTATCTTTAAAAGTGGTAGATCAATTTAAAATTTCGCCATATTATCTCCACTATGACTGCAGGAAGAAAGAGCAAGAAGCAGTTAAGATTTTGGACATAGAAGTGGCCAATTTATTGGTACCTATTGGACCTATGGTGCTAAAGCAAAGGCTTTAAAAGGTAAGTGACTCCATTTTTTATTGCATTATAACTAGTGTTGAGCGATACCTTCCGATATCGGGAAATATCGGATCGGATTGGATCGGACCGATACCCAAAAAGTATCGGATATCGCCGATTCCGATACCGGAAACCAATGCAAGTCAATGGGACAGAAATATCGGAATGAAAATAAACCCTTTCTTTCCTTGTAGGTTAATTCTACATGAAGGAAAACAACTAAGAATAATGTAGAATGTATTGGGGGAGGTTGGGGAGACAATAAAGGCATAGAGGTTTAGCCCAATCAAATGGAATAGCAGGAATTAATATATTTTTTTAAGACGTTCTGAGTTACGGAAATATTGACTATGTTAAGTATTTTTATATTTTGTCAGATATTTATGTTTCACTACTTCCATGCTCTTCACCTTCTTTTTTACTTCTCCCACACTTTCTCCTTCATCATCCTCAGCATCAGCATCTTTTTCATCAACTTCTTCACCTTCTTCATCTTCTACTTCACCTTCTTTTTATTATTCTTTTTTTTTACATTCTTCATATTCTTCTTATTCAACTATTATTCTTCTTCATATTCTACTTCTTCATCTTCATCATATTCTTATTTGTGACAGGCATTCCTGTAGTTATCTATAAAAGTTTGAACATTACACCTTTCGTTCTGCTTGTCACAAAAGATTTACAACAGGATTTGTCCGCGTTCAGTTTGGCCTGCAGCAGCAGGTCTTTTCCAGGGGCACCACGAGGAGGAACGGACTCACCCCCATACACTGCTTAGTCATCTTCTGCTTATAATTTCGATATTATCTTTTCCTCTGATTTTTAGTCTTATGCTTAATGTTCTTCCGCTTTTTGTTCTGCAGCTTCTTGTACTTCTGCTTCTTGGTTTTCTGTCTCTTGTTCTTCTGTATCTTGGTGGTTGTCTTCTTCTTCTTTGTCCTCTTGTTCAACTTCTTCAGGGTCATCTTCTTGGTCTTCTTCGGGGTAGTCTTCAGGGTCGTCGTCTTCAGGGTCGTCTTCTTCGGGGTGGTCTTCAGGGTCGTCGTCTTCTGGGTCCTCGTCTTCTTCAGGGTCGTCTTCGGGGTCCTTGTCTTCTTCGGGTTGGTCTTCGGGGTCCTCGTCTTCGGGGTCCTCGTCCTCGGTGTCCTCGTCTTCGGGGTCCTCGTCTTCTTCGGGGAGGTCTTCAGGGTCCTCGTCAGGGAGATCCAGAGTGATTACCAAGAACCATTTCAAAAAGCTTGAACTTGGAAATGTAGCAGAAGGTACAAGAAGGCTGAGGAACTACCGAGGACCAGCTGACGGTACTGGAACCCGGATGGGTAGTAGAAGGTACAAGAGCAAATGGAACTAACGAGGACCAGCTGACGGTACTGGAACCCGGATGGGTAGCAGAAGGTACAAGAGCCAATGGAACTACCGAAGACCAGCTGACGGTACTGGAACTCGGTTACTAAGCCGGAGGTACTTGTGCCAGAAAGCACTACCAAGGACCAGCAGACGTTGGTGAAACTTGGATACCGAGAAGGAGGCACCTAAGCCAAAGGCACTGCCGAGAACCAGCTGACGGTACTGGAACCCGGATGAGTAGCAGAAGGTACCCATGTAAAAAAAAGTTTCAAGGCCGCGAGCTGGCCGCAGTTACCAAAACCCACAGTCCTACAGGGGGTGCTTGTCCTATTGGCACTATGGAACCAGCCTTCATTGCCAGATCCCGCAACCCACATAGGAGTCACCTAAACTGCAGGCACCATAGAGTCGGCTAACCCGACCGCAACAGGACAACGCATTGGAGGCAAAGTGACGTTGACACTACCCAGAAACAGCTGGCGTGCTGGAACCAGGATGGGCAGGAGGGAGTACCCGTGCCGAAGACACTGCTGGGAAACAGCTGGCGGTGCTGGAACCCAGGGTAAATACTAAAAACAGAGTGGAGCCAGAGGCGTAATTGGAGCAACTTTAAAATCTGTAGTAGTGTGAATGTGGACAGAGCAGGAGAAATTGCCGGACACACAGCTAGGGATCAGCTGACGTTACTGAACCCCAATAACACTGGAGCAAGCGTTGACTGTGCAGACGGCACTTCTGAGCAGCAACTAGTGGTATTGGAGCCCAGGGTAAATACTAAAAACAGAGGAGCGAGAGGTGTAATTGGAGCAAGTTTTAAATCAGTAGTACAGTGGATGTGGACAAAGCAGGAGAATTTGCCGGACACACAGCTGGGGATCAGCTGACGTTACTGAACCCCAATAACACTGGAGCAAGCGTTGACTGTGCAGACGGCACTTCTGAGCAGCAACTAGCGGTATTGGAGCCCAGGGTAAATACTAAAAACCGAGGAGCCAGAGGTGTAATTGGAGCAAGTTTTAAATCAGTAGTACAGTGAATGTGGACAAAGCAGGAGAAATTGCCGTCCGCACAGCAGGGGAACAGCTGACGTTACTGAACCCCAATAACACGGCAGCAAGTGTTGACTGTGCAGACGGCACTTCTGAGCGCCAACTGGCGGTGTTGGAGCTCAGGGATTACAGTTCAGGTGGTAGAAACATGAACACAACAGGAGACCTGGATACTGTTGCCAACCAATTATTTATTCTGGAAGAGGACTGGCAAATTCATGAGAGATCCAGGCCTTGTTCATTTTGAGAAAAGTAAGCCGGTCAACTTTATCGGACGATAGTCGCATGCGACGGTCTGTTAGTACACCACCTGCGGCACTAAAGACGCGTTCCGATAATACACTAGCAGCAGGGCAAGCTAGCACCTCCAATGCATACTGACTAAGCTCTGGCCATGTATTCAGCTTACAGACCCAAAACTTGAAGGGAGAAGAGCCGTCTGGGAGTACACTGAGAGGGCAAGACATGTAGTCTGTCACCATCTGACGGAAACGTTGCCTCCTGCTGACTGGAGCCGTCTATGATGGTGTAGACATTTGTGGAGGTGGGGACACAAAACTTTGCCACATTTGGGCCATACTGGTCTTGCCTTGTGCTGAGGCGCTGCTTCTGCTCCCTCTTTGTGCAGAGCTTCCTCCACTGCCTCGACGCACTGAGCTGCTTTGTAAAGCACTAGCAGCACTGCTCTCGGTTGGAATGGAGAACATGATGGAATGCACCAGTGCGTCTTGGTACTCCCGCATTTTACGCTCCCGGTTCAACAGTGTTATGAGGCTTTGTAAGTTGTCCCGGTAGCGAGGATCTAGGAGGGTGGACACCCAATAATCAGCCGTGTTGAGAATGTGGGCGATGCGGCGGTCGTTTCTCAGGCACTGCAGCATGAAATTAACCATGTGCTGCAGACTGCCAACTGGCCAAGAAACGCTGTCCCCTGCTTGAGGCATGATCTCTGCCTGCTCTGCATCACCCCACCCTCGCTCTAGATACTGACTACTAGAGCATTGTGTACCTCCCTCCTCTGGACAGATGTCTTCCTCATCCATTGACTCCTCCTCATCCTCCTCACAAAGTGTCCCCTGCCTAGGTCTTTGTGAGGAACCACGTTGCGCAGACTGTAGAGAATCAGATGGCATTTGTGACTCCTCATCCTCCACCTCTTCCAAAACCTTGTCCCTTAGTGCTTGCAGTGTTTTTTCAAGCAGGCAGATAAGGGGGATAGTCATGCTGACTAGTGCATCATCTGCACTCGCCATCCGCGTGGAATAATCGAAGGCACGCAAAACGTGGCAAATGTCCTTCATAGAGGCCCACTCAGTGGTGGTGAAGTGTGAACGGCGCGCACTGCGACTTGTTTGCGCCTGCTGCAGCTGGTATTCCATTACTGCTGCCTGCTGCTCACACAACCTCTCCAACATATGTAACGTTGAATTCCACCTGGTGGGTAGGTCACATATGATGCGATGTTCCGGAAGACGTAATCGGCGCTGCAGAGCTGCAATGCGTGATCTTGCGTTGCTGGAACGCCGCAAGTGAGCACACTCTATGCGGACCTTGTGAAGCAGTGCATCAAGATCCGGATAGTCCCTCAAAAAACTCTGCACGACCAAGTTGAGCACAGGTGCCAGACATGGGATGTGAGTGAGGTTGCCTAGGCCCAGAGCTGCCACCAGATTTCGGCCATTGTCACACACTACCATGCCTGGCTGGAGATTCGCTGGCACAAACCACACGTCGCTGTGCTGCTTGATGGCATTCCAAAGCTCCTGCGCTGTGTGGCTTCGATTCCCAAAATAAATTAATTTTAATACGGCCTGTTGACGTTTGGCCACGGCTGTGCTCATATCGGTCATCATAACAGGTAACCGTTCACGGGTCGATGTGGAGGTAGACCGTGATGGCTCCTGCAGCGCTGATTCAGAGGAACTGGAGTATGAGGAGGAGTCAATGTGTACAGACTGGATTCCTGCAATCCTTGGAGTTGGCAGAACACGTACAGCGCCACTCTCAAGATCTGTACCCGGCTCCACAACATTTACCCAATGGGCAGTGAGGGAAAGGTATCGTCCCTGTCCATGCTTACTGGTCCATGCATCGGTGGTCAGGTGGACCTTGCTACTGACGGCATTTTGTAGCGCATGTTTAATTTCTCCCTCCACATGATGTTGCAGGGCAGGGACGGCTTGCCTGCTGAAATAAAAGCGGCTGGGTACGTTGTATTGTGGGACTGCCAATGCCATAAAGTTACGGAAGGTGTCAGTCTCCACCAGCCTGAATGATAGCATTTCAAGGGCCAGTAGTTTAGCAATGCTAGCATTCAGAGCCTGTGCTCGGGGGTGGTTTGCCGAGTATGAGCGCCTTTTCTCCCATGCCTGTGCTAACGATGGCTGTAGACTGGCCTGGGAGTGTGAGGATGACTGGGAAAGTGGTGCTGTGGGTGGAATTACACTGTGTCTCTGTACAACAGTGCCAGAGATTCTTCCATGGCGATCCTGTGAGGAAGCCGAACCAGCTGTGTGTGAGCTGGAGGAAGAGGCTACAACACGAGCTGAAGAGGTGGTAGGTGGCGCTGTAGGTTGGCCTAGGTCTTCAGTGTGTTTTTGTAACCACCATGTGCTTGGTCCGCACATGTTTCCACATATTTGTGGTATTGAGGTTGCTGACACTTTTCCCTCTTTTCACCTTCTGATTACACAGCTTGCATTTGACAAAGCAAATGTCATCTGCAACTGTGTCAAAAAAGGACCAGGCACTGCAAGTCTTGGGAGCGCCCGCTTTGGATTTTGGAAGAGCCATGCTCCTAATGGGTGCCTAAGTGGAGGCTACAGGCAACCAAGTCTGCCCCCTCCCTCTCCCTCCTTTTTGGGCTGTTCGGGGAATCTCTTCCTCAGAGCTGCTCCCACCACCTTCCTGTCCCTCACGCCATGATGGGTCAAGGACCTCATCATCTACACCACCCTTTTCAAACAACTGCTTCTCCTGGGTAGTCTCGACAGCACAGTACACACCAGAAAGTGGCACCTGAGTCTCATCATCAGATGCGTACTGAGGTGTGCTGCTGACCATAGGCACTGGCCCACCCGCCTCTTCAGATTCAGAGAGACAAAACGGTTGCGCATCACTGCATACTACCTCTTCTTCAAATTCTCGAATTCTGCTTGGCTGGCTCCCTCTTTACAAGCCAAGAGATTCAGAGAACAGAAGTAGAGATGGCTCCTGTCCAGGGCTCTCTGACTGCCTGGGCAATTTGGCAGGTGGTGAAGAGACAGATGGGTGCTCTTCAGTGCTCAGGACCTGAGAGGATCTGGAACTAATTGAAGTCGATGCGTTAGCTGCCATCCATCCGACAACTGCTTCAATTTGGTCCTCCAGTGGGGTTCGGCTAGCTCCTACAAAGCTGCGCATAAAGGACTGTTCCCTGGTAAAACTGGGGGATGCTGAGTCACTGGTGCCCGCAGCAGGCACAGAATCCCCACGTCTTCTCCCTGCAGGCACAGAATCCTCACGTCCTCTCCCTGCAGAAACTCCATGCCCACGACCACATGCCTTACTCCCTGCTTTCTTCATCTTAGTACTTTTCTGCCTATCTTTATCTGTGTACCAAGGGCTTAGTGTGCTTATTCCTGAACAGCTGCTAACAGGTATAAGAAACACTAATTTTATAAAGTGTGGACTAGACTTTAATAAGAGCTAATGTGGCCTACACAACTGTAAAGTTGAGTGTTTGGTGAACTTTATTTAGGTTTTTTTTTGTCACAAAAAGACACTGGATGTGCCCAAAGATGTAATACCGATAGTATCACAAACTTTTTGTAGCTATTACAATGTAGGAAGGTAACCTACAATGCAATAGATGAGGCTACAAAAAATAGGCTAATACTAATCTGGCTGGGGCTGCAGGGCACAATGCTGCAGAAAGGCTCCTCTATCTTCTCCTATATAGTGTGTTTGGAACCAATGTAGCTGAATACGGATGGAACCACCACACTAATGGGAGATATCAGGAAAAATTATGAATTGGCAAAAAAGGACAATGTATGAGGCAGTGACACACACTGAGTGCACTACAACCAGACGTGGCTGAAGCACACACTACAGGGTGAGCTGCACTCACACACACAGACCTTGCAGACAGCGGTGAACAGCACAGAGAACTGTGCACTAGCGCTGCAAGGCACAGCGATTTATAAAGTAGCTTGGGTAAAGCAGAATAGACCAAATAGGTAGCTAAAACTGTCCCTCAGAACAACAGCGTCCTATCCCTAACTGAATTCACAGCAGAGTGAGCTCAAAATGGCGGCGGCGGCTTTTATAGTGCATCATGACATCATTTCAGCAGCCAATCACAGCCATGCCATTAGTTAAGATGCCTACATGCCTAACAGGATGTGCCCACACTTCTTAGGATCCTCATTGGCTGAATAAAATGAAAATGGCTCATTGCATTATGGGAACTTCCGATTCCGGTATACGATACTGCAAAAGTATCGGAATTCCGATACCGCGAATATTGGCCGATACCCGATATTTCAGTATCGGAATGCTCAACACTAATTATAACCCCAGCCCCCTGAGGAAGCCAGTCATCGAATGAACATAGAGAGTACTACTGAGAAGTTGTACCGATGGACCTCAGCCAGTGAGGTCCTGACAAATCAACTGGGAGCATAGAGTAGCTCTCAGGGGCCGTAGTGACACAAGGGATGATGGGCCTTCCCATAATGGTTTGCTGGACTGTTGTGGCTTGTAACAAAAGTTATATACTGCTACATGTAACCAGAAAGTTCCGGACTGCTTCTTCTGCATTATGCATTAATACGTTGCATTCAGTCACGCAGTTAAATCTGCATGTGTTCATTGAACAATGCGGATTTACCACATCTAATACTTTCTATTGTGGAAATTTCTGTTTGCGGAGACTAGTGTCTCCACAACAGAAATTAACATGCTGTGGCTCGTAAACCCACACCACCGGTGAGTTTACGCAACGTCAAATAGAAGCACCTTGGGCATGGGATTTCTATAAATCCCATCTACTGTGCTTGTAATGTGGAATGTAGCGTTTTATACGCAGCACAGGTGAGCTGCATCCAAAACTCTGCTATTCCTGATCGTGGGCACGTACCCTTGGACATTGTTCTTCCTCATTCATCTCCACATCATCTGGTCCAGACTTGCAGAATCAGGAGATATGAGTTCTCTATATACATATTTACTTCCTTTTGAGGTTGGGGGGTCCACTTATAGCTATTGTTGTTATGGACGTGACTTACCTAACATTGCGCAGTGAATCTGTTTTCACTATAGTGACTGATATTTCTTGTTGATAAAACTGTAATATTTTTTTCACTTTAAACCTTTTTTTAAACAACACTGATTAGTGCGATCATACAACATACAAGCCTCTGATCGCTCCGGTGATGCACTGTACTACTGTAGTGCCGTGTATTATCCCTGCCTGTCAGTGTAATACTAACGACTCCATACACATGAGATAAGTGTTGCCTAAATGGTCATTTGGCAGACGGCTATCTCTCCCGACTCCCCCATACACACAAATATTCCAGCTTTCCTGTGGTCTGTATGAGAGAGTCGCCTCCGGACTCCTATAGCGGAGGATTATCTACAGGAAGAACAAACGAAATAGCCTCTGAAATTCAGGATGCCAGATCCTTCTCTGCCCTGACATTATATGTCGGTAGGCCCCAAATACATTGTATAGTCGACTAAACCCCACTGAAATCAGTGCTTTAATGCAACTTTAGTCTAATGTGTTTGGGGGTGTTAAAAGGTAACTTATTACTATTGAGTACTTGGGTGAGGAGGGGAATTGAGCCGAACTTTGTCAAACCTTCATAGATGCCATGTTTCCTTTTGACAGCAGCAAGTGGTTAAACTGCCAAGGTTTCTGTTGCAGCCGCACCTGTGCCATCCCTGCGGTGTACATCTATGTTCTGGTGCCCAAAAGAGTTATTTTTTTAAAAAAACAAATGTTTAACTTCTTAAGAAATAACAATGGGCCTAATACGTTTTGCAAGTTTCTTTCTTTTTACAAGAATTGTTGGTGCCAGTTTTCTTTTGAAACATTTTAATATCTGATTTTTTTTCTGGTGTATTTCTTGTAATATAGGAAAGCCTAAGGCCATAAATAAACCCCATAAAAAACTGTATATGGAGACTTTGGTATCAAATAATTGCTGTCCGCGGTGTTTGTGCAAACAAAAAAGCTTTTATAAAAGCCTCAAACTTCTGTGTGTGAATCAGTGATGAGATCCAACATGGTAGAGCCCGGGGAAGACGGAGAACATTCATATAGACGGCTGGTGGTGATGTAGTCAGTGACAGACTTTGGCCAAAAATGTTTCTAGAGCTGTAGTAGAAATGAATATGTCGTCCTCACCATGAAATAATTATTTCTCATGTCACGTGTAATGAATATCTCCTGCAGTATTACTAATGCTGATTCCAGTGTCAGTAAATGAGACGACAATTAGTGTTCTGGAAGATGAGTCTATGAGAAACATATTCAACTGGAGAGGAAGAAACTGCTTGCTGTCTGTGGCCTAAAATATATAGGTTTTATTAGTAGATGTAAAGAAGAAAACTGAATACTGTAAAATAATAAATCTCCTCAAATGTTTCCCTTATTATCTCCAGTAATTGTATTATTACACAGGATTTTTAGGTTACATTGTCTCATCTTCTTATTCAGGTTTCTACAATATCGGATCCTCTCAGTGAAGATCTTCTAGATAAGAGAATTTTCCTGATTTACCCATCAAAGATGGATATGGACAGAGACAAGATGGCGGAGAGGATATTACACCTCACCCTAGACATCCTCTTCCGTCTTACTGGAGAGGTGAGAGATTCTGATGACGTCACATTACATCATTCTTATCTATGGGAATAACAGATGGACAGAACTGGATAGGTGAGGACTCTGGAAATGTCTGTAGTGAGATTTATTAATGAGTTTCTCCATTACCAGGATTACATAGTAGTGAAGACCTCTAGTGAGCGCTGTCAGGACCCTGTGTCTGAGGGATGGGGAAGACCCCTGAGCCCAATCACAGGGCCTCCACCTTACACCCTGATGCATGAGGACATCAATGACCAGAAGATCCTAGAACTCACCTACAAGATGATTGAGCTGCTGACTGGAGAGGTGACACTGCTGGGAATTCTGGGACATTATACAGTAATGCTATGAAGGGATCGGGGGGATGACGGTATCATTGTATGTGTCAGGTTCCTATAAGGTGTCAGAATGTCGCTGTCTATTTCTCCATGGAGGAGTGGGAGTATTTAGAAGGACACAAAGATCTGTACAAGGACGTCATGATGGAGGTTCCCCAGTGCCTCACATCGCCAGGTAATAAACAGGACTAAATACACATGGCCTATAATTATCTGTATATAAAGGATGAATTCAGTCCCTGTATGTGTTTCCTCCAGATCGATCCAGTAAGAGGACAACACCAGAGAGATGTCCCCATCCTCTTCTTTCACAAGACTGTAAACAGGAAGACCCCAATGTTCCTCAGGATCATCAGGTAGATGGAGAGAAGGTGTCATGAGATCTCCCCTATGATGTGTAGACGGCTGTGAAGGTCTTGTGCTCAGTCTTGTTTTATCCACCAGGATTATATGTTTTATATTTCTGTAATGAGAACGGTTGAGATGGCAGGATTAAAGCTGATCATAGATGGGACTTCTCCATCTGTCTGTGACTTTTACAATATTTGTTTCAGGGTGAAGATCTGACCCATATTAATACTACAGAGACATATGTGAGAGGTGATGAGCGGTGTAAAGAGGAGATTCCTACAGATAACCATCCAGGTGAGTAGTAACCACTAAATGCAGAGAAGTCAGTCTTCTCAGTCACCAGCTGTGGCTGCTCTATTGATAGTGCAGTCCGGTAGTATCACAATCGTGTGATCACCATTTTGCCGCTAGAGCATAACATTCTCCTCCATCCGAAAATGTTCAAATTACTTTGTGAATTGGGAAAGACCTTTTCTAGAGAACTTACAACCTGGAGGATCCACCTACCCCCTGGGATTAGGAGACGCTGTCCGTTACCTGCCCAGATCTGTAACAAAGCCAAATGACAGCGTACGTAGAATGTGCTGACACGTTAGAAAATCACTTGAAGAAAAATATTATGCTGGGCCTGTAAGAGAAAGCGGAGGGTAATGATGGTGTTGGCTTTCTAGATCCCTGATATCTTATTGGATGAATCTACCTTCTCTCCCTTCTGTGCTGCTGAATGTGCTCATATGGTTCCTACAAGACCAGGTCCAGTCTTTCTGGACAAACTTCGCTTTTATGATCAACATTAAATGTGCAGTGAGGCCAAGTGTGAATTTCTGTACAATAACAACAGAGTTTCCCTTTATCTTGACTTTTCAAACCAATTAACTTCAAACAGGATCGTGATAAACTACATAAAAACATTACACCTGTGCCATGATATATCTCTAAGCTGTGCTTGGCTGAAGGCTGTAATATACATATATTCACGCCTGCAGAAGATTTGTTGGCATGGCTCGAGCCCTGGTTTCATGGATTCACTCCACATCATAAATTCCATTATGTTTTCAATCCTAAGGAATTCAGATTACTGCACAATCTCTCCTGAAATGGGGAGCTGTCACGAAAACACCAATTGGTCAGACCTTGCAGCTCTCTGGTGCCCCCTTATCCTGCTGATCAAACACGGTATTGACCGAGGATAAGCACGGGCTCAGCTGCTCTAATTTATGTCGACTATTGCGGCACGTGATGTGACAGGACGTATATATATACCACCAGTTCCTTCCAGGAATGTATATATACCTCCGACCAGCCACCCTCAAACCACAATATCACATAAATACTGGTATACTGCCACCACCAATCGCTTAACAGGTGGATCGGGTACCCATTAGGTAACGTGAATTAGCGGGTGCTCGACATAGGACAAGAAGAACGAAGCTGGTAAATAATAATGATTTACTCCCGAAAGTGGGCAGTATTTACAAAAGATATACAAGATATTATAAAAGAGACAATGTACATATATGCATAAACAGTTATTAAAATAAAAGGGATAAGTAATAGCAAAACCTGTGCCACGTGGTGATGGTCTCAGATTCTGTGGGGGGGGACGGCTCCCCGGAAATTAGATGCGATTCTTCCACGCAGCGTGGTGTGCATGCATCTGACGTCCCGGGGCAAGAATGACTTAAAAAATGGCCGTTCTGGTTTTTAGTAAAGGAGCCAAAACATTAGGAGACACCCATGGTGCTTACCTCACACGGGGGCTCGGCTTTGTGAACCCACCCAGCTGCAGAAGACCTAAAACTCCTTCAGATTTCATATCTTGGTGAGGGGGGGGTCCCACATCCAAGATGGAGACATCATGTTTGCCCTCAACACTATTCATGAAGATGGATATCAAATATGAAATCTCTATGATGCTCAGAAGCTCAGAACCCATTTCTCGGGCTTCCGGTGGTCTCCTAGTCACGAAAACCACACCATCACAATTGGAAAAAGTTGACGATCTCAAAAATGTGGTCCCTGTGTTTGTGACAGTCATGGGCATTATTAAAATCGACATTAAACGTTTGTACAGCTAAACAATAGGATTGGAGGGAAAAATCCAGGGTATACCAGTGCTTTTTCTGAGCTGAGGCTTTATGACGCTCTTAAAAATTCCTGAGGTTTGGGGGAAAAGCAACAGTGACTTCTATGTAAAACTCTTACAAATGGACAGGGGGGGTGGAGATTTGAGACAGCTCTCATTTTTTAAAACTATGACCAAAAATACATTTTGCCTGACAGGAGCACTAATACTTTCTCTACTCTTCTCATCAGGACTCATAGTAGCTCCAATGGTCCACCATAAATGACTGCAATTCCGGTTTAGTGTTGTAGTTCTCCCCTGATACATATATTGTTGTTGGGGATGTAACATATCTTTTATTCTGTCTTTTTTTACAGGTTCATTTTGTATGATAGTTTGAGTGTGGTGGAATCGGCCTGACTCACTTATGTGACTCTGTAACTCCCTCGTTGTCTTTAAAAGAAGGTCTCCATTATGTCTTCCCAATGCCCGAGGTCTAAATTTAAGACACCTCAGCTCTGCACTATTATGAAAAGTTCTCTTTAAATGTCTAATATTTCTTCTTGAAACTCATCTGACAGAAAATATTGTCCCTTACGATAGTTTAGATTGCTAAGAGCCACCGAGCCCCATACTCTTAATTACCCCAGAGAGGTTTCACCGCTAGTTACTTGTTTTTAACTGATGGAGACTGTTGAGTTTGATCATTTCAGTAGATGTGTTATTGTCTATAGTCACAGTTTTTGACTTCAGTGATCCTCTGATTTAACCACTTCCCGCAGCCAGTTTTATGTTTCTAGTCAGGCTCCATTTTCAAATCTGACATGTGTCACTTTATGTGGAGATAACTTTGGAATTCTTCACAAAGGATAATAGGAAACAAATGGACCTTACAAATTATTTTCCAACTTCTCTTGAATTTGACAATACCCTATATACAGCTGTACACTACTGTCTGGGCACATGGCAGGTTAAGAAGGGAAGGAGCGACATTTAGCTATTAGGAATGCAGATCTTGCTGGAATAGTTCCCAGACACAATGTATTGGGGGCACTGTATGAACTGTATGGTCACCTGGCAGCTCAAAAGATGGCCACCACGAACAGGCTTGGTGCTATATAATCCATTTATCACCAGAGGAGATGGGACACACCATTTACAGATGCCTTAATATAATAAAATGACAGAAAACCAGAGCAGTAGAAATCACCATAAAGTAACTTCATTTTGAAAATTATAACCCTCAGTGAATTAACTATTGGTGCAGTGAATATTTTGACTCCACAATCACTTTCCAGAAATTAGCACGCAGTGGATGTTGGAGAGTGAAAATTACGCATTTTCCATTTTATTACCCAACACATAGTGCCCAGATTGTGCTCCAGCAGACACACACTGTAGATTAAGTGGGTTCTTCTCACTATAGTAATGCCAAATACATGGTTGCTAAATATTGTTTAGGCACACTTCAAGGCTTAGAAGGAAGGGGGAGATTTGACTTTGGGAGACCGGATTTTGCTGCATTGGTTTATGGATGAGAAGACGTTTTTATTGATATTATTTTTGTCTACATAACATTGTTTGATGGCTTCTTATTCCATATTTTGGAGACAGAATGAACAAACAGTTCAACATCACGCTCTACTGGTTCATCCTATGAGGTTTTCACGTTTCACTGTCATTCTGTCAATAACTTGCCATTTCTACAGACATTTAAGTAGAAATGTTCAAAAATATAAATTCAAGGATATTTCATTCAAAATTATTAATTGTTTTTTTTTCTTGGCAGATGACTGTACCAGGAGATCGGAGGGACAGGAGATTTTTAAATTGAATGATCTTGAGATCTTACAGGATACAATTGAAGTGAATGCCATTTCTCCGGATATACCATCATCCCTTCAAAGCAAAGATCTATCATCTAAGCCTATGGAACAGGTCCTGTCTTCTGATTCATTACCGACTATGAAGGAAAAAAATCAAAATAAAAAAATAAGCATTAAAAAACGAACTGCTCCTAAAGGAAAGAGGTCATTTTCACGTTCAGAAAATGGAAATAGTTTTACCCTCGAAAAATCTATTCTTAAGCATCAAAAAATACACACAGCAGACAATAGATTGCTTTGTTCCAAATGTGGCAGAAGTTTTAACCAGAAATCAGATTTTGTTGCGCACCAGCGAACTCACACAGCGGAGAAGCGTTTTTCATGTTCAGAATGTGGCAAATGTTTTAACCGGAAATCCACTTTGGTTGATCACCAGAGAACTCACACAGGAGAGAAGCCTTTTTCATGTTCAGAATGTGGCAAATGTTTTAACCAGAAATCAGCTTTGATTAAGCACCAGAGAACCCACACAGGGGAGAAGCCTTTTTCATGTTCAGAATGTGGGAAATGTTTTAACCGGAAATCCACTTTGGTTGATCACCAGAGAACTCACACAGGAGAGAAGCCTTTTTCATGTTCAGAATGTGGCAAATGTTTTAACCAGAAATCAGCTTTGATTAAGCACCAGAGAACCCACACAGGGGAGAAGCCTTTTTCGTGTTCAGAATGTGGGAAATGTTTTAACCATAAATCAGATTTGGTTAGTCACCAGAGAACCCACACAGGGGAGAACCCTTTTTCGTGTTCAGAATGTGGGAAAGGTTTTAACCAGAAATCAGCTTTGGATAGACACATGAGAACTCACACAGGGGAGAAGCCTTTTTCCTAATCTTTTTTTTTTTTAATCCAATAAATTTTTATAGTTATTTTTTTATTAGTTTTTTTTTACAAACCAAGAAACCAGTACATACAGTAATAAAATAACATACCATAGAGATGACATACATGCATCTCTCCTATATATCCTTTCAGCTTGCCCATTACCGTCTGATAACTTGCAGTCACTATATCTTACAATTAACATTCCACATTCTTGAAATTTCTTATATAACCATAATATTGTAATAAACATTATAATCCTATACACTTCTAGGTGTGCTATATTACTGTTAAATATGAATTATGGATGCAAACCGCGTGCATTTTGAAGCTTTTTTTTGAAGCTTTTTTCACTGTTTTCAGAACATTAACAGTAAGAACATGGAAGAGTCCAGGAGCCATTTGGTGAGCTGCATATCCTGCTACATGTTCACAGACTTGCCAGTGGAAAAGCCAAACTTCACATGCCAGAAATGCAAGCTTGTGTCCCTGTTGGAGGAAAAGTTGCGAAATCTAGAAGAGAGGTTAACTACCTTGAAAATCATTAAGGAAGGTGAAGAGTTCTTAGACAGAGCAGAATTATCTCTTCATGATTCAGAAAGAGAAGAAATTCGAACTGCACCTGACGAAACAGAGGAATGGAAGCATGTGACCCAGAGAAGCAGGAGGATCGAGAGGCAGTCAGCACCCATACTGCTCAGGAACCAGTACCAGGCTCTCACGCAGGAGAACCATGAAGAAATACAGCAAAATAAGACTTTGCCAGCAATGAATAACCTTGTAAGCCCTCAGAATTCTCCTGGATGGAGAAAGAAGAATGTTGTGAAGAAAAAACGGAGAGTGGTGGTCATGGGGGATTCCCTGTTAAGAGGAACAGAGGCCGCTATCTGCAGACCAGACATAACCTCAAGAGAAATGTGCTGTCTTCCAGGAGCAAAAATTAAAGATGTGTCTGACAGGATATCAAGACTCTTCAGACCTACAGATCACTACCCATTCCTGCTAATACATGTGGGGACAAATGACACCGCAAGAAAGGACCTGGAAACCATCTGCAGTGACTTTGAAGACTTAGGCAAGAAAGTGAAAGAATTGGGAGCGCAGGTGGTCTTCTCATCCATCCTCCCAGTGGATGGCCATGGAACAATGAGGTGGAATAAGATTCTACAGGTGAACAACTGGCTACGTCGATGGTGCCGTCAACAAGGATTTGGATTTCTGGATCACGGAATGAATTACCTATACGATGGACTACTTGCTAGAGATGGGGTGCACCTTACAAAGACTGGAAAACATGTATTTGGAAGTCGCCTTGCTACACTCATCAGAAGAGCTTTAAACTAGAACAATGTGGGAAGGGAAGCAAAAGGCCAGAAAAAGCCATACAGCTGACAAATACTATTGAGATCTCTGCTACTGGAAGTGGAAAGGAAGAACAAAGACAAAACAATTTAAATAATAAAAATATGGGAGGAAGAGAAACCAATCACAAACTAAAATGTTTTTATACAAATGCACAAAGCATGGGCAACAAACAAGGAGAATTGGAACTACTAATGCAGGAAAAGAAATATGATGTCATTGGAATCACTGAAACTTGGTGGGACGATACACATGATTGGAATAAAAGGCTAAAAGGATACAACTTATTTGCAAGAAACAGACTTGATAAACGAGGAGGAGGTGTCGCATTGTATGTTAGAAAAGCGTATATCTGCACAGAGATTGAAGCTTCAGAGACTGGGAGTTCTGTGTAAACTGTTTGGGTAAGAATACAAGGAGAGAACAACGGAAAGGACACCATTGTAGGCATTTACTACAGGCCACCTGGGCAAGCTGAAGATATGGATGAACTCTTTATGTATCAAATGACCAAGTTCTCAAAAAAATATGACGTAGTGGTCATGGGAGATTTCAACTATCCAGACATTTGTTGGGAATCTCTCTCAAGTAAAACTAACAGGTCAAGCAAATTCTTATCCTCTCTTGCTGACAACTTTATCTTCCAAAAGGTAGGGGAGAAAACAAGGGGATCTGCTACTTTGGATCTAATCCTTATAAACAGGGATGAAATGGTTGAGGAGGTAAAGGTGGCTGGGACCCTAGGAGGCAGCGATCATGCTATTATAGAATTTTCGATAACTAGAGGAGGAAGACATGTGAAGACTCAAACTTCAAGGTTAGATTTTAGAAAGGCAGATTTTAAGAGACTCAGAAAGAGAATAGGAGGGATCCAATGGCTGGATGTCCTTAAGGACAAAAATGTCCAGGAAGGATGGGAAATTTTTAAAACTGAGATTCTCAAAGCACAATCGTTAACAATCCCGAAAAGTAGGAAGAATGGGAAGCATTTAAGGAAACCAGGATGGATGAACACAGAACTTAAACACATGCTAAAAAGAAAAAAAGAAATGTTTATTAAATGGAAAGAGGGAGGCATATCTAAAGAAGATTATAATGCAGTCTGCAGATCCTGTAGGGCACGTATCAGGTTAGCTAAAGCTGACAATGAATTAAGGCTTGCAAGAGATGTCAAAAGCAACAAAAAAGGATTTTGGGGGTATGTCAAAAGTAAAAGAAAAGTCAAAGATGCTATAGGATTTTTACAGGATGAAAATGGAGAAATGGTAAGAGAGGATGTTGAGAAGGCCGAACTTTTTAATTCCTATTTTGCATCTGTTTTCTCTCAGAAAGAAAATGTATCATCAACTGATCTTCACTGTCGTTTTAAAGGAATAGAAGAATCCAAGTTATCTGTAAACAGAAAGATTGTGAGGGAATATTTAGCTAACATAAATGAGTTCAAGTCTCCAGGTCCAGATGAATTACACCCCAGAGTACTGAAGGAGATCGTAGAAGAAATTTTAGAACCACTCTCCATAATCTTTGAAAATTCTTGGAGAACAGGAGAAGTCCCAGAAGACTGGAGAAGAGCAAATGTTGTTCCTATCTTCAAAAAGGGGAAGAAGGTGGACCCAGGGAACTATAGGCCGGTGAGTCTGACTTCTATACCAGGAAAGATCTTTGAACAAATTATTAAACAACATGTAGGTAAGTACATGGATAAGAATGAAGTGATTAACCAGAGTCAGCATGGGTTTGTAACTAACAAGTCATGTCAGACAAACTTAATTTCCTTCTATGACAGAATCACTGACTGGGTGGATCAGGGAAATGCTGTAGATATAGTATATCTTGACTTCAGCAAAGCATTTGACAAAGTATCTCACACCATCCTTATTGAAAAAATGACCAAGTATGCAATGGACCAGGCAATTGTTAGGTGGATTCATAACTGGCTTAGTGATCGGACTCAAAGGGTGGTTGTAAATGGCTTCACATCCAGCTGGATGAATGTCTCAAGTGGGGTACCACAGGGCTCCGTCCTGGGACCTGTATTGTTCAACATCTTTATCAATGATTTAGATGAAGGAATTGAGGGTAAACTGATTAAATTTGCTGATGACACAAAGCTAGGAGGGATAGCTAATACTAGAGAAGAGAGAGAGAGGATTCAAAAAGACCTAAATAAACTGGAGCAGTGGGCAGCAACCAACAGAATGGTTTTTAACAGGGAAAAATGCAAAGTACTACATCTGGGTAATAAAAATGAAAAAAGCATATACAGAATGGGAGGAATAGAGCTAAGCAACAGTACATGTGAAAAAGACTTAGGTATACTAATAGATCATAGACTGAACATGAGTCAACAGTGTGATGCAGCAGCAAAAAAGGCAAATACAATTCTGGGATGTTTTAACAGAAGCATACAGTCTAGATCACGTGAAGTCATTATCGGACTTTACTCCTCTTTGATCAGACCTCATCTGGAATACTGTGTACAGTTTTGGGCACCACATTTTAAAAAAGACATAGACAAACTGGAGCAAGTTCAGAGAAGAGCGACCAGAATGGTGACTGGTCTGCAAACCATGTCCTATGAGGAACGGTTGCAGGATTTGGGAATGTTTAGCTTGCAAAAAAGAAGACTGAGAGGAGACTTAATAGCTGTCTACAAATATGTCAAGGGCTGTCACATTGTAGAAGGATCATCTTTATTCTCATTTGCACAAGGAAAGACTAGAAGCAATGGGATGAAAATAAATGGGAGGAGACACAGATTAGATATTAGAAAAAACTTTTTGACAGTGAGGGTGATCAATGAGTGGAACAGGCTGCCACGAGAGGTGGCGAGTTCCCCTTCAATGGACGTCTTCAAACAGAGGCTGGACAGACATCTGTTTGAGATGATTTAGTGAATCCTGCTTTGAGCAGGGGGTTGGACCAGATGACCCAGGAGGTCCCTTCCAACTCTACATTCTATGATTCTATGATACTCATTTTTTAATCTGAATTCTATATAGATCAGCCTCGAGCTAGGTTTTGCTGACAAGACATTCAGGCTATTCTTGTCTTTTTAGCTCAGTGTAAGTTAGTGCCATAAGCAGAAGAACAGGTGCTGTGAGGGGCCAATATAACCCATACAGGGTGGGGGGCTCGGGGTCTCTTTTCCATTCTACATTACATGGCTCAGTGCTAGGATCTAAGAGCTGAAGAGGCAGCTGACATGTAGGCCCTGACACACGTGCTGGACACAGACAGACGCAACCTACCATTCAGGATCCCAGGAAAAGATGGGTGAATCTCAACTAATAGGCTAATTATGGACAAATGGAAAATCATTTTGTAACTATTTCACCTATTTTATGTAACTGCTGGAATTATTATTTTTAATGGACAACCCAAAAATAAAAAATATATTCTTTGAACAATCGCATCTGATAAACAGTCCTATCTATATATAAATATATGAAAATAAGTATATTTAACATTTTGGCGAGCCCCCATTCCTGATTTTTTTGTGCTTTCAAGTGGCTTCCTTCTTGAACAAGGTGGGGGAGAGGAGGAAAGCTTTTGCTGAACACCTGTTGTCCAAGTGTCGGGAAATCCACTAACTTTGTCACAAGAATCAGAAAGAACCTACAGAAGATTGAGGACTGATATATTCTCAAGATGGATTGACAGGCACCAGAAGTACTACAAGGATCAGACGTACACTGATGACCAAACCCCAGTGTAAAGGAGAATCTGAGAAATCTGAAGTTAAGGAAAAATATGGATATTATTTCTTCTTTTCTAAGCAAAGTAAACTAAAATTTAAGGCTACTGACGAGACTGACTTAGACGTTTTTGTGGCTTAGCTTATGCGCAGAATGTGAAATGGAGAATTTAAAAATAGATTCTAAGCTGGTGTCCTTTTATAGAGACAAAGAAGTTGAAAAATATTTTACAATTCATTGACGTATTTCACAAACTTGTGTCAGAAAAGTCTAAGCATGACTGTAATAGTGTCAGAAAAGTCTAAGCATGACTGTGTAATAGTGTCAGAAAAGTCTAAGCATGACTGTGTAATAGTGTCAGAGGATACTAATGATGTTACTGATTCTGACTGTAATGTGGAAATTGAACAAGATGACAGCTACTGAAGGTGACCTTGTGTCTATTGACAAAGAGACTGACATGGGAACGGATGAACGAGAAACTGACATAATAAGTGATGTAGGAGACATGATAATTGACTTAAGTAATGTAGGAGGAGCTTATGTACAAAGACCATTAAAATTAGAAGAAAACTTAAAAGCTACACAGCCCAACTCCAAATTAAAGTTTGGAAAAATTTGTTAAAATGATAAAAAATCATTCCAAAAATCCATGTCTGTAGAAATTCCGAGATATTTGAGAGCTTTGGTGATAAGTTTAATTTAACTAATGAGGAGAGGAATCAATTATTTAAAATGTGGATTCCTGTGACATTTTCCAGACGTCTATTGTTAATGTTCTGTGAACATGACTCTCCTAATCAATGGATAAATGATTCGGACAGATTAAAATATTTGATTTACTGTTCAACCAAGAGTTTCCCAGACATAGATGATCTTCAAAAATTAAGGATTGGTAGGAAAGAATGTAAGTTTACATTCATGTCCATATTTAAATGGTTGTACAATACTCATCAAAAATGGAAAATGACAACAAATGCTAACAAATTTTGTACAAAAATTCAAATTCTTAAATCCAGCATCTCGAGTTATTGCTTCACAATAAGAATCTTTATTTAACCCTGCTGTTCTGTTCGGTCAAAAATGACCAAAGTTGAAATTTGATATTTTTTAAAATATTCATTATGCGGTTCTGAAACTTGTGGTTAATTGACGTTTCCGCATTTGAGGGGTTCTTACTGTGGGTAGTAGGTGTTTTTTTTTTTTTTTACTTCTTGCTCCAGGTTTTTTTTTACACTTGTACTGTTTGGTCAAAAATGGCCGATAGCCTTTTATACTAATCTTCAGCCATTTTTTGAGTAAAATAAAGGAGTTATAATCTCATTTTGGACTATATGTATATTGCATCTACTACTGTTTATCGACTTATCTAGGTCCTTTTGGTCCATGCTGATTTACACGTACATACATTTTCAAATTACGATACAGCAGATGGATTCGCTTCCAGTATAGTTATGTGCAAAATTTTTGCTGTATCTTATTTATGGGTAGAGATTCTACCAACATTTTATAATACTGGTGAAAATGTGACTGTAGATGAACAACTGGTGTCATTCAGAGGTAGGTGCCCATTCACACAGTATATTCCAAGTAAGCCTGCAAAGTACGGCATCAAAATATAGACTCTGTGCGACAGCAAAAGTTCATACGCTGTAAACGCTCAGGTATACATAGGGAAAAACACTGGAGAAAGAGCTGAAAAAAATCAAGGCATGCGAGTAGTTTTGGATTTGACACACGGACTCAAAGGACAAAATGTTATATTTTTTCACATCATACCAACTGGGGGAGATGTTGCTGAACAGAAAAATGACCATGCTGGGTACTGTTAGAAAAAATAAGCCAGAACTGCCACAAGGTATCCTCAGTAAGAGAGACATTTATAGTTCTATGTGTTATTTTACTAAGGATACCACAGTAGATTCTTACGTTCCCAAAAAACACAAACGGTCATTCTGATGAGCACGATGCACCATGATAGTGCAATCAGTAATCGAGAGGACAGAAAGCCGGACATGATTTTACATTACAATGCCACAAAAGGGGCAGTTGATACTCTAGATCAGGGGTCTCAAACACGCGGCCCGAGGGCCCGCAAGCATTGGAGCACCAGTAATGACTGCGGCCTAGTCCTGAGGGCAGCCGAAGTCAGTGATTCTTTTCAGTTGAATGTTCTGTAAGTTAGGGACCAGCATTGGCCACTACTACAAGATGGGTTACCAGGATAGAGGACATTACTACTATATGGGGACCAGGATGGGGAACATTACTACAAGATGGGGACCAGGATGGAGAACATTATTACAAGATGGGGACATTACTACAAGATGGGGATCAGGATGGGGGGACATTACTACAAGATGTGGACCAGGATGGGCACATTACTACAAGATGAGGACAAGGATGGGCACATTACTACAAGATGGGGACCAGGATGGGCACATTACTACAAGATGGGGACCAGGATGGGCACATTACTACAAGATGGGGCCCTGAAGGGCACATTACTACAAGATGGGGACCAGGATGGAGAACATTACTGAAAGATGGGGACCAGGATGGATAAAATTACTACAAGATGCGGACCAGGATGGAGAACATTACTACAAGATGGGAACATTACTCTAAGAAGTTGATCAGAATTACTATATGGTGCTAATTGTAAGAAGAAAAAAAATCACTGTATGTCGCCAATTAGTGGACACAAAAAGGAAATAAAAATTGTAAAAAAAATTCAAAACTGTACCATAGCCCATAAAATCAGTGCCATTGTAAAGAATAAAATAAAACAGCCAAAAATGTTGAAAAAATTATCCAAAATGTGTATAGAAAAAAACAATATGGTATCATTAAAAATATCATATCATCCTGCAAAGAATGTGGCCCTACAAATTTGCATTCTTTCTATGTGCGGCTCATATACTTAGCCGAGTTTGAGACCCCTGCTCTAGATCAACTCATAGGCACTTACACCTGTAAACGCAAAACAAATAGGTGGCCAATAGTTGTCTTTTACAACATTCTTGATGTGTCGGCATACAATGCATTCGTGTTATGGCGTGAAATACACCCAAATTGGAACAAAAATAGACTATATAAAAGAAGAATTTTTATAGAGGAGTTGGGAGAATCACTGGTTAGCCCATATATCGAAGAAAGAAAAGTAACACCGAGAAATGATGGAGCAGTAGCCATTGTCCACAGGATCCAACAGCATGCTAAGAAAAGTGAACCAACAGCTTCCACTGGCACTGCTACGATACCAACGGCCTCAACCAGCCTAAAACTGAAACAATGTGCCTTCTGACCAACATCAAGTAATCACAAAACAAATGTAATATGTTGCAGTTGTGCAAAGTACTTATGCAAAAGACTTGTAAATTATACTTGTGACGAATGCAAACAGTAAATTCAGCACCGTGAACCTTATTTACCATTTTATATAGAAAAAAATGAACTTTATTTTTTAATTTTTAAAAAAATATTTATACAGTACAGATCAAAAGTTTGGACACACCTTCTCATTTAAAGATTTTTCTGCATTTTCTTGACTATGAAAATTGTACATTCACACTGAAGGCATCAAAACTATGAATTAACACATGTGGAATTATATACTTAACAAAAAAGTGTGAGACGACTGAAAATATGTGTTATATTCTAGGTTCTTCAAAGTAGCCACCTTTTGCTTTGATGACTGCTTTGCACACTCTTGGCATTCTCTTGATGAGCTTCAAAAGGAGGCACCAGAACTGGTCTTCCAACAATCTTGAAGGAGTTCCCAGAGATGCTTAGCACTTGATGGCCCTTTTGCCTTCACTTCACTACAGCTCACCCCAAACCATCTCGATTGGGTTCAGGTCTGGTGACTATGGAGGCCAGGTCATCTGGCGTAGCACCCCATCACTCTCCATCTTGGTCAAATAGCCCTTACACAGCCTGGAGGTGTGTTTGGGGTCATTTTCCTGTTGAATAATAAATGATGGTTCAACTAAATGCAAACCAGATGGAATAGCATGCCGCTGCAAGATGCTGTGGTAGCCATGCTGGTTCAGTATGCCTTCAATTTTGAATAAATCCCCAACAGTGTCACCAGCAAAGTACCCCCACACCATCACACCTCCTCCATGCTTCACGGTGGGAACCAGGCATGTAGAGTCCATCCGTTCACCTTTTCTGCGTTGCACAAAGACACGGTGGTTGGAACCAAAGATCTCAAATTTGGACTCATCAGACCAAAGCACAGATTTCCACTGGTCTAATGTCCATTCCTTGTATTCTTTAGCCCAAACAAGTCTCTTCTGCGTATTGCCTGTCCTTAGCAGTGGTTTCCTAGCAGCTATTTTACCATGAAGGCCTGCTGCACAAAGTCTCCTCTTAACAGTTGTTGAAGAGATGTGTCTGCTGCTAGAACTCTGTGTGGCATTGACCTGGTCTCTAATCTGAGCTGCTGTTAACCTGCGATTTCTGAGGCTGGTGACTCAGATAAACTTATCCTCAGAAGCATAGGTGACTCTTGGTCTTCCTTTCCTGGGGCGGTCCTTATGTGAGCCAGTTTCTTTGTAGCGCTTGATGGTTTTTGCAACTGCACTTGGGGACACTTTCAAAGTTTTCCCAATTTTTCGGACTGACTGACCTTCATTTCTTAAAGTAATGATGGCCACTCGTTTTTATTTACTTAGCTGCTTTTTCTTGCCATAATACAAATTCTAGTCTATCAGCTGTGTATCCACCAGACTTCTGCACAACAGAACTGATGGTCCCAACCCCATTTATAAGGCTATAAATCCCACTTTTTAAACCTGACAGGGCACACCTGTGAAGTGAAAACCATTTCCGGTGACTACCTCTTGAAGCTCAGCAAGAGAATGCCAAGAGTGTGCAAAGCAGTCATCAAAGCAAAAGGTGGCTACTTTGAAGAACCTATAATATAAGACATATTTTCAGTTGTTTCACACTTTTTTGTTAAGTATATAATTCGACATGTGTTAATTCATAGTTTTGATGCCTTCAGTGTGAATGTACAATTTTCATAGTCATGAAAATACAGAAAAATCTTTAAATGAGAAGGTGTGTCCAAACTTTTGGTCTGTACTGTATATATATATATATATGTGTGTTTGTGTGTATATATATATATACATACACTACTCAAAAAAATAAAGGGAACACTTAACAGAGTATAACTCCAAGTAAATCAAACTTCTGTGAAATCAAACTGTCCACTTAGGAAGCAACACTGATTGACAATCAATTTCACATGCTGTTGTGCAAATCGAATAGACAATAGATGGAAATTATTGGCAACTATCAAGACACCCTCAATAAAGAAGTGGTTCTGCAGGTGGGGACCACAGACCACATCTCAGTACCAATGCTTTCTGGCTGATGTTTTGGTCACTTTTGAATGTTGGTTGTGCTTTCACACTCGTGGTAGAATGAGACGGACTCTACAACCCACAGAAGTTGCTCAGGTTGTGCAGCTTATCCAGGATGGCACATCAATGCGAGCTGTGGCAAGAAGGTTTGCTGTGTCCGTCAGCGTAGTGTCCAGAGGCTGGAGGCGCTACCAGGAGACAGGCCAGTACACCAGGAGACGTGGAGGGGGCTGTAGGAGGGCAACAACTCCAGCAGCAGGACCGCTACCTCGGCCTTTGTGCAAGGAGGAACAGGACAAGCACTGCCAGAGCCCTGCAAAATGACCTCCAGCAGGCCACAAATGTGCATGTGTCTGCACAAATGGTTAGAGACTGACTCCATGAGGGTGGTATGAGGGCCCGACATCCACAGATGGGGGTTGTGCTCACAGCCCAACACCATGCAGGAGGCTTGGCATTTGCCACAGAACACCAGGATTGGCAAAGTCGCCACTGGCGCCCTGTGCTCTTCACAGATGAAAGCAGGTTCACACTGAGCACATGTGACAGACGTGACAGAGTCTGGAGACGCCGTGGAGAGCGATCTGCTGCCTGCAACATCCTTCAGCATGACCGGTTTGGCAGTGGGTCAGTAATGGTGTGGGGTGGCATTTCTTTGGAGGGCCGCATAACCCTCCATGTGTTCGCCAGAGGTAGCCTGACTACCATTAGGTACCGAAATAAGATCATCAGACCCTTTGTGAGACCATAAGCTGGTGCGGTTGGCCCTGGGTTCTTCCTAATGCAGTACAATGCCAGACCTCATGTGGCTGGAGTGTGTCAGCAGTTCCTGCAAGATGAAGGCATTGAAGCTATAGACTGGCCCGCCCATTCCCCAGACCTGAATCCGATTGAGCACATCTGGGACATCATGTCTCGCTCCATCCACCAACGTCACGTTGCCCCACAGACTATCCAGGAGTTGGCGGATGCTTTTCTCCAGGTCTAGGAGGAGATCCCACAGGAGACCACCCGCAACCTCGTCAGGAGCATGCCCAGGCGTTGTAGGGAGGTCATACAGGCACGTGGAGGCCACACACAATACTGAGCCTCATTTTGACTTGTTTTAAGGACATTACATCAAATTTACATCAGCCTGTAGTGTGTTTTTCCACGTTAATTTTGGTGGTGACTCCAAATCCAGGCCTCCATTGGTTAATAAATTTGATTTCGATTGATGATTTTTGTGTGATTTTGTTGTCAGCACATTCAACTTTGTACAGAACAAAGTATTCAATGAGAATATTTCATTCATTCAGATCTAGGATGTGTTATTTGAGTGTTCCCTTTATTTTTTTGAGCAGTGTATATATACAGTTTTGCTCAAAAGTTTACATACCCCGGAAGAATTTTTCCTTTCTCGGCCTTGTTTCAGAGAATATGAATGATAACAAAAAAACTGTTTCTCCACTCATGGTTATTGGTTGGGTGAAGCCATTTATTGTCAAACTACTGTGTTTTCTTAATGACAACCAAAAACATCCAAATGACCCTAATCAAAAGTTTACATACCCCATTTCTTAATACCGTGTATGGCCCCCTCTAGCATCAATGACAGCTTGAAGTCTTTTGTGGTAGTTGTGGATGAGGTTCTTTAATTTCTCAGATGGTAAAGCTGCCCATTTTTCTTGGCAAAAAGTCTTCAGTTCCTGTAAATTCCTGGGCTGTCTAGCATGAACTGTGCGCTTGAGATCTCCCCAAAGTGGCTCAATGACATTGAGGTCAGGAGACTGAGATTGGCACTCCAGAACCTTCACTTTGTTGTGCTGTAGCCAATGACAGGTCGACTTGGCTTTTAGTTTTGGATCGTGGTCATGTTGGAACGTCCAAGTACGTCCCATGTGCCGCTTCCGGGCTGATGAGTGCAAATTTGCCTCCAGTATTTGCTGAAAACGTGCTGCTTTATTTATTTATTTATTTATTTATTTTACTCACTTATATAGCGCCATTAATTCCACAGGGCTTCACAGACAATATCGGCACTGTCCCCATCGGGGCTCACAATCTAGATTCCCTATCAGTATGTCTTTGGAGTGTGGGAGGAAACCGGAGAACCCGTAGGAAAACACACAAACACAAGGAGAACATACAAACTACTTGCAGATGTTGTCCTTGGTGGAATTTGAACCCAGGACCCCAGCGCTGCAAGGCTGCAGTGCTAACCACTGAGCCACCGTGCTGCATTCATCTTTCCTTCAACCCTTACAAAGTTTTCTGGGCCTTTGTAGCTCACACATCCCTAAAACATCAGCAATCCACCTCCGTGCTTTACTGTAGGAATGGTGTTCCTTTCATCATAGGCCTTGTTGACCTCTCTCCAAATTTAAAGTTTATGGTTGTGGCCAAAAAGTTCAATTTTGGTCTCATCACTCCAAATTACCTTGTACCAGAAGTTTTGAGGCTTGTCTCTGTGCTGTTTGGCGTATTGTAGGCGAGATACGTTGTGGCATTTGCGCAGTAATGGCTTTCTTCTGGCGACTCGACCATGTTAGAACCCTCCTGTTTGTTTTTTCCATCTTGTGTTTTGCGGTCACGTGACCATCTGCCTTTATATTCCTGTTCCGCCCTTCTGGCTGTGCTGGACTTCAGTGTTTGACTGTTTCTCTAGCCTGGTGCTTCGGTGCCTTTCTCTGTCAGTTCACTTAGTCCTTCTGGGACCTCTAGTACCTTTTGTCAGTTTGTCTTTTTGTGTTCTGTAACAACTTCTCTGTTTAGGAGGTGTCCCATTTTTGTCCCAGTTCTTAGTTCTTTTAGGGACCCCTCCCTTAATGCTATAGGTCTTCGTTCAGACTAGCCGAGGACTAAGGTTGATCTGTTCGCTAGGAACAGGCAGCCCGCTACATCGTAGGGATTCAGCTTAGTCTTACTGTAGTGACAGCTTTCCCCTATCTTTCCTTAGTACATGTTGCAGATCATAACAGTAAGTCCAGCCCAAAAAACTAAAAGGAAAGAAATTCGGGGATCAGTATGGTTTCCGTCCAGGATTTGGCTCAACGCCTGCAGGGATTGTCTCTGGAGGTGGCTGAGCTTCAGCAACACGGGAGTAGCTGTTCTGGAGCGCATTTTGTCAAACCCAAGGTAGGACTGCCTGATGTTTTTTATGGTAAACAGCAAGATTTTTTTTCCTTTAAAAATGCTTATTGGTTATATTTTCGTTTGAGACCAAGGTCCTCTGGGAATGAATCACAGTGCATTGGTTTTATTATGTCACTTTTGCGCAATGAACCACAGGGGTGTGCCTTTTCTCTCCAACCTAATGGTCCGTGTTTAAGGTCTGTTGAAGATTTTTTTTTCTGCTATGGGGCCATTATATGATGATCCTGATCGAATCTGATCTGCTGAAGCAGAGCTCAGGCGTTTGAATCAGGAGTCAGATGATGTTGAAAATTATTGCACACACTTCAGGAGATGGGCTTCAGAAGTTAAATGGAATGATCCTGCGCTGAGATGTCTATTTCTTGCTGGTCTGAGTGAAAGAGTTAAGGATTTTCTAATTGCATTCCCTGCACCTGAGACTCTGCAGGATGCCATGCAGTTAGCTGTTCGTGTAGACAGGAGACTGAGGTGCAGGCTTAATGAGGGAAAGACTCCTGTAATGTCTGTTCCTAGTCCCCAGAAAATCTGCTCTGACGACGGAGAACCGATGGAGGTTGGGGCGATGCCACTCCGCTCTCAGGAAAGAGACCGGAAGTTTTCCGAAGGATTGTGTCTTTATTGTGGTAAAGCTGACCATTTGATTAAGTATTGTGAGTGTCGTTTAAGTAAAGAAAAAAAAAGGTCAGTTAGGCCCGTATAGCTTGTTTACACTCTGCAGGAGTATTTCTTTATGGGAGTACTACTTTGCAGGAAGATTTAATTGAATTTCAGGTATTTGTAGATTGTGGTTCAACACTTAGTGTGATTGATAAAGGGTTTTTGGAAAAACTTAAATTGAAATCCAAACCTTTGTCATCACCTATTTCTGTGGTTGCAATTGATAACACTCCCTTGAAATATATTACTCACAAGATTGCTGCATTTCCCCTCACTATCAATGGAGTTCACAAAGAAATTTTGGACTTGGTTGTTTTAGATAATTTACCCTCTCGGGTTGTTCTAGGATTGCCTTGGTTAAAAAGGCACAATCCTTTATTGGACTGGTCTACTAATGTGATTAAGTCTTGGAGTCCGAAGTGCTATGATAAATGTTGTAATGGTCGCATTGCGTCTGTGGAAAAAGGGGAATTACCTGTACCTATTCAAGATTTTTGGAGGGTTTTTTAAGAGGAGGAGTCACAAATTTTACCTCCTCATAGGGATTATGATTGCGCCATTAAGGTCGTTTTGTTTAATCTGACTATCCCTGAAAGAAAGGCCTTGGAGGAGTACATACACACTAGCCTGGCTGCTGGTCACATTAGACCTTCTAAGTCGCCTGTGGCAGTTGGATTTTTCTTTGTTAAAAAAAGGATGGGGGTTTACATCTATGTCTGGATTTTTGTGAAATTAATAAGATTACCGTACGCAATTCCTACCCATTGCCGTTAATTCCTGACTTGTTTAACCAGTTAATTGGGGGCCAAGAGGTTCTTCAAAATTGATCTCCGGGGGACATACAAGTTGTTACGAGTGAAAGAGGGTGACGAATGGAAAACTGCTTTTTACACCCCGGTAGGTCATTTTGAGAATCTGGTGATGCCTTTTGGTCTTACCAATGCACCTGCATTTTTTTAAGAACTTTATTAATGACATCCTGAGTCCTTTGATTGGTAAGAATGTGGTTGTGTATACTGTTATGATCTGCAACATGTACTAAGGAAAGATAGGGGAAAGCTGTCCCTACAGTAAGACTAAGCTGAATCCCTACGATGTAGCGGGCTGCCTGTGCCTTGCGAACAGACCCGCTTTAGTCCTCTGCTAGTCTGAACGAAGACCTATAGCATTAAGAAAGGTCCCTAAAAGAACTAAGGACTGGGACAAAAGTGGGACACCTCCTAAACAGAGTAGTAGTTGCAGAAACACAAAAATACAAACTGACAAAAATGTACTAGAGATCCCAGAAGGACCAAGCGACCTGACAGAGAAAGGCACAGAAGCACCTGGCTAGAGAAACAGTCAAACACTGAAGTCCAGCACAGCCATAAGGGCGGAGCTGGAATATAAATGCAGATGGTCACGTGACCGCAAAACACAAGATGGAAAAAACAAACAGGAGGGTTCTAACACAAACAAGTCTCTTCTGCTTGTTGCCTGTCCTTAGCAGTGATTTCCTAGCAGCTATTTTACCATGAAGGCCTGCTGCACAAAGTCTCCTCTTAACAGTTGTTGAAGAGATGTGTCTGCTGCTAGAACTCTGTGGCATTGACCTGGTCTCTAATCTGAGCTGCTGTTAACCTGCGATTTCTGAGGCTGGTGACTCGGAGAAACTTATCCTCAGAAGCAGAGGTGACTCTTGGTCTTCCTTTCCTGGGGCGGTCCTCATGTGAGCCACTTTTTTTGTAGCTCTTGATGGTTTCTGCAACTGCACTTGGGGACACTTTCAAAGTTTGCCCAATTTTTCGGACTGACTGACCTTCATTTCTTAAAGTAATGATGGCCACTCGTTTTTCTTTACTTAGAATTTGTATTATGTCAAGAAAAAAGCTGCTAACAGTCTATTCAGTAGGACTATCAGCTGTGTATCCACTTGACTTCTGCACAACACAACTGATGGTCCCAACTCCATTTATAAGGCAAGAAATCCCACTTATTAAACCTGACAGGGCACACCTGTGAAGTGAAAACTATTTCCGGTGACTACCTCTTAAAGCTCATCAAGAGAATGCCAAGAGTGTGCAAAGCAGTCATCAAAGCAAAAGGTGGCTACTTTGAAGAACCTAGAATATATGACATATTTTCAGTTGTTTCACACTTTTTTGTTAAGTATATAATTCCACATGTGTTAATTCATAGTTTTGATGCCTTAAGTGTGACTGTACAATTTTCATAGTCATGAAAATACAGAAAAATGTGTGTCCAAACTTTTGGTCTGTACTGTATATACATATATATCTACTACATAAGTATGCTATATATATATATATACACACACACACACACACACACACACACACACATACACACACACATACACACACACATACACACAGTACAGACCAAAAGTTTGGACACACCTCATTTAAAGATTTTTCTGTATTTTCATGACTGTGAAAATTGTACATTCACACTGAAGGCATCAAAACTATGAATTAACACATGTGGAATTATATACTTAACACGAAAGTGTGAAACAACTGAAAATATGTCTTATATTCTAGGTTCTTCAAAGTAGCCACCTTTTACATTGATGACTGCTTTGCACACTCTTGGCATTCTCTTGATGAGCTTCAAGAGGTAGTCACCGGAAATGGTCTTCCAACAATCTTGAAGGAGTTCCCAGAGATGCTTAGCACTTGTTGGCCCTTTTGCTTCACTCTGCGGTCCAGCTCACCCCAAACCATCTCGATTGGGTTCAGGTTTGGTGACTGTGGAGGCCAGGTCATCTGGCATAGCACCTCATCAATCTCCTTCTTGGTCAAATCACCCTTACACATCCTGGAGGTGTGTTTGGGGTCATTGTCCAGTTGAAAAATAAATGATGGTCCAACTAAACACAAACCGGATGGAATAGCATGCCGCTGCAAGATGCTGTGGTAGCCATGCTGGTTCAGTATGCCTTCAATTTTGAATAAATCCCCAACAGTGTCACCAGCAAAGCACCCCCACACCTTCTCCTCCATGCTTCACGGTGAGAACCAGGCATGTAGAGTCCATCTGTTCACCTTTTCTGCATCGCACAAAGACACGGTGGTTGGAACCAAAGATCTCAAATTTGGACTCATCAAACCAAAGCACAGATTTCCACTGGTCTAATGTCCATTCCTTGCATTCTTTAGCCCAAACAAGTCTCTTCTGCTTGTTGCCTGTCCTTAGCAGTGGTTTCTTAGCAGCTATTTTACCATGAAGGCCTGCTGCACAAAGTCTCCTCTCAACAGTTGCTGAAAATATGTCTTATATTCTAGGTTCTTCAAAGTAGCCACCTTTTGCTTTGATGACTGCTTTGCACACTCTTGGCATTCTCTTGATGAGCTTCAAGAGGTAGTCACCAGAAATGGTCTTCCAACAATCTTGAAGGAGTTCCCAGAGATGCTTAGCACTTGTTGGCCCTTTTGCCTTCACTCTGCGGTCCAGCTCACCCCAAACCATCTCGATTGGGTTCAGGTCTGGTGACTGTGGAGGCCAGGTCATCTGGCGTAGCACCCTATCACTCTCCTTCTTGGTCAAATAGCCCTTACACAGTCTGGAGGTGTGTTTGGGGTCATTGTCCTGTTAAAAAGAAATGATGGTCCAACTAAACGCAAACCGGATGGAATAGCATGCCGCTGCAAGATGGTGTGGTAGCCATGTTGGTTCAGTATGCCTTCAATTTTGAATAAATCCCCAACAGTGTCACCAGCAAAGCACCTCCACACCATCACATCTCCTCCTCCATGCTTCACGGTGAGAACCAGGCATGTAGAGTCCATCCGTTCACCTTTTCTGCGTCGCACAAAGACACGGTGGTTGGAACAAAAGATCTCAAATTTGGACTCATCAGACCAAAGCACAGATTTCCACTGGTCTAATGTCCATTCCTTGTGTTCTTTAGCCCAAACAAGTCTCTTCTGCTTGTTGCCTGTCGTTAGCAGTGGTTTCCTAGCAGCTATTTTACCATGAAGGCCTGCTGCACAGTCTCCTCTTAAATGTTGTTGTAGAGATGTGTCTGCTGCTAGAACTCTGTGTGGCATTGACCTGGTCTCTAATCTGAGCTGCTGTTAACCTGTGATTTCTGAGGCTGGTGACTTGGATAAACTTATCCTCAGAAGCAGAGGTAACTCTTGGTCTTCCTTTCCTGGGGCGGTCCTCATGTGAGACAGTTTCTTTGTAGCGCTTGATGGTTTTTGCAACTACACTTGGGGACTCTTTCAAAGTTTGCCCAATTTTTCGCACTGACTGACCTTCATTTCTTAAAGTAATGATGGCCACTCCTTTTTCTTTACTTAGCTGCTTTTTTCTTGCCATAATACAAATTCTAACAGTCTATTCAGTAGCACTATCAGCTGTGTATCCACCAGACTACTGCACAACACAACTGATGGTCCCAACCCCATTTATAAGGCAAGAAATACCACTTATTAAACCTGTGAAGTGAAAACCATTTCCGATGACTACCTCTTGAAGCTCATCAAGAGAATGCCAAGAGTGTGCAAAGCAGTCATCAAAGCACTGTAACGGGTCTGGGAGGTGGAACCTCTGAGCAACAATACAAGGGGGCAGTCCTTGTAAGGAAGCGGGTGGCTCCCAGGGAAGGTGGGCAGGTAGTCACGGCTAGTGACGGGGACAGTCTCTGGGTAAGCGGGCAAGTGGTCACGGCAGGTGACGGGGACAGTCTCTGGGAAGATAGGCAGGTGGTCACGGCAAGTGACCGGGACAGTCTCTGGGTAGATGGGCAGGTGGTCACGGCAAGTGACCGGGGCAGTCTCTGGGTAGATGGGCAGGTGGTCACGGCAAGTGACCGGGCAGTCTCTGGGTAGATAGGCATGTGGTCACGGCAAGTGACCGGGGCTGTCTCTGGGTAGACAGGCGAGGCGGGTACCTGACAGGTAGCTGGCGGGCGCTCCCAGGTGAGCGGGCTGACGGAGACAGCAGGTAACAGGCAGGTAACTGGTGGATGCTCCCAGGTGAGCAGTCAGCAGACAAGGCAGATAACAGGCAGGTAACTGGTGGACGCTCCCAGGTGAGCAGTCTGACAGACGAGGCAGGAGACAGGCAGGTGACTGGTGGACGCTCCCAGGTGAGCAGTCTGACAGACGAGGCAGGAGACAGGCAGATGACTGAAGGACGCTCCCAGGTGAGCGGACTGGCAGGCAAGGCAGGTAAGTAGGAGACGCTCCCAGGTGAGCGATCTGACGGACAAGGCAAGTAACAGGCTGGCAGGCAGGATGAGAAGTCAGGCTAGCAGCGGGGCCTGAGGGCTGAAGCACAGGTGAGACACAGTGCAAACAACATTGCTCGGGCACCTCCATTTTTGAGGAGGTGCCTTAAATATGGGAGGTCCTCCGGCAATTGGCCGGGGACTCCTTAGGACGGCGCGCGCGGTCCCTTTAAGAGAGGGGGAGCGCGCGCGCCCTAAGCACACTGCCGGGGAAGGAGCGCGTGCCGGAAGCAGCGGGGAGAGAAGCGCTGGAGGACGCCGCGCCAGGAGTGGGGAGGTGAGAGGGACGGCGTCTCTGCCTAGTACGGTGCAGAGACGCCGATGCTACAAGCAAAAGGTGGCTACTTTGAAGAACCTAGAATATAAGACATATTTTCAGTTGTTTCACACTTTTTTGTTAAGTATATAATTCCACATGTGTTAATTCATAGTTTTGATGCCTTCAGTGTGAATGTACAATTTTCAAAGTCATGAAAATACAGAAAAATCTTTAAATGAGAAGGTGTGTCCAAACTTTTGGTCTGTACTGTATATACACTACGAAAAAAAGGATACAACTTTGCCAATTACGTGCTGTTTATATGGAACATTTTTTTAAAGGAAAAAAACAATGATGTGGATATACGTATTGTGTCTTATGATGTAAGAAAATGCAGGTTATGCAGACATGATGTTTCATATGTTTGTCATTAAACTCATCTCCTCTCCATCATGTCAGGTTCCCCAGGCTTCCTAAACTACCACAGTTATGATTCAGAGACTTATGTACACATTACCTATCAGTTTTTTTCGGTGAATTAAATAAACAATTGGTGTGTGGGGACTTTACTAAGACCCTCATGTAATGTTCACTATTGTTATCACAATGCTGCTTGAATGCAGCACAATTAGGACGGCAGTTTCCAAACCACACTCTTTTTATTATATAATTGTTGTGGTACCAATGTAGCAAGCTTGATTGTGTTATTGTATCAACATAACGAGTATGGATGTTATTATTTCTACGCAGTAAGTTTTTGCTGATCCCATATATATACAGTAACCTTCCTTTGTAAATGTATATCAGCAGTAATCTAGGTTCTGTTACAGTTTGCTTCTAATAGGCATGGTTCTGTTCCTGTAGCTATGTAGTAACCTAGGTTCTGATCCTGTAGATGTGTAGTAAGCTTGGTTCTGGTACTGTATCAAAGTAGTACACTTGGTCCTGGTACCGGATCTAGATACTATGCTTGGTCCTGGTACCGGATCTATTTAGTACGCTTGGCTGTCATATATTTATTCAGTAGACGTTTTTTAACCATGTCTGTGTAGTCTGTTCAATCTTGGGTTTGTGACTACATTACAAATACAATCCCAACATGAACACACAACCCCTGCTCCTTCTTTAATCCTTTAAGGGCCAGATGACATTTTGTTTTTACCTATCTGTTTTTTTCCTCCCCTTATTCCAAGACCCAGAATTATTTTATTTTCCATCCACATAAGCATGTGAGGGCTTGTTTTTTGTGGGACGAGTTGTACTTTTGAATGACACCATCCAATTAATCATGTGATACTGGACAGTGGGAAAAAAATTTCAAGTGTGGGGAAATAGCAAAAGAGCACAATTCTGTAATTGTTTTTTACTTAGAGTGTTAATTTTATGGTAAAAATTACCTGACAGCATGATTTTCCAGGTCAGTACGATTATGCAGATACCAAACATGCATAGTTTTTGTTTTATTTAAGTGGTGAAAAAAAAAATCAGAAATTTGTAAAAAAAAATTAGCTTGTGATGTAATTTTCCAAGAGTCGTAACGTTTTCAATTTTCGGGATATGGAGCTGTGTGAGGGCTTATTTTTTTGCACCCCTAGCCAATTTTTTTATTGATATAATTTTGGGTAAATACTATGTTTTAATCGCCCATTATTAAATTTTTGGGTTGTTGTAGTGGCCAAAAAAAATGGAATTCTTGCGGTTTGATTTTTTTCGTTACATAGTTTACCGAGCTGATTAATTTATTTTACATTGTCAGGAACGACACCAGCGGGACTATACAATATCCTACCGCTTCCACCAATTTGTCAGGGATTCAGCACACGCACGATTCCGATTACTCATTCCGTAATTAGCGACAAGTGAGCGTATGGCGTACACACCTCCGAATTCCAATGCATGGAATATGTGTATATGCCTCCGTATGATCACTGCCAGCTTCACGAGAGCCCAATTAAGATTATTCACTGTCACCACCGATCAGATACAGGCCTGATTGGGCGCCTCCTTTCTGGTAGCGTATATGCCTTCGGGGGAGGGACAATTACAGAGCACAAGAAACAGAACTATTAAATTTTATATTTAATCCAAAAAGGAGGCAGTGTTTATGAAAAATATACAAAGATTTTACTAAGGGGGGCAATACAATATAGAATATACAGTTACACAAAATAAAAGGGATTAATGGAAGAACTTACTAGACGATTCAGTTGAGCTGGAAAGGAGGCGCTCCAATGGACCATTATCGAACGGGACCCCTGTTTATAGAATATATACCTCCCGGCATGAGTATGGACCCATCTTCAGCTGGATCTTTTATGCTAAATGGGGGCCCTGCCCACACACTCCCCTGGGATGACCTCACGTGGTCTCGGCTCCACCCTTCATGTTTTTATTAAAATCTCTAACTTGTGCGATAACTTCTCGCTGGTTGATCGCAGAAGTTAGCAAGCGACGCCATATTTTTTATTGCGAATATACCTTTCTGTAGAGACCAGACATTACATGGCTGCTGTCTGTTATTTTTGTACTTTTGCGCTATAGCTCCCCGGAAGGGCTCATAGATCCGGAAAAATGTGCACATTGTTCCTTAGCTAGACCCTCTGCTAAAAATGTGGGTCCTATCATTATCGGAATTATAGAACTTCCAATATTCCATATTTTGTGTCAGTGCCTACGAGACTGGTGAGCAAAAGGAGTTTGCAAATGAGGATGACCCTGCTATTATATGGAATGTGATAGAATTTCTTTGTAGCTTAAACGAGCAGTTTCCTCTTTACCCAGGTGCCTATCATCACCCATGTGTCTCTGTTTGGTATGATAATTAGCCTAGATTATTGAGTTTGAGGTTTCTTTTGTCCCCTCCCATTTGCATAAAGGCAGCTGTCTAGATTGCAAGCTCCGCTTCATTTGACAAATGGTATAGGAGAGGGGGAAGAGGGGCTTGGGGGGAGAGAGAAATTCTTAATATTTTCTATGACATATCTTGATCATATTTTAAGAACTTAGCGATATCAAGCAAATATGTGTATTTTTTACTTCCTAATTTTTAATAGGCAAAAAGGGGTGTGATTTTAATATATATATATATATATATATATATATATATATATATATATATATATATATATATATATATATATATACAGTACAGACCAAAAGTTTGGACACACCTTCTCATTTAAAGATTTTTCTGTATTTTCATGACTATGAGAATTGTACATTCACACTGAAAGCATCAAAACTATGAATTAACACATGTGGAATTATATTCTTAACAAAAAAGTGTGAAACAACTGAAAATATGTCTTATATTCTATGTTCTTCAAAGTAGCCACCTTTTGCTTTGAAAACTGCTTTGCACACTCTTGGCATTCTCTTGATGAGTTTCAAGAGGTAGTCACCAGAAATGGTCTTCCAACAATTTTGGAGTTCCCAGAGATGCTTAGCACTTGTTGTCCCTTTTGCCTTCACTCTGCGGTCCAGCTTACGCCAAACCATCTCGAATGGGTTCAGGTCTGGTGACTGTGGAGGCCAGGTCATCTGGCGTAGCACCCCATCACTCTCCTTCTTGGTCAAATAGCCCTTACACAGCCTGGAGGTGTGTTTGGGGTCATTGTCCTGTTGAAAAAGAAATGATGGTCCAACTAAACACAAACCGGATGGAATAGCATGCTGCTGCAAGATGCTGTGGTAGCCATGCTGGTTCAGTATGCCTTCAATTTTGAATAAATCCCCAACAGTGTCACCAGCAAAACACCCCCACCCCATCACACCTCCTCCTCCATGCTTCCCGGTGGGAACCAGGCATGTAGAGTCCATCCGTTCACCTTTTCTGTGTCGCACAAAGACACGGTGGTTGGGACCAAAGATCTCAAATTTGGACTCATCAGACCAAAGCACAGATTTCCACTGGTCTAATGTCCATTCCTTGTGTTCGTTAGCCCAAACAAGTCTCTTCTGCTTGTTGCCTGTCCTTAGCAGTGATTTTCTAGCAGCTATTTTACCATGAAGGCCTGCTGCACAAAGTCTCCTCTTAAATGTTGTTGTAGAGATGTGTCTGCTGCTAGAACTCTGTGTGGCATTGACCTGGTCTCTAATCTGAGCTGCTGTTAACCTACGATTTCTGAGGCTGGTGACTCGGATAAACTTATCCTCAGAAGCAGAAGTGACTCTTGGTCTTCCTTTCCTGGGGCGGTCCTCATGTGAGACAGTTTCTTTGTAGCGCTTGATGGTTTTTGCAACTGCACTTGGGGACACTTTCAAAGTTTTCCCAATTTTTCCTACTGACTGACCTTAATTTCTTAAAGTAATGATGGCCGCTCGTTTTTCTTTACTTAGAATTTGTATTGTGGCAAGAAAAAAGCAGCTAACAGTCTATTTAGTAGGACTATCAGCTGTGTATCCACCTGACTTCTGCACAACACAACTGATGGTCCCAACCCCATTTATAAGGCAAGAAATCACACTTATTAAACCTGACAGGGCACACCTGTGAAGTGAAAACCATTTCTGCTGACTACCTCTTGAAGCTCATCAAGAGAATGCCAAGAGTGTGCAAAGCAGTCATCAAAGCAAAAGGTGGCTACTTTGAAGAACCTAGAATATAAGACATATTTTCAGTTGTTTCACACTTTTTTGTTAAGTATATAATTCCACATGTGTTAATTCATAGTTTTGATGCCTTCAGTGTGAATGTACAATTTTCATAGTCATGAAAATACAGAAAAATCTTTAAATGAGGTGTGTCCAAACTTTTGGTCTGTACTGTATATATATATATACAGTACAGACCAAAAGTTTGGACACACCTTCTCATTTAAAGATTTTTCTGTATTTTCATGACTATGAAAATTGTACATTCACACTGAAGGCATCAAAACTATGAATTAACACATGTGGAATTATATACTTAACAAAAAAATGTGAAACAACTGAAAATATGTCTTATATTCTAGGTTCTTCAAAGTAGCCACCTTTTGCTTTGATGACTGCTTTGCACACTCTTGGCATTCTCTTGATGAGCTTCAAGAGGTAGTCACCGGAAATGGTTTTCACTTCACAGGTGTGCCCTGTCAGGTTTAATAAGTGTGATTTTTTGCCTTATAAATGGGGTTGGGACCATCAGTTGTGTTGTGCAGAAGTCAGGTGGATACACAGCTGATAGTCCTACTGAATAGACTGTTAGAATTTGTATTATGGCAAGAAAAAAGCAGCTAAGTAAAGAAAAACGAGTGGCCATCATTACTTTAAGAAATGAAGGTCAGTCAGTCCGAAAAATTGGGCAAACTTTGAAAGTGTCCCCAAGTGCAGTTGCAAAAACCATCAAGCGCTACAAAGAAACTGGCTCACATGAGGACCGCCCCAGTAAAGGAAGACCAAGAGTCACCTCTGCTTCTGAGGATAAGTTTATCAGAGTCACCAGACTCAGAAATCGCAGGTTAACAGCAGCTCAGATTAGAGACCAGGTCAATGCCACACAGAGTTCTAGCAGCAGACACATCTCTATAACAACATTTAAGAGGAGACTTTGTGCAGCAGGCCTTCATGGTAAAATAGCTGCTAGGAAACCACTGCTAAGGACAGGCAACAAGCAGAAGAGACTTGTTTGGGCTAAAGAACACAAGGAATGCACATTAGACCAGTGGAAATCTGTGCTTTGGTCTGATGAGTCCAAATTTGAGATCTTTGGTTCCAAACACCGTGTCTTTGTGCGACGCAGAAAAGGTGAACGGATGGACTCTACATGCCTGGTTCCCACCGTGAAGCATGGAGAAGGAGGTGTGATGGTGTGGGGGTGCTTTGCTGGTGACATTGTTGGGGATTTATTCAAAATTGAAGGCATACTGAACCAGCATGGCTACCACAGCATCTTGCTGCGGCATACTATTCAATCCGGTTTGCGTTTAGTTGGACCAGCATTTATTTTTCAACAGGACAATGACCCCAAACACACCTCCAGGCTGTGTAAGGGCTATTTGACCAAGAGGGAGAGTGATGGGGTGCTACGCCAGATGACCTGGCCTCCACAGTCACCAGACCTGAACCCAATCGAGATGGTTTGGGGTGAGCTGGACCGCAGAGTGAAGGCAAAAGGGCCAACAAGTGCTAAGCATCTCTGGGAACTCCTTCAAGATTGTTGGAAGACCATTTCCGGTGACTACCTCTTGAAGCTCATCAAGAGAATGCCAAGAGTGTGCAAAGCAGTCATCAAAGCAAAAGGTGGCTACTTTGAACAACCTAGAATATAAGACATATTTTCAGTTGTTTCACACTTTTTTGTTAAGTATATAATTCCACATGTGTTAATTCATAGTTTTGATGCCTTCAGTGTGAATGTACAATTTTCATAGTCATGAAAATACAGAAAAATCTATAAATGAGAAGGTGTGTCCAAACTTTTGGTCTGTACTGTATATATATATATATATATTTATTTTTTATTTTATTTTTTTGTATATTTAACACTTTTTAGTCCCTTTAGGGGACTTGAACCTGCGATCATCTGATCGCTTGTGCTATATACAGCAGTGCCACAATATTGCTGTGTATAGCAAAAAACATAGTCTATCAATGCCAGGCATGGGTTGGCTTATGACAGGCACAGGGTTTTCAACAAATCCCTAGCTGTCACGAAGACCCATCTGTGTCCCACGCATTGGGGGAGCTCCGATGAGCAGTTAGAACAGCGCGCCCCCTGCTGATGCATTGCAAATGCCGCTGTCACAGATTAAAAGCGGCATTTAACAGCAAGTCAGATGATCACAGCCATCATCTGCTGACAAAGACACAGGCTTTTTTTACGAGCCTGCATTAAAGTCAGGAAGCTAGCATTTGACATACCTAGTGCATCATATTTCATCAGGGGTTTAAAAGTGTCTACTTTAAAGCCTAATAACTCAGTTACCTTTATAAGGCAGCCAAAGGAAAATAGACAAAGCCCCCATAGACATCAGATACATCCAAAATCTATCTTCCTTGAATCCCCCATTGTCATAGAAAATATTAAGAACCTCTCTCCCCCCTGAAATCCCTCTCACTGTCCCCCCTCCCCTATACCACATGTCAAAGCAGAAGAGCTCACAATCTAGAGAGCTGTCTCTACGCAAATGGCAGTACAAACAAGAGGTGGCAAACTCAATTATCCAGGCTAATTACCATACCAAATGGAGAGACATGGATGATGAATAGACACCTGAGTAAATAGGAATATCTCGTCAAGGCTTCAAAGGGAATCTACCACACTCTTCACAATAGCCGGGGCATTCTCATTTGCACATGTGTTGAATCTGCAGACTTGTAGGCACCGAAATAAAATATGGAATATCAGGAGTTCGATAATTCTGATTGGTATGGGACATATTTTTAGCGGCGGCGCTAGCTACGGAACAATATGCATATTTTTCCGGATCTGTGCGCCCTCCCATTGAGCTGTAACACAAGAACACAAAAATAATGGACAGCAGTCATGTCATGTGTGGTCTCTAGGTAAAGGTAAAATCAAAATAAAAAAGATGGCATCACTTGCTAACTTCTGCGATCAACCAGCGAGGAGTTATTGCAGAAGTTAGAAATTTAATAAAAACAATGAAGGATGGAGACCAGCTCACGTGAGGTCATCACAGGGAAGTGTGTGGGCAGTGCCCCCCTTCAGCTTAAAAGATCAAGCTGCATATTGATCTATACTCATGTCGGGAGATACATATTTGTGTAAGTAGTGGTCCCGTTCCATAGAATCATAGAATGGTAGAGTTGGAAGGGACCTCCTGGGTCACCTGGCCCAACCCCCTGCTCAAAGCAGGATTCACTAAATCATCTCAGACAGATGTCTGTCCAGCCTCTGTTTGAAGACGTCCATTGAAGGAGAACTCACCACCTCTTGTGGCAGCCTGTTCCACTCCTTGATCACCCTAACTGTCAAAAAAATGTTTCTAATATCTAATCTGTGTCTCCTCCCATTCAGTTTCATCCCATTGCTTCTAGTCTTTCCTTGTGTAAATGAGACTAAAAATGATCCTTCTACAATGTGACAGCCCTTGAGATATTTGTAGACAGCTATTAAGTCTCCTCTCAGTCTTCTTTTTTGCAAGCTAAACATTCCCAAATCCTGTAACCGTTTCTCATAGGACATGGTTTGCAGACCGGTCACCATTCTGGTCGCTCTTCTCTGAACTTGCTCCAGTTTGTCAATGTCTTTTTTAAAATGTGGTGCCCAAAACTGGACACAGCATTCCACATGAGGTCTGACCAAAGAGGAGTAAAGTCCGAAAATGACTTCACGTGATCTAGACTGTATGCTTCTGTTAATACATCCCAGAATTGTATTTGCCTTTTTTGCTGCTGCATCACACTGTTGACTCATGTTCAGTCTATGATCTATTAGTATATCTAAGTCTTTTTCACATGTACTGTTGCTTAGCTCTATTCCTCCCATTCTGTATATGCTTTTTTTATTTTTATTGCCCAGATGTAGTACTTTGCATTTTCCCTGTTAAAAACCATTCTGTTAGTTGCTGCCCACTGCTCCAGTTTATTTAGGTCTTTTTGAATCCTCTCTCTCTCTTCTCTAGTATTAGCTATCCCTCCTAGCTTTGTGTCATCAGCAAATTTAATCAGTTTACCCTCAATTCCTTCATCTAAATCATTGATAAAGATGTTGAACAATACAGGTCCCAGGACAGAGCCCTGTGGTACCCCACTTGAGACATTCATCCAACTGGATGTGAAGCCATTTATGACCACTCTTTGAGTCCGATCACTAAGCTAGTTATGAATCCACCTAACAGTTGCCTTGTCCATTCCATACTTGGTCATTTTTTCAATAAGGATGGTGTGAGATACTTTGTCAAATGCTTTGCTGAAGTCAAGATATACTATATCTACAGCATTTCCCTGATCCACCCAGTGATTCTGTCATAGAAGGAAATTAAGTTAGTCTGACATGACTTGTTAGTTACAAACCCATGCTGACTCTGGTTAATCACTTCATTCTTATCCAGGTACTTACATACATGTTTTTTAATAATTTGTTCAAAGATCTTTCCTGGTATAGATGTCAGACTCACCGGCCTATAGTTCCCTGGGTCCAACTTCTTCCCCCTTTTGAAGATAGGAACAACATTTGCTCTTCTCCAGTCTTCTGGGACTTCTCCTGTTCTCCAAGAATTTTCAAAGATTATGGAGAGTGGTTCTAAAATTTCTTCTACGATCTCCTTCAGTACTCTGGGGTGTAATTCATCTGGACCTGGAGACTTGAACTCATTCATGTTAGCTAAATATTCCCTCACAATCTCTCTGTTTACAGATAACCTGGATTCTTCTATTCCTTGATGTTACATTTTCTTTCTGAGAGAAAACAGATGCAAAATAGGAATTAAAAAGTTCGGCCTTCTCAACATCCTTTCTTACCATTTCACCATTTTCATCCTGTAAAAATCCTATAGCATCTTTGACTTTTCTTTTACTTTTGACATACCCCCCAAATCCTTTTTTATTGCTTTTGACATCTCTTTCAAGCCTTAATTCATTGTCAGCTTTAGCTAAGCTGATACGTGCCCTGCAGGATCTGCAGACTGCATTATAATCTTCTTTAGATATGCCTCCCTCTTTCCATTTGATAAACATTTTTTTCTTTCTTTTTAGCATGTGTTTAAGTTCTGTGTTCATCCATCCTGGTTTCCTTAAATGCTTCCCATTCTTCCTACTTTTCGGGATTGTTAACGATTGTGCTTTGAGAATCTAATTTTTAAAAATTTCCCATCTTTCCTGGACATTTTTGTCCTTAAGGACATCCAGCCATTGGATCCCTCCTATTCTCTTTCTGAGTCGTTTAAAATTTGCCTTTTTGAAATCTAACCTTGAAGTTTGAGTCTTCACATGTCTTCCTCCTCTAGTTATCCAAAATTCTATAATAGCATGATCGCTGCCTCCTAGGGTCCCAACCACTTTTACCTCCTTAACCATTTCCTCCCTGTTTATAAGGATTAGATCCAAAGTAGCAGATCCCCTTGTTTTCTCTCCTACCTTTTGGAAGATAAAGTTGTCAGCAAGAGAGGATAAGAATTTGCTTGACCTGTTAATTTTACTTGAGAGAGATTCCCAACAAATGTCTGGATAGTTGAAATATCCCATGCCCACTACGTCATATTTTTTGGAGAACTTGGTCATTTGATACATAAAGAGTTCATCCATATCATCCATAACGGCCAGAATTGGATTGCTTCCCTCCAGCTAAACTGAATAGTCTCCGCGATCAGTCTAGTAATTTTTTTCTGTTAATCCCTTTTATTTTGTGTAATTGTATGTGTTGTATCCTCTTGTCCCCCTTTGTAGAATGTTTGTATATTTTTTCATAAACACTGCCTCCCTTTTGGATTAAATATAAAATGTAATAGTCCTGTTTCTTTTGCTCTGTAATAGTTCCTCCCCCGAAGACATATACACTACCAGAAAGCAGGTGTCTAATCAGACCTGTATTGAATATTTAAAACTGATTGGTGGTGGCAGCGAATAATCTTAATTGGATTATCGTGAAGCTGGCAGTGACCATACGGGGGCATATACACATATTCCAATCACTGGAATTCGTAGGTGTGTATGCCATACGCTCACTGCTCGCTTGCCGATAGTTACGTAATGCGTAATCAGGATTGTGCGTGTGCATAATCCCTGACAAATTGGGGGCAACGGTGGGATATTGTATGATCTCGCTGGTGTCGTCCCTGACAACTTCATGGCAACGGTGGGATATTACAGAACATCAGTGGCTGGATTGAGCAATCATTTCTGTCACTGAACACTTGCACGGTTCTTGCGAGAATTCTGTGCAAAGTTTTAAGGAATCAGACTCAGTGTTTTAATATATTTTATCTGGGACATTACTGTACGTGCAGCAGTTGCACCCCCCCTTCTCTTGTTTTTCTGTTCTATCTCTTGTTTGGCAATGATGGTTATGCGTGGAGAGCCCTGGTATCACCAGCAGTCTAAGGACACTATCACTGCCCTCTGTGAGCTGGGACAGATTGACCCCACAGGCAAAACCAAGGCCCAAATGATTGCTGAACTGTTGCAAGGTGCCACAGAGCCAGTCCGCCAGCAGAACCCTGATGATGGGGCAGCCAACCAAGGCCTAGACGGGGCTGTTGCAGGGGTCCCACCTGTGATTGACAGTCATACCCGCAGCCAGGGTAGTGTGGACCCCCACCTGCAGATGGCCTGGGAGCAGCTCGCAGCAGACGATTGTGATGGACGACAACAGCTGATCATGAAATTCTGAGAGGCTGAGAGAGCTGAGTGACAGGCCCAAGCTGACCGAGAGGCTGCTGAGCGACAAGCCCAAGCTGACCGAGAGGCTGCTGAGCGACAGGCCCAAGGTAACTGAGAGGCTGTTGAGCGACAGGCCCAAGCTGACGGAGAGGCTGCTGAGCGACACGCCCAAAACGAGCGTCTGTCCTCACTGGAGCTAGCCTGGATTCAGAAGGAGCCATCCCCCATACATACCCATGAGTGCAACAGTGCCAACAGCTTTAAACCCCATCCCGAGCATATTCCTGTAATGGAAAAGAACAGGGACTTGGACATATTTCTGCAGAGATTTGAAAAAGCCTGCAGACAGTACCAGCTGCTCGAGGACCAGTGGACCAGATATAACTCCAGGGCTCAGAGGAAAAGCTCTGGAAGTGTTTGCTTCTCTCCCTCAAGCCCACGATGGAGACTATGAGGCCATCAAGCAGGCCCTGATTAAAAAGTACCAGCTGACTCCGGAGGCATACCGGAAAAAGTTCAGAGCCCTATAGAGTGGACCACATGACAGCTACAGTGATGTGGGTCCAAGGACTGTCAGTCATCACTTTTGAGGACCTGAAAGATCTGATGGTGAAGGACCAGTTTCTTCATCTTTGCCCTGAGGAAGTGCGACAGTTTGTGCTGGACCGAGAGCCAAAGGAAGCCGCCAAAGCAGCGGTGTTGATTAACACAGACTATTGTTTGAATATTCCTGAATGTTAACAATTGAGTTAAGATGTATTGCAACTTATTGTCTGCAAATCTTAAAAATATAGGGTCATGGAGCATGGTCATACTGTTTGATAACATGCTGATTACATATTTGTTAATTTGCTGAGCAATGGAGGACAAACTATGCAAGTTGATTAAATGCTCAAACAATGAGTCATGAGCTCTTTCCACCTTCAACCCTGACCCTTGACCTGTGAATAATGGCTGCAAGGACAATTGTGATCTATAAAAAGGGGGTCTCTGCCTCTATTCGGTGTCATTCTACAGCATGTCAGCTTAGGGGACTACAGCCCCGGCTAGAGGAATACAGATCGGCTCCATTGACCATTGCTGAACCCTCAGAGACGTCTTGAGCCCTGGTCCATGCGGTCTTTCTAAAGACAGCCGGGCCGGCGGACAAGATAACCCACTGATCTTCACACCGCTCATTCACACTGAACATTTAAAGAAGTGTTAAAAAAATTGTGGAATTTTTTTTTTCTTTTGTCAGTACATTTTAAAGTGAATTTTGTTCTAAAGCACAAAAACTTTCAATCGCCCGACACCAAAAAGTTAAATATTCCTAAAAATGTATGAAAAACATCATTACACAGATGGAGAAGGTGGCAAATGGTGAATGTGAACACATGTGAAGAAAGAGGAGAGAGTGAGGCCCGATGGGGACGGTGATAATAATGTGTGTACAGCGCTGCGGAGTATGGAGGCGCCATAGAATGAAGACGAAGAAATAATAGAGAATAACAGGGAATCTCCACAAACCTCCACCTGCAGAGCCGCCACCACATATATGGCTGCTCTGTGCGCACAGGAGCTGTGATGAGGTCACAGGAGGGGAGGAGTCAGGGGTCACATGATCAGGGGCCTCAGTGGATGCAGGACTCTGCTGTGCTGGTTGTCATGGTGCTGGATGAGCTGAAGTTTATGTGTGGGGTCAGGAGGGGTTTACAGTGTGGATGTAGCAGAGCCGCGTGTGTACGAGGTGTACGGAGCAGAGCCGCGTGTGTACGAGGTGTACGGAGCGGAGCCGTGTGTGTACGGAGCAGAACCGCGTGTGTACGAGGCGGAGCCGTGTGTGTACGGAGCGGAGCCGCGCGTGTACGAGGCGTACGGAGCGGAGCCGCGCGTGTACGAGGCGTACGGAGCGGAGCCGCGCGTGTACTAGGCGTACGGAGCGGAACCGCGCGTGTACTAGGCGTACGGAGCGGAACCGCGCGTGTACTAGGCGTACGGAGCAGAGCCGCGCGTGTACGAGGCGTACGGAGCGGAGCCGCGCGTGTACGAGGCGTACGGAGCGGAGCCGCGCGTGTACGAGGCGTACGGAGCGGAGCCGCGCGTGTACGAGGCGTACGGAGCGGAGCCGCGCGTGTACGAGGCGTACGGAGCGGAGCCGCGCGTGTACGAGGCGTACGGAGCGGAGCCGCGCGTGTACGAGGCGTACGGAGCGGAGCCGCGCGTGTACGAGGCGTACGGAGCGGAGCCGCGCGTGTACTAGGCGTACGGAGCGGAGCCGCGCGTGTACTAGGCGTACGGAGCGGAGCCGCGTGTGTACGAGGCGTACGGAGCGGAGCCATGTGTACGAGGTGTACTGAGCCGCGTGTGTACAGGGTGTATGGAGTGGGGGCGCGTTTGTACAAGGTGTGCAGAGCGGAGGTGCGTGTGTACAAGGTGTACAGAGCGGAGCCGCGTGTGTACGAGGTGTACGGAGCGGAGCCGCGTGTGTACCAGGTGTACGGAGCAGAGCCGCGTGTGTACGAGGTGTACGGAGCAGAGCCGCGTGTGTACGAGGTGTACGGAGCAGAGCCGTGTGTGTACGAGGCGTACGGAGCAGAGCCATGTGTACGAGGTGTACGGAGCGGAGCCGCGTGTGTACAGGGTGTACGGAGCGGAGGTGCGTGTGTACAAGGTGTACAGAGCGGAGCCGTGTGTGTACGAGGTGTACGGAGCGGAGCCGTGTGTGTACGAGGTGTACGGAGCGGAGCCGCGTGGGTACAAAGTGTGCGGAGCGGAGGTGCGTGTGTACGAGGTGTACGGAGCGGAGCCGTGTGTACGAGGTATACGGAGCAGAGCCGCGTGTATACGAGGTATACAGAGCAGAGCAGTTTGTGTATGAGGCATACGGAGCGGAGCCGCGTGTGCAAGAGGCGTACGGAGCGGAGCTGTGTGTGCATACCTGGATGGGGGGCCATATATATCAATATGGGAATCATATATGTCTGGATAGGGACATATATATATATCAGGATGGGGGATATTAGTATAGAATTGGGGTACATTAACCCTATAACAGTGTCAGCAGCAGACCTCCCCCATAACAGGGCATCATATGGTATATCTCAGAGGCACACAGACAATTAATGGATGACTCCACATATGTTCCTTTGCCGGATGATCCAACTAATAAATATAAAAATCAACTCCGTACATTTTTGAGAAAAAGGTTGAAAAATACTGGCACTATGTACTCAAAGTGCAAAAATCCTTAACCTCACCTCCTGGCAGTCCGATAATCTCGGGGATTGGTTCTGTAATGGAACCACTGTCAAAATATCTCGACTGGCTGCTGAGACCATTGTTAACAAATGTTCCATCATATCTAAAAGAATCTGGTGAATTCCTGAAGACTTTCTATGACATTGAATGGCAGGAGGATTTTATTTTAACATCGATAGATGTAGAAAGCCTTTGTACAAGAATTCCCCAAAAAACGGCAATTGAATGTATATTAAAACCCCTCTCTGACATTGTCAGCAATAGTACGTCCCTGTGTCCTGAGCCTATTGGACTACTACCATTACGCACAATGTGATCACTCCCGCACACAAGCTGTGCAGGGAGATCGCCGCCGGTGCTATGTGCCAGGAGCGGTGCCACCCCGCTCCTGGCACTTTAACCCCCGAAATGCTGCGATTGAAGCCGATCACGGCATTCCAGGAGCAAGGGAAGGTAAGCAAGCCCCTCTTATCCTCTCTCAGGCATCTCGCGCTGTCTGTGCTGGGTCCCGGTAGTTGCTATGGGGACCTGATGTCGTCATGACGACATCCGGGTCACCAGGCATCAGGAACGTACTTTGATCATGCGCACAGCTCAATCAAAGTAACTTCTGCATGCAGGCTGAAAGCCTGTATAGCATAAAGATGCAGGTGCTGCATCTCTATGTTATACTAGTGATCAGCCTGCAAAAAAGTGAAAGTCCCATAGTGGGATAAAGTGTAAAAGTAAAAGAAAGTGTCAAAAAGTGGGAAAAAAAGAAGTAAAAAAAATTGTAAAAAAAATATATATATATATAAAGAAAAAATAATCAAAAAAAAAAATATATATATATACACACTGCACCCTTAAATTAAATATTATTATGACAAAAAACAAAAACAACAATAAAAGTACACATATTTGGAATCGCCGTGTCCGGAACAACCTGAGCTATAAAATTGTCCCACAAGTTAACCCCTTTAGTAAACACGGGAAAAAAAATAAAAATAAACGAAGCAAAAACAATGCGTTATCATCATTCCGCCAAACAAAAAATAGAATAACGCGCGATAAAAAGACAAATGTAAATAATCCCACAAAAAAATCCCACAAAAAAACAAGTTGCCATACAGCTTCATCAGCTGAAAAATAAAAAAGTTATAGCTCTCAGAATAAAGCGATGCAAAAAAAAATTTTTTTTTCTATATAATTATGTAAAGGCGCCAAAACATAAAAAAATATACAGTACAGACCAAAAGTTTGGACACACCTTCTCATTTAAAGATTTTTCTGTATTTTCATGACTATGAAAATTGTACATTCACACTGAAGGCATCAAAACGATGAATTAACACATGTGGAATTATATAGTTAACAAAAAAGTGTGAAACAACTGAAAATATGTCTTATATTCTAGGTTCTTCAAAGTAGCCACCTTTTGCTTTGATGACTGCTTTGCACACTCTTGGCATTCTCTTGATGAGCTTCAAGAGGTAGTCACCGGAAATGGTCTTCCAACAATCTTGAAGGAGTTCCCAGAGATGCTTAGCACTTGTTGGCCCTTTTGCCTTCACTCTGCGGTCCAGCTCACCCCAAACCATCTCGATTGGGTTCAGGTCTGGTGACTGTGGAGGCCAGGTCATCTGGCGTAACATCCCATCACTCTCCTTCTTGGTCAAATAGCCCTTACACAGCCTGAATGTGTGTTTGGGATCATTGTCCTGTTGAAAAATAAATGATGGTCCAACTAAACGCAAACCGGATGGATTAGCATGCCGCTGCAAGATGCTGTGGTAGCCATGCTGGTTCAGTATGCCTTCATTTTTGAGTAAATCCCCAACAGTGTCACCAGCAAAGCACCCCCACACCTCCTCCTCCATGCTTCACGGTGGGAACCAGGCATGTAGAGTCCATCTGTTCATCTTTTCTGCGTCGCACAAAGACACAGTGGTTGGAACCAAAGATCTCAAATTTGGACTCATCAGACCAAAGCACAGATTTCCACTGGTCCATTCCTTGTGTTCTTTAGCCCAAACAAGTCTCTTCTGCTTGTTGCCTGTCCTTAGCAATGGTTTCCTAGCAGCTATTTTACCATAAAGGCCTGCTGCACAAAGTCTCCTCTTAACAGTTGTTGAAGAGATGTGTCTGCTGCTAGAACTCTGTGTGGCATTGACCTGGTCTCTAATCCGAGCTGCTGTTAACCTGTGATTTCTGAGGCTGGTGACTCGGATAAACTTATCCTCAGAAGCAGAAGTGACTCTTGGTCTTCCTTTCCTGGGGCGGTCCTCATGTGAGCAAGTTTCTTTGTAGCGCTTGATGGTTTTTGCAACTGCACTTGGGGACACTTTCAAAGTTTTCCCAATTTTTCGCACTGACTGACCTTCATTTCTTAAAGTAATGATGGCCACTCGTTTTTCTTTACTTAGCTGCCTTTTTCTTGCTATAATACAAATTCTAACAGTCTATTCAGTAGGACTATCAGCTGTGTATCCACCAGACTTCTGCACAACACAACTGATGGTCTCAACACCATTTATAAGGCAAGAAATCCCACTTATTAAACCTGACAGGGCACACTTTTGAAGTGAAAACCATTTCCGGTGACTACTTCTTGAAGCACATCAAGAGAATGCCAAGAGTGTGCAAAGCAGTCATCAAAGCAAAAGGTGGCTACTTTGAAGAACCTAGAATATAAGACATATTTTCAGTTGTTTCACACTTTTTTGTTAAGTATATAATTCCACATATGTTAATTCATAGATTTGATGCCTTCAGTGTGAATGTACAATTTTCGTAGTCATGAAAATACAGAAAAATCTTTAAATGAGAAGGTGTGTCCAAACTTTTGGTCTGTACTGTATATAAATGTAGTATCACTGTAAATGTACTGACCCAAAGAATAAAGCTGTCTTATCAATCTTACCACACGCAGAACGGCATAAAAAAAAAATCCTGAATTGTTGGTTTTTGTTTATTCTGCCTCCAAAAAATCGGAATAGAAAGTGATCAAAAATGGTCATTTAATAAAAACGTCAACTCGTCCCACACAAAACAAGCCCTTACATGACTGTCAGCCGAAATATGGAAAAATAGTTGCAAAAACTAGTCTTTGCAAAAAAAACGTCATTTAGTGTGTGACCACTGACAAACATGAAAACCCGATATGAATCTGGTATCGCTGTAATCGCACCGACCCGTAAAATAAAGTCGTCTAATTACTTAGATGACTAAATACCGCACGAGGAACAGCATAAAAAATAAACTTTAGGGTTGTACTAGGGTAAAGCTTATATTAGGGTTGGAGTTGTATTAGGGTTGTGTTGGGGTTGGGATTTTTTCAGAAGTAAAGAAAAAAAATGACGATATGGCGACTAGTGTTGTGCACAGGTGCTCGCTACTTGAGTTTGAATCAGGTGCTCGGGTATGCCCCGAGTATGGTGGGTGCTCGAGTGAGATGCTCCGCCTCATATGTTTCGCAGCTGTTATACAACCAAAAAAACACGGGGGATTGCCTGCCATGCACGAGTGATCCCTGCATGTTTTTTTTGGGTGTCTAATAACCGTGAAACATGCGGAGCGAGGACTGGAGCATGTCACTTGAGCACCCGCGATACATGGTGCATACCCGAGTACCCGATGCAAACTCAAGTAGCGAGCACTTGCACTCAAGACTAATGACAACTAATTCAATATGATGACCTAATGTTTTCAAATTCTGTGTCGTACCTCTGGGTTCAAAATATTCACTATACCCCTTAATAAAATCCATGAGGGTGTAGTTTCCAAAATGGGGTCACTTTTGGGGGGTTTCCACTGTTTAGGCGCATCAGTGGCTCCCCAAACACGACATGGCGCCCGCTCTTGATTTCAGCCAATTTTGTGTTCAAAAAGTCATAGTGCTCCTTCCCTTCTGAACCCTGCCGAGTGCCCAAACAGTGTATTTTCCCCACATATGGAGTATCGGCATACTCAGGAGAAATTGCACAACAGTGTTTGGGGTCCATTTTCTCCTCTTACCCTTGTAAAAATAAAAAATTTGGGGCTAAAATATCATTTTTGTGGAAAAAGTTAGATTTTTTTATTTTCATGGCTTTACGTTATAAACTTCTGTGAAGCACCTGGGGGTTCAGGGTGCTCACCACACATCTAGAGAAGTTCCCTGAGGTGTCTAGCTTCAGTTGTTTAGGCACATCAGGGACTCCCAGAACGCGACATGGCGTCTGCTAATTATTCAACCAAATATTACATTCAAAAAGTCAAATGGCGCTCCTTCCCTACCGAACCCTGCTGTGTGCCCAAACAGTGTTTTTTCCCCACATATGGGGTATCTGCGTGCTCAGGAGAAATTGCACAACAAACGTTGGGGTGCATTTTTTCCGGTTACCGTTGCGAAAATAAAAAAAAAATTTGAGGTCTAAAGTAAAATTTTTGTGAAAAAAAAGTTATATGTTCATATTTCTCCCACATTCCAAAAACTCCTGTGAGGCACCTGAAGGGTTAATAAATGTCTTGAATGTGGTTTCGAGCACCTTGAGGGGTGCAGTTTTTAGAATGGTTGCACTTTTGGGTATTTTCTGTCATAAAAGCCCCTTAAAGTCGCTTCAAATGTGATGTGGTCCCTAAAAAAATCGTTTTGTAAATTTTGTTGGAAAAATGAGAAATTATAACTTATAACTTCCTAACAAAAAAAAGTAGACAGTATAAAGTAGACATGTGGGAAATGTTATTTATTAACTATTTTGTGTGATATATCTCTCTGATTTAAGGCCATGATAATTCAAATTTTTGAAAATTGCAAAAATTTTTGCCAAATTTCCTATTTTTTCACAAATAAAGCAAGTCATATCGAATAAATTTTACCACAATCATGAAGTACAATATGTCATGAAAAAACATTCTCAGAACCAGGGGGATCCGTTGAAGCGTTCCAGAGTAATTACCTCATAAAGTGACAGTGGTCAGAATTGTAAAAATTGGCCTGGTCATTAACGTGCAAACCACCCTCGGGGGTAAAGGGGTTAAATAATGCAGGTGAAAATTAGGACTAAAATGACTTTGTAGGTGAAGCTTTGGGTTTTGTTTTATCCCATAACACTTTTAAATTTCTGGACAAGTGGTTCCTTCAGCAGGCTGCAACTGCAATGGGTACCCCTGTGGCATATGTTTTTGCCAATTATTCTTGGCTTTTTTTGAAGATAAATATGTCACCACTACCTCAAACCCATCCATGCATATCTCCAGTATGTAGATGATGTGTTTATTGGATGGGCGGGCACTAGTTTGCAGTTTTTTTTTCTTTTGTTCCTTATCTGAATTACTGTTCAAAATCTGAAATTTACTGCAAATTGTGGGGGAACTCAGAATATTTCAATGTCAAAATAAACATACAGGAAGGAAAAATAGTTACAGAAATGTATAAAAACAACACTGTAACAAATTTGCTGTTACATTATAACAGTGCACATCCACAGCACACAAAGAGATGGCTCCTTACAGTCAATTCCTGAGATTAAGAAAGATCAATAACAATGATGACACATTTTCCAGACAAGCAAATGAACTCAAAAATAAATTTTCTTAGTCGAGGTTATCCATTACCCCTACTAAATGAACAGACAGAGTCAGTAAAAAAACTCAAAAAGATTTATTAAAACAGAAAGATAAGAAAAAGCAGAGTACTGTAGAGAAGTTAACTTTAACTGTCAAACACAAAGCAATGGATAAGGTGATCCATACAGCTATAAGCCAAAACGGACACCTGATAGAAAGTGACAAAGAGCTAAACGAGAAAGCCAATACTAAACCCCTATCTTCATGTAGAAGTAGTAAATTGGGAGATTTAATAGTCAGAAACAGAACTGAACACAATACAGGTAACTGGCTAGAGACCCTTCAGATGCGGCAGCTGCTCGTTCTACCACCTGCAGATCACAGATAAAAGCTTCCGCTTAGGACCATTGACCTGACATGTGAAGGACTTTGTGTCATGTAGAACTAAGCACATCATATCATAGCATCATACATAGCATAGCATGTGTGGTATACGTCATCTCCCCATGTAAATTCTATAAGAAAGGTAAAACTATAAGACCTCTGTTTATCTGATCTAGAGAACATTATCGCTCTATAATTACTGGAAAGGGAGCTCCTTCACTTAGACGACACATGCATAATTATCATAATGCTGATCCGAACAAAGTGTTTTGCAGGAATAGAAAAGGTCAAGTTCCCTCCACAATTTAGAAATCATCATGTGTTATTATTAAAACAAGAAGCAAGGTGGATTCTTACTTCTGCAGCCCAGGGTCCTTTGCGACTAAATGACAGATTGGATGGGCAACACGGTGACTCAGTGGTTAGCACTGCAGCCTTGCAGCGCTGGGGTCCTGGGTTCAAATCCCACCAAGGACAACATCTGCAAGGAGTTTGTATGTTCTCCCTGTGTTTGGGTGGGTTTCCTCCCACACTCCAGAGACATACTGGCAGGGAATTTAGATTGACAGCACCAATGGAATTAATAGTGGTATATAAGTGAGTGAAATAAATAAAAATAAATGTCCGTGTTTTTTGTAATTATCTTTTAACATGTTTTTAAATTGCACAATGTTTTGCATGCACTGATAATGACAACTATTCTGCACCTGTTTTTTTACAAAAGGAATCAGTGGCTAAGGCATTGTTAGCTGAACCCATTGAAGCACAGCTGCGTGAAACGGCTGTGATTCTCCCTCATTCCCCTGCACACTCCCTGTCCTCCACTCAGTTAGATCCTGCTCCAATGTACTGGAAATAAAGGACTCTTGAATTGCATACCTGGTGAGTGCCGCTTTTCTTCAATTTTGTTGGATGCATTAAATAAGGCCAATGGCACCTCAACCCGAGTAAAGGAATGGGTCAGAGAGTAATTAATAGGACCCCTAACACATCCCCCCGCCTAGGTTGGTCAGGTATCACGTTCTGATGACCACTTCCATTAAAATTGTTACCTTTTTCCCCCAAAAATACCAGCAGAAATTAAATATGTGGTGTACTTTAGGGCTGAGGCTTAATAGTGATTGCAATTTCAGAGTTAGAGTCACTGGGTTACCACGACAGAGAGGGGCCAGAAGACTGCGGTGTCTGGTTTCATGTACTTCTGCACTGGTTAAAAGTACTTCACCATCATATTCAAAAGTGCAGTTTTTTTCCTTGCTAGCAGTGCAAGGGTTAATCTATTTAGTTGAAGCTCCTGGAGCTTTCCTACCTGGATTGTCTCAGCTGTTCAGTGTTGGCCACTCCCCTCTGCTATATAAGCTCACCTCTGACACTTAGGTAATGCCAGTGTTAGTTCTTACTGCCTGGTTCTGGAGTTGGCAGTAGTAGTGGACAACTCCTTTAAGAAGATACAATTTTCAGTTAGAACATTTCCAACATTCTGAACATGAAAAAGGCTTCTCCCCAATGTGACTTCTATGATGTTTATTAAAAGTTGATTCCGTGTAAAACATTTCCCACATTAATTACATGAAAAAGGCTTCTTCACTGTGTGGGTTCTCTGGTGACTAAGAAGGCATGTTTTCTTCACAAAACATTTTCCACATTCTGAACATGAAAATGGCTTCTGCCCTGTGTGAATTCTCTGGTGTCTATTAAGATGTGATTTCCGGTTAAAACATTTTCCACATTCTAAACATGAAAATGGCTTCAGCCCTGTGTGGATTCTCTGGTGTCTATTAAGATGCGCTTTCAGTTTAAAACATTTTCCACATTCTAAACATGAAAATGCTTTCTCCCCTGTGTGACTTCTCTGGTGTGTAACAAGATTTGATTTATGGTTAAAACATTTACCACATTCTGAACATGAAAAAGGCTTCTTTCCTGTGTGAATTATTTGGTGACTTAAAAGATATGATTTGTTCACAAAACTTTGTCCACATTCTAAACAGGAAAATGGTTTCTCCCCTGTGTGAGTTCTCTGGTGTGTTACAAGACTTGATTTATGGTTAAAATATTTCCCACATTCCGAACATGAAAAAGGCTTCTCCCCTGTGTGAGTTATTTGGTGTCTATTAAGATGTGCTTTCAGGTTAAAACATTTTCCACAATCTGAACAGGAAAAAGGCTTCACCCCTGTGTGGGTTCTCTGGTGGTAATCAAGCTGTGTTTTCTGGTTAAAACATTTTCCACATTCTGAACAGAAAAAAGGCTTCTCCCCTGTGTGAAGTCTCTGGTGTGTAACAAGACTTGATTTATGGTTAAAATATTTCCCACATTCTGAACAGGAAAAAGGCTTCTCCACTGTGTGAGTTCTCTGGTGCTTAACCAAATCTGATTTCTGGTTAAAACATCTCCCACACTTGGAACATGCAAACCTATTCTCTGTCGTGTGAATTTTTTGATGTTTTAGAATACACTTTTTGAGGGGAAAACTATTTCCATATTCTGAATGTGAAAATGGCTTCTTTGCTTTAGGAGCAGTTTGTTTTTTAATGTTTGTTTTGTGACTTTGATTTTCCTTAGTAGTCGGTAATGAATCAGAAGACAGGACCTGTTTCAAATGATCAGATGACAGATCTTTGCTGTGAAGGGATGATGGTATATCTGGAGTAATGGCATTCACTTCAATTGTATCCTGTGGGATCTCAAGATCATCTGATTTAAAAATTGAAGATGTCAGCTGTCCCTCTGATCTCCTGGTACAGTCATCTGCCAAGAAGAAAACCAATTATTATTTTACAATAAAATATCCTTGAATTGTATATTTTTGAGCATTTCTACTTAAACTGTCTGTAAAAATGGTAATTTATGTAAAATATTGAATTATTCATCAAGACAATGACAGTTCACAGTCAATAGAAAACCTCATAGGATGAACCAGTGGATCGTAGTGTTCAACTGTTTGTTAATTCTGCCTCCCAAATATGGAATAAAAAGCCACCAAATGATGTTATGTAGGTGAAATAATACCAATAAAAACTTCTACTCCTCTCACAAAAAACAAGTCCCCACTCAGGTCCATCATCTGTCAATGGAAAACCAGAGGTTTCCACATTATTAGTGGCTCAAAGGCTCTTGAAAAGCAACATGGCTTCCATAAACCAATCCAGCAATATCCGCTCCCCCAAAGTCAGATCTCCCCCTCACTTCTGAGCCTTGCAGTGCGCCCAAACAACATTTAGCATCCATGTATTTGACATTCCTATAGTGAGAGGAACCCACTTAATTTACGGTGTGTGTCTCCTGAAGCAAAATCTGGGCACTATGTGTAGGGTAATAAAATGGTATATTTGCAATTTTCTTTCTCCAACATCCACTGCGTGCTAATTTCCAGAAAGTGCCTGTGAAGTCAAAATAGTCACTACTCCTATAGATTATTTCACTGAGGGTTATAATTTCCAAAATGGAGTCACTTTATGGGGATTTCTACTGCTCTGGTTTTCAGCTATTTTGTTATTTTAGAGCTTCTGCAAAAGGTGTGTCCCATCTTCTCTGGGATCTGCTCCTGCGACATCTGCCTCTGTCACCAGGAGCCGCCTTATTCATCCTGCAGGCGGCGCTGGTGATGGAGGAGATGACAGAACCAGAAGCTCTGGGTGATGCAGGTTCTGTCCAGCCCTTGGCTCTGACCCGGCTACATGACTATTCTTCTTCCCATCTCACACCAAAGAACAGCAGGTAACACCATGGCCCAAGCCTAGGGGTGCAAGTCCAGATCCATGTAGAGGGGTAAAAGGGTGATGGGCAAGGCAATCCCTATTTTGGACACTAACTAGTGCAGTCAAAAATTGTGAGTATAGACAATGACATCTATTGAAATGATCAAACTCAACAGTCTTCATCAGTAAACAGTAACTAGTGGTGAAACCTCTCTGGGGTAATTAGAGTATGGGGCTAGGTGGCTCTTAGCTATCTAAAGTATCGTAAGGGCACTTGGAAGAGGCAATGGAGACCTTTTTTTTTTTTTTAAAGACTACCAGGGAGTTACAGACTCACATAAGTGAGGCCGGCCGATCCCACCACAATCAAACTATCACACAGAATTAAGCTGTAAAGAAAGATATGGAATAAAAAAATGTTACATCTCCAACAACGGACTTTATTCATTTATGGTGGACCACTGGAGCTACTATGAGTCCTGACCAGAAGAGTAGACAAAGTGTTAGTGCCCCCATTTCAGGAGAGATTGTGCAGTAATCTGAATTCCTTAGGATTGAAAACAGAATGGAATTTATGATGTGGAGTGAATCCATGAAACCAGGGCTCGAGCCACCACATCTCCTGCAGGCGTGAATAAATGTATATTACAGCCATCAGCCACGCACAGCTTAGAGATATATCATGGCACAGGTGTAATGTTTTTTATGTAGTTTATCACAATCCTATTTGAAGTTAGATGGTTTTAAAAGAAATTGTAAAGTCAGGATAAAGGGAAACTCTGTTGTTATTATACAGAAATTCACACTTGGCCCTCACTGCATGTTTAATGTTGTCGATCATAAAAGTGAAGTTTGGCCAGAAAGACTAGACCTGGTCTTGTAGGGACCATATGACGACATTCAGAAGCAGAAGGGAGAGAAGGCAGATTCATCCAATAAGATATCAGGATTCTAGGAAGCCAACTGGGGGTAGGTGGATCCCGCAGGTTGTAAATTCTATAGAAAAGGGCTTTCAATGCCCAAAGTCATTCGAACAGTTTTGGGTGAAGGAGAATGTTGTGGTCAAGAGGTAAAATGGTCATCACATGATTGTGATACGGCCGGACTACACCACCGATAAAGCAGCCACAGCCGGTGACTGAGGAGAATATGTGACTTCTCTGCATTTAGTGGTTACTACTCACCTGGATGGTTATCTGTAGGAATCTCCTCTTTACACCGCTCATGACCCCTCACATATGTTTCTGTAGCATTAATATAGGTCAGATCTTCACCCTGAAACAAATATTGTAAAAGTCACAGACAGATGGAGAAGTCGCATCTATGATCAGCTCTAATCCTGCCATCTCCACCGTTCTCATTACACAAGTATAAAACATATAATACTGGTGGATAAAACAAGACTGAACACAAGACCTTCACAGCCGTCTACACATCATAGGGGAGATCTCATGACACCATCTCTCCATCTACCTGATGATCCTGAGGAACATTGGGATCTTCTTGCTTACAGTCCTGTGGAAGAAGAGGACGGGGACATCTCTCTGGTGTTGTCCTCTTACTGGATAGATCTGGAGGAAACACATACAGGGACTGAATTCATTCTTTACATATAGATAATTATAGGCCGTGTGTATTTAGTCCTATTACCTGGTGATGTGAGGGGCTGGGGAACCTCCATTATGACGTCCTTATACAGATCTTTGTGTCCTTCTAAATACTCCCACTCCTCCATGGAGAAATAAACAGCGACATCCTGACACCTTATAGGAACCTGACACATACAATGATACTGTCATCCCCCAATCCCTTCATAGCGTTACTGTATAATGTCCCAGCATTCCCAGCAGTGTCACCTCTCCAGTCAGAAGCTCAATCATCTTGTAGGTAAGTTCTAGGATCTTCTGGTCATTGATGTCCTCATGTATCAGGGGGTGAGGTGGAGGTCCTGTGATTGGGCTCAGGGGTCTTCCCCATCCCTCAGACACAGGGTCCTGACAGCGCTCACTAGAGGTCTTCTTCACTACTGTGTAATCCTGGTAATGGAGAGACAGATTAATAAATCTCACTCCAGACATTTCCAGAGTCCTCACCTCTCCAGTTCGTCCATCTGTTATTCCCATAGATAAGAATGATGTAATGTGACATCATCAGAATCTCTCACCTCTCCAGTAAGCCGGAAGAGGATCTCTAGGGTGAGGTGTAATATTCTCTCCGCCATCTTGTCTCTGTCCATATCCATCTTTGATGGGAGAATTAGGAAAATTCTCTTACATAGAAGATCTTCACTGAGAGGATCTGATATTGACCTGAACAAGAAGAAAATGAGCCGATGGAACATCATAAAAATCCTGTGTAATAATACAATTACTGGAGATAATAAGGGAAACATGAGGAGATTTATTATTTTACAGTATTTAGTTTTCTGCTTTACATCTAGTAATAAAACCTATATATTTTAGGCCACAAACAAAAATCAGTTTCTTCCTTGGAGTCTGCAGCTGAACACGTTTCTCATAAACTCATCTTCCTTATTGCTAATTCTCGTCCCATTTACCGACACTGGAATCGGCATTAGCAATACTGCAGGAGATATTCATTACACGTGACATGAGAAATAACTACTTCATGATGAGGACGACACATTCATCATCTACTACGGCTCTAGAAAGATATTTGGCCAGAGTCCATCATTGACTACATCTCCACCGGTCGTCTATATGAATGTTTCCCGTCTTCCCCGGACTGTAATCTTATGTCACGTTAGATCTCATGTCTGATTCACACACAGAAGTTTGATGCTTTTATATATAATTTCACAAGCCCCTACATATAATAAACTTAAGTGCCTTTCATGTGGCACTAAAGGGTGTTTACCCTAATAAATAAATGAAAAAAAAAAACTATTTTTTGTAACCAGGCAAGGTGAAGCAGACAACTGCGGGTTGATATCAGGCTCAGAACGATCCTGGTTATTGACCCTATCCAGCCTGAAAATACGCGCTTTGCCCACCTCTTCTCTATTGCCCTTGTGCGGTGGCAATTGGGGTAATGATAGTTGAGGTTGATGTCAGCTGTGAATTGTCAAAAAACACATTTGGCATCAAGCCCTGGGGTTAGTAATGGAGAAAAAAATACACAGACAGAAAAAAAAAATTATTTGAAGAAAGACTCCCCGACACTCTTCCTGGTTCACCAATTTATTTTTGAAAAAAAAAAACCCATGCAGGTCCGACATAGTCCATGGCGTTCCCATGACGATCCCTGAATCCAACATCCAAAGGCTATGGAGCCTTGTTCAGAGGACGACGCTCTATAGGTCGTAGCAGCAGCCACTCCGGGACCCACTGCATTCCACAAGACCTGGCGGCTCTGATGAGCAGTGACCTCAGTAACTACACCGCACATCAGAGTCACCGAGTCCTCTGTATAATGGCCCCATGTAGTGCCCCACAGTCTAATGGCCTCATACAGTGCCCCAGTGTCTAATGGCCCCACACAGTGGCCCAGTGTCTAATGGCCCCACACAGTGGCCCAGTGTCTAATGGCCCCACACAGTGGCCCAGTGTCTAATGGCCCCACACAGTGGCCCAGTGTCTAATGGCCCCACACAGTGGCCCACAGTCTAATGGCCCCACACAGTGGCCCACAGTCTAATGGCCCCACACAGTGGCCCACAGTCTAATGGCCCCACACAGTGGCCCACAGTCTAATGGCCCCACACAGTGGCCCACAGTCTAATGGCCCCACACAGTGCCCCACAGAATAATGTGCCCCACAGTATCATGGCCCCATATAGTGAACTATAGTATAATGTCTTCCCCATATAGTGCACCACAGTATAATGGTCCCATGTAGTGCATCCTGGTATATGGCCCGTGACATTACTAATAGATGGGGGCACACAGGCGACATTACTAATATATGGGGGCACACAGGAGACATTACTAATATATGGGGGCACACAGGAGACATTACTAACATATGGGGGGCACACAGGGGACATTACTAACATATGGGCGGGCACACAAGGGACATTACTAACATACGGGGGGCACACAGGGGACATTACTAACATTTGGAGGCTCACAGGTGACATTACTAATATATGGGGGCACAGGTGACATTACTAATATATGGGGGCACACAGGGGACATTACTAATATATGGGGGCACACAGGGGACATTACTAATATATGGGGGCACACAGGGGACATTACTAATATATGGGGGGCACACAGGGGACATTACCGATATATGGGGGGCACACAGGCGACATTACTAACATATGGGGGGCACACGGGGCAGTAATACTATTTTGGGCACACAGGGGACATTACTAATATATGGGGGCACACAGGGGACATTACTAATATATGGGGGCACACAGGGGACATTACTAATATATGGGGGGCACACAGGAGACATTACCGATATATGGGGGGCACACAGGAGACATTACCGATATATGGGGGGCACACGGGGCAGTAATACTATTTTGGGCACACAGGGGACATTACTAATATATGGGGACACACAGGGGACATTACTAATATATGGGGGCACACGGGACATTACTAATATATGGGGGCACACAGGGGACATTACTAATATATGGGGGCACACAGGGGACATTACTAATATATGGGGCACACAGGAGACATTACTAATATATGGGGCACACAGGGGACATTACTAATATATGGGGGCACACAGGGGACATTACTAATATATGGGGGCACACAGGGGACATTACTAATATATGGGGGCACACAAGTGACGTTACTAATATATGGGGGCACACAAGTGACGTTACTAATATATGGGGGCACACAAGTGACGTTACTAATATATGGGGGCACACAGGGGACGTTACTAATATATGGGGGCACACAGGGGACGTTACTAATATATGGGGGCACACAGGGGACGTTACTAATATATGGGGGCACCCAGGGGACGTTACTAATATATGGGGGCACCCAGGGGACGTTACTAATATATGGGGGCACCCAGGGGACGTTACTAATATATGGGGGCACCCAGGGGACGTTACTAATATATGGGGGCACCCAGGGGACATTACTAATATATGGGGGCACCCAGGGGACGTTACTAATATATGGGGGCACCCAGGGGACGTTACTAATATATGGGGGCACACAGGGGACGTTACTAATATATGGGGGCACACAGGAGACGTTACTAATATATGGGGGCACACAGGAGACGTTCCTAATATATGGGGGCACACAGGAGACGTTACTAATATATGGGGGCACACAGGAGACGTTACTAATATATGGGGGCACACGGGGACGTTACTAATATATGGGGGCACACAGGGGACGTTACTAATATATGGGGGCACACAGGGGACATTACTAATATATGGGGGCACACAGGGGACATTACTAATATATGGGGGCACACAGGGGACATTACTAATATATGGGGGTACACAGGGGACATTACTAATATATGGGGGCACACAGAAGACATTACTAATATATGGGGGCACACAGAAGACATTACTAATATATGGGGGCACACAGGGGGACATTACTAATATATGGGGGCACACAAGGGACATTACTAATATATGGGGGCACACAGAAGACATTACTAATATATGGGGGCACACAGGGGGACATTACTAATATATGGGGGCACACAAGGGACATTACTAATATATGGGGGTACACAGGGGGCATTACTAATATATGGGGCACACAGGCGACGTTACTAATATATGGGGGCACACAGGGGGCATTACTAATAAATGGGGGCACATAGGGGACATTACTAATATATGGGGGCACACAGGGGACATTACTAATATATGGGGGCACACAGGGGACATTACTAATATATGGGGGCACACAGGGGACATTACTAATATATGGGGGCACACAGGTGACGTTACTAATATATGGGGCACACAGGCGACGTTACTAATATATGGGGGCACACAGGTGACATTACTAATATATGGGGACACACAGGTGACGTTACTAATATATGGGGGCACACAGCGGACATTACTAATATATGGGGGCACACAGGAGACGTTACTAATATATGGGGCACACAGGCGACGTTACTAATATATGGGGGCACACAGGTGACATTACTAATATATGGGGACACACAGGTGACGTTACTAATATATGGGGGCACACAGCGGACATTACTAATATATGGGGGCACACAGGGGACATTACTAATATAGGGGGGCACACAGGGGACATTACTAATATATGGGGGCACACAGGTGACATTACTAATATATGGGGACACACAGGTGACGTTACTAATATATGGGGGCACACAGCGGACATTACTAATATATGGGGCACACAGGGGACATTACTAATATATGGGGGCACACAGGTGACATTACTAATATATGGGGACACAGGTGACGTTACTAATATATGGGGGCACACAGCGGACATTACTAATACATGGGGGCACACAGGGGACATTACTAATATATGGGGGCACACAGGGGACATTACTAATATATGGGGGCACACAGGGGACATTACTAATATATGGGGGCACACAGGGGACATTACTAATATATGGGGGCACACAGGGGACATTACTAATATATGGGGGCACACAGGGGACATTACTAATATATGGGGGCACACAGCGGACATTACTAATATATGGGGGCACACAGGGGACATTACTAATATATGGGGGCACACAGGGGACATTACTAATATATGGGGACACACAGGTGACGTTACTAATATATGGGGGCACACAGCGGACATTACTAATATATGGGGGCACACAGGAGTTGTGGCCGCTGCAGGTGAATATTATCATGTGGAGTCACAGGGGGAAAAGGGAGAATTATTACAGAGGGGAGGACATTACTCTCTGGAGGACAGGAGGAAACCGCAATCACTGCACACACAGATAGGAATCGCAGGTGTGAATAAGGACTATAGTGAGTGCGATAATAATGTGCACAGTGCTGCGGAGTATGGCGGCGATATAGAAGGAAGAGGAAGAAATAATTCACAAAGAGAATAACGAGAAGTCTGCACAGACCTCCAGCTGCAGAGCCACACCCCGGAAAAGGAGGAGCAACCTGGGAAAAAGGCAACCGAGCCGCCACCACATATATGGCTGCTCTGTGCGCACAGGAGCTGTGATGAGGTCACAGGAGGGGAGGAGTCAGGGGTCACATGATCAGGGGCCTCAGTGGATGCAGGACTCTGCTGTGCTGGTTGTCATGGTGCTGGATGAGCTGAAGTTTATGTGTGGGGTCAGGAGGGGTTTACAGTGTGGATGTAGCAGAGCCGCGTGTGTACGAGGTGTACGGAGCAGAGCCGGGTGTGTACGAGGCGTACGGAGCGGAGCCGCGTGTGTACGAGGCGTACGGAGCGGAGCCGCGCGTGTACGAGGTGTACGGAGCAGAGCCGCGTGTGTACGAGGTGTACGGAGCAGAGCCGCGTGTGTACGAGGTGTACGGAGCAGAGCCGCGTGTGTACGAGGTGTACGGAGCAGAGCCGCGTGTGTACGAGGTGTACGGAGCTGAGCCGTGTGTGTACGAGGCGTACGGAGCAGAGCCGCGTGTGTACGAGGTGTACGGAGCGGAGCCGCGTGTGTACGAGGTGTACGGAGCAGAGCCGTGTGTGTACGAGGTGTACGGAGCAGAGCCGCGTGTGTACGAGGCGTACGGAGCAGAGCCCTGTGTGTACGAGGTGTACGGAGCAGAGCCGCGTGTGTACGAGGTGTACGGAGCAGAGCCGCGTGTGTACGAGGCGTACGGAGCAGAGCCGCGTGTGTACGAGGTGTACGGAGCAGAGCCGCGTGTGTACGAGGTGTACGGAGCGGAGCCGCGTGTGTACGAGGTGTACGGAGCGGAGCCGCGTGTGTATGAGGTGTACAGAGCAGAGCCGCGTGTACTAGGTGTACGGAGCGGAGCCGCGTGTGTACGAGGTGTACGGAGCGGAGCCGCGTGTGTACGAGGTGTACGGAGCGGAGCCGCGTGTGTACGAGGTGTACGGAGCGGAGCCGCGTGTGTACGAGGTGTACAGAGCGGAGCCGCGAGTGTACGAGGCGTACGGAGCGGAGCCATGTGTGTACGAGGTGTACAGAGCGGAGCCGCGAGTGTACGAGGCGTACGGAGCGGAGCCATGTGTGTACGAGGTGTATGGAGCGGAGCCGCGCGTGTACGAGGCGTACGGAGCGGAGCCGCGCGTGTACGAGGCGTACGGAGCGGAGCCGCGCGTGTACGAGGCGTACGGAGCGGAGCCGCGCGTGTACGAGGCGTACGGAGCGGAGCCGCGCGTGTACGAGGCGTACGGAGCGGAGCCGCGCGTGTACGAGGCGTACGGAGCGGAGCCGCGTGTGTGCGAGGTGTACGGTGCGGAGCCGCGCGTGTGCGAGGCGTACGGAGGAGCGGAGCCACGCGTGTACGAGGCGTACGGAGGAGCGGAGCCGTGCGTGTACGAGGCGTACGGAGGAGCGGAGCCGCGCGTGTACGAGGTGTACGGAGCGGAGCCGCGCGTGTATGAGGTGTACAGAGCAGAGCCGCGTGTACTAGGTGTACGGAGCGGAGCCGCGTGTGTACGAGGTGTACGGAGCGGAGCCGCGTGTGTACGAGGTGTACGGAGCGGAGCCGCGTGTGTACGAGGTGTACGGAGCGGAGCCGCGTGTGTACGAGGTGTACAGAGCGGAGCCGCGAGTGTACGAGGCGTACGGAGCGGAGCCATGTGTGTACGAGGTGTATGGAGCGGAGCCGCGCGTGTACGAGGCGTACGGAGCGGAGCCGCGCGTGTACGAGGCGTACGGAGCGGAGCCGCGCGTGTACGAGGCGTACGGAGCGGAGCCGCGCGTGTACGAGGCGTACGGAGCGGAGCCGCGTGTGTGCGAGGTGTACGGTGCGGAGCCGCGCGTGTGCGAGGCGTACGGAGGAGCGGAGCCGCGTGTGTACGAGGTGTATGGAGCGGAGCTGCATGTACGAGGTGTACGGAGCATGTATGAAGTGTATGGAAGCAACACAAGTTTTTTCTACAGACAGTTCTTCCTCTTCAGAAGGGAATTTGTATAGCTCCTCTGATAATATCTACAGGACTTGCAGACAGCAGATAAGGACATGGTGGGAAATTGCGAGTTTTGAAACTTATTTTCAGAGGAGGATCGTATATGGGGGTCTGAGAATCCCAGTCCTTCCTGATGCACATAGAGATGATGAGGCGTTTATGAAAGGTTGGGAAGATCTCCTGACAGCTCCTTACGGATGATTAATCACCTTCTCGAATATGAGAAGAACCTGTTACTGATGAATCAAAAATTAGAGAAAGAGATGAGAGAAATTCAACAGTTTGCTTCACAGCCTGATTTCGTGAATTTGGAGTTAAAATTACAAAAAATCTTGAAATATTTAATAGGGACATCAAAGAAAAGAAGCATCGGGAGTTTATATGAGATCTGACTTCGAGACAGGAGAGGTCTAAAAAAATAAATGCAGAGGGCAAAGATCAACAAGACCCAGGTTTGCTGACCTTTCGCGTACTGATCTATCGGAGTCTGATCGCGCTGTCAGTGGGCAGGGAGATTTTAGGTTAGGAATGAAGAGAAAGCGCGGATATAAAAGGAATCGGAGACAAAGGAAATTGTCCTTCTCTAAATCATTGGGGGGACAATTTGTGGAACAATTCAAAATTGTTTTCCAGAATCCCCCTCTCCTGCTTATTTTCATCTACATTAACCACTATGAGAACAGAACCAGTAACTCAGGGAGTGGAAAGCTCAGCCCACTTTACCTGCTGTGTTTAGACATATGATGTCAACGGGAACACCAATTGTCCCCCAAATGTCAGTAGCGACAGCTTTACCTGCAACCCCCATGACTATGACAACAGCAATGCCATCAATAGGCGCCACTGGACAGACTTTCCCTTTTTTAGGGAACAAATAATAGACATAGAAAGTAATAATAGGTCTCTCGGTAATGATGATAATTTACAGATTTTCACTTAGTGACATACAGATAGGACTTCTAAGGAAAGGGCTGTCATTTACTCCAACCCCAAGGTTTGATCTCTTTGTATGGACGAAGGATGTCAACTTATTCGCCCGTAAACTGGCCTTGCATAAATATCATGCAATTAACCCCTTGATGACCGGAGCAGTTTGCATTTTTGATTTTTGCTCCCCTTGTTCCCAGAGGCATAGCGTTTTTATTTTTCTGTCAATATGGTCGTGTGAGGGCTTATTTTTTGTGGGACAAGTTGTACTTTTGCACGCCATCGCTGGTTTTATCATATCATGTACTGGAAAACGGGGAAAAAAATCCAATTGCGGTGAAATTGCAAAAAAAAGTGCAATACCACAGTTGTTTGTTTTCTTTACCATGTTCGCTGAATGCTAAAACTGACCTGCCATTATTATTCTCCAGGTCATGATGAGTTCGTAGACACCAAACATGTATAGGTTCTTTTTTATTTACGTGGTGAAAAAAAATCCAAAGTTTGCTGAAAAAAAAGTCCATTTTCCGAGACCCGTAGCGTCTCCATTTTTCGTGATCTGGGGCCGTATCTACCATTTTGGGGTAGATCCGATGTTTTGATCGCTTGTTATTGCATTTTATTGCAATGTTGCGGTGACTAAAAAAACGTAATTTTGGAGTTTAGAATTTTTTTTCTCATTACGCCGTTTACCGATCAAATTAATTCTTTTTTTAGATTGATAGATCGGGCGATTCTGAATGCGACTATACCAAATATGTGTATGTGTTTTTTTTTTTTATTGTTTTATATTTAATGGGGCGAAAGGGGGCGATTTAAACTTTTATATATTTTTTATTTTTTTAATATTTTTAAAAACATTTTTTTTATTTTTTGCTTGCTTCAATAGTCCATGGGAGACTAGAAGCAGCACTTGCCTGATCGGCTCTGCTTCATACAGGCGATGAGCAGATCATCTGTATGTAGCAGAAATGCTCACTGGCTATGAGCACTGACCACTGGGCGGCACTCATAGTAGTCTTGACATGACAACGACAGGGGTCTGCTGCAGACCCCAGGTTGTCATGTCAACCCATTGGTGACCCACGATCATGTGACGGCGTCACTGATGGGCGGGGCTAATGCCACACTTCCGGCACGGTGATGTTAAATGCCGCTGTCAGAGATTGACAGCGGCATTTAACTGGTTAACAGCCGCGGGTGGATCGCGATTCCACCCGCGGCTGTTGCGGGCGCATATCAGCTGTATAGATCAGCTGACATGTGCCCGGTTCAGTGCAGGCTCAGCGCCTGAGCCCTTGCTGAACCAGGGGTACCGACATGGTGCATATTAGTTCGTACCACGTCGGTAAGGGGTTAAATCATTAGAACCCATATTGATGAAGGAGAAGGAGGAAGAGGTAATACATTAGAAGACCTGGGAGCTTACTCAATGACTTCTGACTCACCCAGTCCTCCTTTTTCAAATTTAAGATCTAAGGGCAAAAATATCCCACCTGTTGCACAATATCACTACATATACAGTACAGACCAAAAGTTTGGACACACCTTCTGATTTAAAGATTTTTCTATATTTTCATGACTGAAAATTGTATTCACACTGAAGGCATCAAAACTATGAATTAACACATGTGGAATTATATACTTAACAAAAAAGTGTGAAACAACTGAAAATATGTCTTATATTCTAGGTTCTTCAAAGTAGCCACCTTTTGCTTTGATGACTGCTTTGCACACTCTTGGCATTCTCTTGATGAGCTTCAAGAGGTAGTCACCGGAAATGGTTTTCACTTCACAGGTGTGCCCTGTCAGGTTTAATAAGTGGGATTTCTTGCCTTATAAATGGGGTTGGGACCATCAGTTGTGTTGTGCAGAAGTCTGGTCTGAATAGACTGTTAGAATTTGTATTATGGCAAGAAAAAAGCAGCTAAGTAAAGAAAAACAAGTGGCCATCATTACTTTAAGAAATGAAGGTCAGTCCGAAAAATTGGGAGAACTTTGAAAGTGTCCCCAAGTGCAGTTGCAAAATCCATCAAGCATTACAAAGAAACTGGCTCACATGAGGACCGCCCCAGGAAAGGAAGACCAAGAGTCACCTCTGCTTCTGAGGATAAGTTTATCCGAGTCACCAGCCTCAGAAATTGCAGGTTAACAGCAGCTCAGATTAGAGACCAGGTCAATGCCACACAGAGTTCTAGCAGCAGACACATCTCTTCAACAACTGTTAAGAGGAGACTTTGTGTAGCAGGCCTTCATAGTAAAATAGCTGCTAGGAAACCACTGCTAAGGACAGGCAACAAGCAGAAGAGACTTGTTTGGGCTAAAGAACACAAGGAATGGACATTAGATCAGTGGAAATCTGTGCTTTGGTCTGATGAGTCCAAATTTGAGATCTTTGGTTCCAAACACCATGTCTTTGTGTGACGCAGAAAAGGTGAACGGATGGACTCTACATGCCTGGTTCCCACCGTGAAGCATGGAGGAGATGGTGTGGGGGTGCTTTGCTGGTGACACTGTTGGGGATTTATTCAAAATTGAAGGCATACTGAACCAGCATGGCTACCACAGCATCTTGCAGCGGCATGCTATTCCATCCGGTTTGTGTTTAGTTGGACCATCATTTATTTTTCAACAGGACAATGACCCCAAACACACCTCCAGGCTGTGTAAGGGCTATTTGACCAAGAAGGAGAGTGATGGGGTGCTACGCCAGATGACCTGGCTTCCGCAGTCACCAGACCTGAACCCATTCGAGATGGTTTGGGGTGAGCTGGACCGCAGAGTGAAGGCAAAAGGGCCAACAAGTGCTAAGCATCTCTAGGAACTCCTTCAAGATTGTTGGAAGACCATTTCCGGTGACTACCTCTTGAAGCTCATCAAGAGAATGTCAAGAGTGTTCAAAGTAGTCATCAAAGCAAAAGGTGGCTACTTTGAAGAACCTAGAATATAAGACATATTTTCAGTTGTTTCACACTTTTTTGTTATGTATATAATTCCACATGTGTTAATTCATAGTTTTGATGCCTTCAGTGTGAACGTACAATTTTCATAGTCATGAAAATACAGAAAAATCTTTAAATGAGGTGTGTCCAAACTTTTGGTCTGTACTGTATATGATAGATAATAGATAAATAAATGATAAATAGATAACAGATAGATAATAGATAGATAATAGATAGATATATGGATAGATGATAGATAAATGGATAGATGATACGAGGGTCAGTCAATAAGTAATGCCTCCTATTTTTTTTCTCCTTAAGGTAGTTATGTTAAATATTCGAATTTGGCGCAATTCCTCAAACCTTCTTCTCCAATCCACAGCAATTGCAACTTCCTGCACCAACAGGTGGCAGGACTGTATCCGTTTGCAAAATGGCTGACATCGATGTTCGTATTAGACAACGTTCTGTGATTGAATTCTTGCATGCAGAAGGTGAAACGCCCATTCGAATTCATGAGAGACTGAAAAATGTGTCCGGTGATGCAGCAGTGGATGTCAGTACTGTTAGACGATGGGTTCATCGCTGTAACACAGCTGAAGGGCCATCACCGTTGGCTGACAAAATGCGGAGTGGCAGGCCAGTAACCGCAGTGACTCCAAGCAACATTCAGCGAGTCGATGACATCATTCGTGGTGACCGCCGGGTGACTGCAGATGAATTGTGTGGCATTATCTGCCTCAGTAAAGGCAATGTGATGAAAATTATTCCACAACTGGGATACAGAAAAGTTTGTGCACGGTGGGTCCCAAGAATGCTTTTTACCATGCTGGAATACATGCCCTTGTTAAACGGTGGACCAAGACAGTGGAAATGGATGCAGATTATATTGAAAAGTGACAAATTAATCGTTAATGTTGTCGTTTTCAACCTATGTAATTGTATTTGAATTTCTTGCCAATTAAAAGGAGAAAAAAAATATTCATTACTTATTGACTGACCCTCGTAGATAGAAAATAGACGATAGATAATAAATAGATAGATAGATAATAGATATATAATATATAGATGATAGATAATAAATATATGATAAATACATAGTTGATAGAGAGATAATAGATCGATGATAGGTAATAGATAGATGACAAATAGATAGATGATAGGTAATAGATGATAGATAGATGATAAGTAATAGATGATAAATAAATATAGATAATAGCTGATAGGTAATAGATGATAAATAGATAGATGATAGATAGATAATAGAGAGATTATAGATAGATATATGGATAGATATATGATAGATAATAGATGATAAATAGATGATAGATAGATAATTGATAGATGATAGATAAATGATTAATAGATAGATAATAGATAGATGATAGATAGATAATAGATGATAGATAATAAATAGATAATAGATAGATAATAGATAGATGATAGATAATACATAGATGATAGATAGATAATAGATAGATGATAGATAATAGATACATAATGGATAGATAATAGATTGATGATAGATAAGGGACTCCGGTCTCTTCCTCATGGACTGGTGACACCTAAGATGTCTGACAGCAGCTCGCTGGTGACATCATTATTTATCTTCGTCAGCCGTTAAAGACATCAGAGCTCAAGGACCATCTTGTTTCCCACTGAGAGCAATCTGTAATTATCTGCAAACTGGGGGGACACAGACCCCACCTATAATCCAGCACAGCAGAGTCCTGCACCCACTGAGGCCCCTGGTCATGTGACCCTGACTCCTCCCCTCCTGTGATCTCATCACAGCTCCTGTGCGCACAGAACAGCCATATATGTGGTGGCGGCTCTGCAGGTGGAGGTATGTGGAGATTCCTCATTACTCTCTATCCGGATATTCCTCTCCCTTCTATATTGCCTCCATACTCCGCAGCACTGTACACACATTATTATCACCGTTGAGCTTGAGGAAGCGAGAGGAGAAGGAGGAAGATATGGCTGATGGACAGCAGAGAGGTGACGTCTGGGCCAGAGAGGTAGATCTGGGTGTCATCAGCGTACAGATGGTGCTGGAAGCCATGGGGATTTATGAGCTGTCCTAGGCCAAGGGTATAGATGGAGAAGAGTAGGGGTCCTAGGACAGAGCCTTGGGGGACTCCAACAGAGAGGGGGCGGGATGAGGAGTTAGTGTGGGAGTGGAGACGCTGAATGTGCAGCTGGAAAGGTATGAGGAGATCCAGGATGGGTCGAGGTCTGGTTTCGCCAAAGGAAGAGAGGATCTGTAGTAGGAGGCAGTGGTCAACTGTGTCGCAGGCAGAGGACAGGTCTAGAAGCAGGAGTATGGAGAATTGTCTGTTAGCTTTGGCTGTAAGTCATTAGTAATTTTGGTCAGGGCAGTTTCAGTGGAATGATGGGGGCTGAAGCTGGATTGTAGGTTGTCGAAGAGCAAGTTAGATGAGAGATGGAAGGAAAGTTTAGCGTGAACATGTTGATGAAGGAGTTTGGAAGCGAATGGGAGCAGCGATATGGGGCGATAGCTTGACATAGCGGTCGGGTCGAGGGATGGCTTTTTGAGGGCAGGCGTGATTGTGGCATGTTTGAAAGCAGAAAGGAAGGTACCAGAATATTGATAGAAGAGGTGGGTTAGGGCCGGGATAAGTAGGGTAGTTAGGTTGGGGAGGAGGTGGGATGGGGTCGAGTGCACAAGTGGTGAGGTGTGATTTGGAGAGGAGGCGAGTAAGCTCTCCTTCAGTGATGTTGAAGAGGGAGGTAATAGGAAAAGGGAATTGGTCTGGTACACAAAGGGGTTGTGGTGGTGGTAAAATAAAGACTTGCCTTAATTGGTAGATCTTTTTTTTGAAGTGTGTGGCAAAGTCCTCAGCATGATGTGGCCATCTCATCATTATTCCTGTCTGTCCTCAGGCTAAGGCTCATTATAACTTTGAACATCACAATGTGCCCTGGACTAACATCAGAGAGGAGTATCATAGAAGAGGATTCCCCTTTCAGTGTTCTGTACACAGTCTACGAGCCTGTGTAACAAATGCAATAATCAGCATTACTCACCTTCCCCTGCTCCTGTGCCGGCTCTCTGCTGCTGCTCGGGTCTTCTTTATAGGCTGCAGTGGTGATGTCATGTCTTTAGCGTGTGTGACAACTGCAGCCAGTCACTGAGCTCAACGAGTCATACTGAATAAATAGTCATCAGTTCTGAGATCAGTGGTTGACTGCAGCGGTCTAATGCTCTACAGGTGTGATGTCACCAGGGCTGAAAATTTAGTATCTACCAATTTTTTCGTGTCGCCATTTTCTGAGACCTGTAACTATTTTCATTCTTCCATCGATGGTCCGGTTTCAATGATTATTTCTTGTTTTCTTTGTTTTTGTTGATACAATTTTGGAGGAAATATGACATTTTAATAGCTTTGTATTACATTTTTATGTGGAATTGAAGTGATCAAAAAACATTATTCGTAGTGTTTCAATTTATACCACATGGGAAAAAATATTTCAAAATGTTATTAATTCAGGCAGTTACGTGCATGGCAATACCGAATAATGTTTTCAATGTATTACATTTTGCTATTTACTTTGGGGGGAGGGGAATGATATAAACATTTATTGTTGTGTGTTTTTTAATATTTTGTCTTTTTCATATATATATTTTTCATTACTCTCCTTGTCCTGCCCATTTGTCTCCACTTCCACATAGTGCTATAACCATCTATAGTGCCCTATAAAGTAATAGCCCCCCTCTCATTGCCATATGCAGTAATGATCCTCATCTTTGTTAGCCCCCATAGTTTTAGTGGCCCACAGCCCACACCGCTAATAGGGGCTTTCTTCTCTTTTGCTCTAATCTACAGGATATGGTTGTAATCATTTATTTTTTGTAACTCCTGAGCATGCACTGCACCCTGCTAGTTGCTACCATGCCAGTGTTTCTTTTTGTATTACCATAAAAAAACAGTGCACCCCTAATACACATTAACATAACTGAGAGATTTAAACTTGCTTATAACATATCATAATCACAATGGAGACAAACTTCAGAATATTGCCCAACTATTTTCACTTTTTGGCTTTGTCAGGGGTGAGATGTGTAATCCACGTTCTATGGATTGAGGGATGATTCCTGAACATTGCACCCATAGCTTATAGTAGGTGAGAATAAAAAATAGTTTTCTTGATCACTTTGAAACATACACTGTGCGTGCAATTATTAAGCAAGTGAATATTTTGACCATATGATCATTTTTATGCAAATTTTACAAATGCAAGTTATATAAACATTTGTTAGTGGATGAAGTACTGTATTTTTCAGACTATAAGACGCACCTTTTTTCCTCCAAAATTTTGGAGATAAGTCGGAGGTGCGTCTTATAGTCCGATATAAATAAATACTGTGGCTGTGAGGGAAGCTACAGTGACAGTGGCAAAGTAATGGGGCACAGGAGGCAGCAGCCGCCTGCTGCAGCCTACACTGTGCCCCCTACTAAAGAAAATGAATATTCACTGCTCCCCACGCCCAGTGAATATCCCATGGGTGTGGTGAATATTAATGGACTTTGATAGCGGGCATGTTGACAGCCGAGCACAGCAGGAGCCGTGCTACGGCAACAGCGTGCGCGCTATTAGGGAGAATGAAGGTCACTGCTCCCCACGCACGCAGTCCCAGCGTGGGGAGCAGTGACTATTCCGGCACAGAGCGGAACACAGCGCTGGAGGAGAGAGGAGGTGAGTATGATTGTTTATTTTTTCTGTGCAGTGTGATGGAGATCAGGGGGTGCCAAGCATACCAGGATGTGGGGGGCATACATACAGGGATGAAGGGGGCCATACATACAGGGATGAAGGGGGCCATGCATGCAAGGATAAAGGGGGCCATGCATACAGGGATGAGGCATAAGAGGGGCCATGCATACAGGGATGAGGCATAAGGGGCCATACATACGGAGATGAAGAGGTCCATACATACAGGGATGAAGGGGGCCATACACACAGGGATGACGAGTGCCATACATACCAGGAAGAGGAATGAAGGTACCGTACATAGGAAGAAGAGGGATGAAGGTGCCATACATGCCAGGATGGGTGTGAGGGGGGCCATACATACCAGAATGAAGGGTGCCATACATACCAGGAAGAGGGAAGAGGGGGCCATGCATATCAGGATGGGGATGAGGGCCACATATAACAAGGAAAAGGGGGCCGTATATACCAGGATGGGGCATATTAACAGAATTGGGGGACAATACCCCTGTAACAGTGTCAGCAGTAGACCCCCTCCCCCTTAACAGGGCATCATGACCACATTTTTGTCTTAAATTTTTTTTTCTATTTTCCTCCTCTAAAACCTAGGTGCATCTTATGGTCCGGTGCGTCTTATAGTCCGAAAAATAAAGTAGATCGGGTGATGTGTATTTGTGTAATGAGGGGTGTGTGGCCTATGGATATTGACACCCTTTATCGGGGGGGGGGAATTATTGGACAGCTTCTTGTCCTCAGACAAAATCGGCCAAAAAGAGTTTTAACTGACTCTAAAAAGTCAAAAATGGTTAAAAGTCTTACAGAGGGATGCAACACTCCTTAAATTGCTCAGATATTGGGGAGTGACCACAGAAACTTCAAAAGTCTAGAGGGTTGCAAAAAATATATACAGAATAACATTAACTGCAAAAGATTTCAGAAGACTCAAACGTGAAGCGACCAGGAAGATATTATCCTCCAGTGCTGTCGTATTCCAGAATTGCAGCCTCCCTGGAGGCCCAGAAGAACTAGGTGTTCAGTGCTCAGAGACAAGGCCGAGGCTGAATATCAATCACCACCAACAAGACACAAGTGCAAACATCAAGACTTAACCAAAAGAAAGCTGAAAAAAGATTTTTTTAAAGGTTTTATGGACTGATGAGAGTGACTCTCAACGGAGCAGATGGATGGGCCCATGGCTGGATCATTACTGGGCACAGACCTAGACTTCAACTCAGACGCCAGCGAGATGGAGTTGGGCAATGCTATGGGCTGGTATTATTACAGATGAGCTAGTTGGACTTTTTTTAATTGAATATGGACTCAAAATCAAATCCCAAACCTACTGCCAGTTTTTAGATGACACTTTCTTTAAACAGAGGTACAGAAAAAATCTGCATCTTTAAAAAAAAAAAAACAGCAGGATTGTTCTGCGGGAGAATGCTCAATGGCAGCATCAAAGTCTTCACTGCTCAGTACCCGGAAAGGCCTTAAAGATGAAAGAGTAATGACATGACCTTTTCCTCACTGGACCTAAACCTTCCGGAGAACTTTTGAGCTTTTCTTAAACTCGAGATTTAAGGTGAAGGAGAACAGTCCCCTCTTTGATAAGTGTCAGGGGGCTGTGCCTGGTGCTGCCCACAAAGATGATTGTCAACAGATTAAGAAACTAATGGACTCCATGGATGGATGGCTTATCACTAGTATTGAGAAGAATGGTGGCTATATTGGTCACTGATAAATTTTTGTTAAATGTCAGAAATGTATTTTTGGACATTGAGTTGTTTGGGTCTTATTCTCAATATACCAGATGAAAATAAACAGTTAAGATGGAAAATTTACATTTTTAATATAATTGCATAATAATTCTGGACACAGAGATATTCTCCTAAGACAACACCTCACTTTTACTTTCTTAAATATTCAGGTTTATTACTCTGTGGATTGACCGACAGCACTGGAGATGTTAACTAATAAAAATAATCATCAAAAATACAAATTATCTAATAATCATGCATATAGTGTAGAGTAGGCGGTGGAGATAGAAGACGTCTTCTTTCTAGAACTTATCATGGAGTGGTGAGATGTATATAAATAAACCATTAACATATTTTATTGGCTGTACAAAGACTGTTGCATTCTTTATATTGTTAAATTACCTGAATTATTTTATAACTTCCGTAATCCCAACTGATAGCACATCGGTATCTCTGTGTGATCTGAAGATGTATGACGTGCTCTACCACATTATTGCCTTATACCGGCATCACAATGCTATTCATGTTTTTTAGTACACAGAATTTGATGTATTTTACACCAACTCATCTTCAATCCACTCAGATTCCCACAATATGAGATAGTAATAATTTATCTATATAATTTTCCTACAGAAGAATGGATAGAGACAGAAAGAAGATGGCGGAGAGGATAATGCATCTCACCATAGAGATCCTCTTCCGGCTTACTGGAGAGGTGAGAGATTCTGATGACGTCACATTACATCATTCTTATCTATGGGAATAACAGATGGACAGAACTGGAGAGGTGAGGACTCTGGAAATGTCTGGAGGGAGATTTATTAATGTGTCTCTTCACAACCAGGATTACACAGTAGTGAAGAAGACCTGTAGTGAGCACTGTCAGGACCCTGTGTCTGAGGGATGGGGAAGACCCCTGAGCCCAATCACAGGGCCTCCACCTCACCCCCTGATACATGAGGACATCAATGACCAGAAGATCCTAGAACTCATTTACAAGATGATTGAGCTGCTGACTGGAGAGGTGACACTGCTGGGAATGCTGGGACATTATACAGTAACGCTATGAAGGGATCGGGGGGATGACCTTATCATTGTATGTGTCAGGTTCCTATAAGGTGTCAGGACGTCACAATCTATTTCTCCATGGAGGAGTGGGAGTATTTAGAAGGACACAAAGATCTGTACAAGGACGTCATGATGGAGGTTACCCAGCCCCTCACATCACCAGGTAATAGACAGGAATAAATACACACGGCCTATAATTATCTGTATGTAAAGAATGAATTCAGTCCCTGTATGTGTTTCCTCCAGATCTATCCAGTAAGAGGACAACACTGGAGAGATGTCCCCATCCTCTTCTTCCACAGGACTGTAAACAAGAAGATCCCAATGTTCCTCAGGATCATCAGGTAGATGGAGAGAAGGTGTCATGAGATGTCCCCTATGATGTGTAGTCGGCTGTGAAGGTCTTGTGCTCAGTCTTGTTTTATCCACCAGTATTATGTGTTTTTTACTTGTGTAATGAGAACGATGGAGATGGCAGGATTAGAGCTGATCATAGATGGGACTTCTCCATCTGTCTTTGACTTTTATAATATTTGTTTCAGGGTGAAGATCTGACCCATATTAATACTACAGAGACATATGTGAGGGGCGATGTGCGGTGTAAAGAGGAGATTCCTACAAATGACTACACAGGTGAGTAGTAACCACTAAATGCAGAGAAGTTAAAGATTCTTCTCAATTACCAACTGTGGATGCTTTATCAGTGGTGTAGTCCGGTTGTGTTACAATTGTGTGACCACCATTTTAACTCTAGACCACAAGATTTTCCTCCATCCAAAATTGTTCACATTACTTTGTGTAATTGTGAAAGACCTTTTCTGTAGAACTTACAACCTGGAAGATCCACCTACCCCCTGGAATTAGAAGACTCTGTCCATTACCTGCTCAGATCTGTAAACTACAAAGCCAAATGACAGCGTACTTAGAATGTGCTGACAAAAGAGAAAATCACTTGAAGAGAAAGTAGAGGGTGATGATTCTGTTGGCTTCCTAGGACCCTGATATCGTATTGGATGAATCTACCTTCTCTCCCTTCTGTGCTGCTGAATGTCCTCATATGGTCCCTACAAGACCAGGTCCAGTCTTTCTGGCCAAACTTCACTTTTATTATCGACAACATTAAATGTGCAGTGAGGGCCAAGTGTGAATTTCTGTACAATAACAACAAACCTTCCCTTTATCCTGACTTTTCAGTTTCTTATCAAACCAACTAACTTCAAACAAGATTGTGATAAACTATACAGAAAACATTACACCTGTGCCATGATATATCTCTAAGCTGTGCGTGGCTGATGGATGTAATATACATTTATTCCCGCCTGCAGGAGATGTGTTGGCTCGAGTCCTGGTTTCATGGATTCACTCAACGCCATAAATTACATTATTTTTCAATCCTAAGGAATTCAGATTACTGCACAATCTCTCCTGAAATGGGGGCGCTAATAGTTTCTCTACTCTTCTGCTCAGGAGTCATAGTAGCGCCAATGGTCCACTATAAATGAGTGCAACTCCAGTTTAGTGTTGGATCTCTCCCCTTATATATATGTTGTTGGGGATGTAACATATCTTTTATTCTGTCTTTTTTTTCCAGTTTCATTTTGTATGATAGCTTTATTGTGGTGGGATCGGCCTGACTCACTTATGTGAGTCTGTAACTCCCTGGTAGTCTTTAAAAGAAGGTCTCCATTACGTCTTCCCAATGCCCGAGGTCTAAATTTAAGACATCTCAGCTCTGCAGTATTATAAAAAGTTCTCTTTAAATGTCTAATATTTCTTCTTGACACTCATCTGATAGAAAATATTGTTCCTTATGATAGTTTAGATTGCAAAGACCCACCGAGCCCCATACTCCAATTACCCCAGAGAGGTTTCACCACTAGTTACTCATTTATTACTGATGAAGACAGTTGAGTTTGATCATTTCAGTAGATGTGTTATTGTGTATAGTCACAGTTTTTGACTTCAGTAATCCTCTGATTTAACCTCTTCCTGCAGCCAGTTTTGTGTTCCTAATCAGGCCCCATTTTTTTGATCTGACGTGTGTCACTTTATGTGGTGATAACTTTGGAATTCTTCACAAAGGATAATAGGAAACAAATGGACCTTACAAATTATTTTCCAACTTCTCTTGAGTCCGACAATACCCTATATATGGTTGTACACTACTGTCTGGGCACATGGCAGGTTAAGAAGGGAAGGAGCGGCATTTAGCTATTTGAATGCAGATCTTGCTGGAATAGTTTGTGGACACAATGTATTGGGGGCACTGTTCATGGTCACCTGGCAGCTCAAAAGATGGCCACCATGAACATGCTTGGCGCTATATACTCCAGATCCCAGGGATTGCCTTGCTCATCACCCTTTAACGTCAAGAAGAATAGTCAGGTAACCGGGTCAGAACTAGGAGGGCAGAGAAAATAACGAATCAGAAGACACAAGAGTAGTCAGTAAATGGGCCGGGGTCACAAGAAGAAACAAATACACAAGCTGGGAGCTGAGCACAGAGGACTGAACCAGAGGAGAACAAGGCTGTATCTGGCAGCTTCCAGCAATATGCTTCCAGCTTTAGTAGGGTGCGGTGCTTTCTAAATGGCTGAAGCAGGGAGCAGATTACTCTAGCTGGACAGCACACACACCCATACTGCCAGACTGGATGGTACTACTGGTCCCAACAACCCTAATCTTAGTGGCTGGACAGAGCCTGCGCCGCCCAGAGCTTCTGGTTCTGATGTCTCTTCCATCACAAGTGCCACCTGCAGAATTAATAAGGAGACGCCTGGTGACAAAAGCAGATGTCACACAAGTCGAAGCAGGAGGAGAAGTAAATGCCCCAGAGGAGATGGGACACACCATTTGCAGAAACCCTAATATAACAAAATGGCAGAAAATCAGAGCAGTAGAAATCCCCATAAAGTGACTCCATTTTGGAAATTATAACCCTCAGTGAATTAATCTATAGGAGTAGTGACTATTTTGATTCCACAGTCACTTTCCAGAAATTAGCACTCGGTGGATGTTGGAGAGTGAAAATTGCAAATATATCATTTTATTACCCAACACATAGTGCCCAGATTGTGCTCCAGGAGACACACACTGTAAATTAAGTGTGTTCTTCTCATTATAGTAAAACCAAATACATGGATGCTAAATGTGGTTTAGGCACATAAACTACTGCAAAGCTCAGAAGTGAGGGGAAGATCTGACTTTGGGAGAGCAGATATTGCTGGATTGGTTTATGGAAGCCATGTTGCTTTTCAAAAGCCTTTGAGCCACTAATATTGTGGAAACTTCTGTTTTTCCATTGACAGATGATGGACCTGAGTGGGGACTTGTTTTTTGTGAGATGAGTAGAAGTTTTCATTGGTATCATTTTTCTACATAACATTTTTTGATGGCTTCTTATTCCATATTTTGGAGGCAGAATGAACAGTTGGACACCACGCTCTACTGGTTCATCCTATGAGGTTTTCTATTAGACTGTGAACTGTCATTCTGTCAATAACTTCCCATTTCTACAGACATTTTACGTACAATTAACACAAGAATCCCATAGAAAAATAAATAAAGATTGCATACCACTTCTAAATCAATCTCAACAAACACATCCCTGGGCTACATGCTAGTCCAGGAAAATGAAGAGATATATGCTCAAGTTTAAAAATCAATTTTATTAGACACAAATCTAAAAAATAACAGGAATATTTAAAATATTTAAAATATTCCTCTATTTTTTAGATTTGTGTCTAATAAAATTGATTTTTAAACTTGAGCATATATCTCTTCATTTCCCTGGATTAGCATGTAGCCCAGGGATGTGCTTGTTTAGACATTTTAAGTAGAAATGTTCAAAAATATAAATTTCAATGATATTTTATTCAAAATTAATATTTTTTTTTTCTTGGCAGATGACTGTACCAGGAGATCAGATGGACAGGAGATTTTTAAATCTGATGATCTTGAGATCCCACATGATGCAATTGAAGTGAATGCCATTACTCCAGATATACCATTATCCCTTCACAGCAAAGATCAATCATCTGATCCTATGAAACAGGTCCTATCTTCTGATTCATTACCGACTACTAAGGAAAATCAAAATAAAATAAGCATTAAAAAACGAACTGCTCCTAAAGCAAAGAAATCATTTTCACGTTCAGAAAATGGAAATAGTTTTACCCTCGAGAAGTCTATTCTTAAACATCAAAAAATACACACAGCGGACAATAGATTTTGTTACAAATGTGGAAAATGTTTTAACCAGAAATCAGTTTTTGTTGTTCACCAGAAAACCCACACAGGGGAGAAGCCTTTTTCATGTTCAGAATGTGGGAAATGTTTTAACCATAAAGCGCATCTTGATATCCACCAGAGAACTCACACAGGGGAGAAGCCTTTTTCATGTTCAGAATGTGGGAAATGTTTTATCCAGAAAGCGCATCTTGATAACCACCAGAGAACCCACACAGGGGAGAAGCTCTTTTCCTGTTCAGAATGTGGGAAATGTTTTAACAATAAATATGTTTTGGTTAACCACCAGAGAATCCACTCAGGGAAGAAGCCTTTTTCATGTTCAGAATGTGGGAAATGTTTTAACCATAAAGCGCATCTTGATATCCACCAGAGAACTCACACAGGGGAGAAGCCTTTTTCATGTTCAGAATGTGGGAAATGTTTTATCCAGAAAGCGCAACTTGATAACCACCAGAGAACCCACACAGGGGAGAAGCTCTTTTCCTGTTCAGAATGTGGGAAATGTTTTAACAATAAATATGTTTTGGTTAACCACCAGAGAATCCACTCAGGGAAGAAGCCTTTTTCATGTTCAGAATGTGGGAAATGTTTTAACCGGAAAGCGCATCTTGATAGCCACCAGAGAACCCACACAGGGGAGAAGCCTTTTTCTTGTTCAGAATGTGGGAAATGTTTTAACCGGAATGCGTATCTTAATAAGCACCAGAGAACCCACATAGGGGAGAAGCCTTTTTCATGTTCAGAATGTGGGAAATGTTTTAACTGGAAAGCGAATCTTGTTAGACACCAGAACAGTCACACAAGGGAGAAGCCTTTTTCCTGTTCAGAATGTGGGAAATGTTTTAACCAGAAATCAGGTTTGATTAAGCACCAGAGAACCCACACAGGGGAGAAGCCCTTTTCCTGTTTAGAATGTGGGAAATGTTTTAATCGTAAAATGATTCTTGATAGACACAAGAGAACTCACACAGGGGAAAAGCCTTTTTCTTGTTCAGAATGTGGGAAATGTTTTAACCGGAAAGAGCATCTTGATAACCACCAGAGAACCCACACAGGGGAGAAGCCTTTTTCATGTTCAGAATGTGGGAAATGTTTTAACCATAAATCACATCTTGATAGTCACAAGAGAACCCACACAGGGGAGAAGCCTTTTTCATGTTCAGAATGTGGGAAATGTTTTAACCAGAAATCGGCTTTGGTTAAGCACCAGAGAACTCACACAGGGGAGAAGCCTTTTTCATGTTCAGAATGTGGGAAATGTTTTAACCAGAAATCGGCTTTGGTTAAGCACCAGAGAACTCACACAGGAGAGAAGCCTTTTTTCTAATCTTTTTTTTTTTAATCCAATAAATTTTTATTGAGATTTTTTTTACAAAACAAGAAACCAGTACATACTGTTAAGCGTCAGTCTGTTGCTTGATTTGAAATGGGTTCAGAAGCTTCTGTGGTCTCCCATTTTGGTCCAGGTGGGGCTGATGCTGCTCAGCATCATCATCAGCCCCAACGCCTATCTGGTCCACGAGATGTGCAGATTGTCTCCTGGGTATTTGTGCCTAGCAATGTTAAGCATAGGTTGCAGAGGGAGATAGGGCTTTTGGAGTCTAAGTCCAGGATTCGCCGCACTGAGCACGTCCATGACCTGGCGGATCGTGATTGGTGGTTTGGCACCCACCTGACCCGGTGACCTGGCACCGCCTGATTGGTCCATGGGTAGCGTCACCAATGGCGCGTCGGTGGGCAGGGTTTAGTCTTTAAATGGCCCGCCCATAAACATGGCGGCGCGCTCTGATCATTTGAGCAAGTGATGCTGTGGTGTGGACAACTGTGTTCCACGTGCTCCCTAGCTGTTCACTCCGGAACCTGCTGATGCCAGAGTTCGCTCGGCTGATCAGCACAGGTCGCTTAGGCAGGCTTAGATGTGCATAGGCAGGTAGCTTCGTCTTGCACCCTGGCTCAGCCAAAGGGGTCACCTATCACCCCGAGCAGCCTGCAGACGTCCTGTCCACGGCTATCGCCTGTCAGCCACGTGGAGTTTTACCCTTCAGTCCGGTAGCACGCCGGCTGGAGGAACGTGTACCCGTTGGCGTAGTCACACACGCATCCTAGTGCCGCCACTGTAGTCCCTGTGCTGTAACAGGACTACAGATAGTTTTTCTCTGCCTATCTCTCGTGCAGCTAACGGAGATAGTGCGAATTGCTATACCCGTTCCAGTGTGCAGAAACATGGAGGGGTTTTACATTTAAGTTGGTTGCTTCCCTTTCCACCCGGAAAGTGTTCGGCAGCAGTTCACCAGGCTGCATCGCGGACCCTGGGGTCGGTTGCGTTCCATTATATTAAAGTCGTCTGCAACCGCCCTCCTAACACATACAATAAAAAAATAACATACCGTAGGGATGACATACATGCATCTCTCCAATATATCCTTTCAGCTTGCCCATTACCGTCTGATAACTTGCAATTACTATATCTTACTTCTAGCTGGAGAAGGAAATATTCTTAAATATTTATCAAGAAGGACTCAGTAAATATCAGAAATACGACCCATACTATTTCCCTTCTCTAATACCAACTTAACAAAAGTATTATTTTCTACCCAAAAGGGAGTCCATCTTGATTGTGCATTAAATGAATGCCGAAACTGTAAAGATTTATAGAATTGTTTATTTGTCATCCCAAATCCCCCCTTTAATTGATCAAAGCACTTAAGTATCCCTTCAGATAATATGTTTTATATCGTATATATTCCTTTATCCACCCAACTCCGAAATCCCTCTAATTTATAGAACTCAGCATATTTATTATTAAACCATATAGGTGTAGATTCATTGCAGTCTCCTATTTCCATTATATCTTTACCCCTATCCCAGAACTTGTAGAGTAGAGCAAGTGTAGGGTATATTGATTTCTTGTGTACGAGGTCATTCAGTTCCACTATATGAATAGGAATATTCCACGGTGTTCCTGAAGTAATTAACCCCTTAATACTATTTGGGTTTGCAGCGCTATGCCACCCACCCAAATGTTGCAATTCCGCTGCCATATAATGCAATGGGGAAAAAAAGTATTTAGTCGGCCACCAATTGTGCAAGTTCTCCCACTTAAAAAGATGAGAGAGGCCTGTAATTGACATCATAGGTAGACCTCAACTATGAGAGACAAAATGGGAAAACAAATCCTGAAAATCACATTGTCTGATTTGGGAAGAAATTTTTTTAAAATTTTGGTGGAAAATAAGTATTTGGTCAATTACAAAAGTTCATCTCAATACTTTGTTATATATTCTTTGTTAGCAATTACAGAGGTCAAACGTTTTCTGTAAGTCTTCACAAGGTTGGCACACACTGTTGCTGGTATGTTGGCCCATTCCTCCATGCAGATCTCCTCTAGAGCAGTGATGTTTAAGGGCTGTCGCTGGGCAACACGGTCTTTCAACTCCCTCCAAAGGTTTTCTATAGTGTTTAGATCTGGAGACACTAGGCCACTCCAGGACCTTGAAATGCTTCTTACGAAGCCACTCCTTCATTGCCCTGGCAGTGTGCTTGGGATCATTGTCATGCTGAAAGACCCAGCCGCATTTCATCTTCAATGCCCTTGCTGATGGAAGGAGGTTTGCACTCAAAATCTCATGATACATGACCCCATTCATTCTTTCATGTACACGGATCAGTCGTCCTGGTCCCTTGGCAGAGAAACAGCCCAAAAGCATGATGTTGCCACCCCCATGCTTCACAGTAGGTATGGTGTTCTTTGGATGCAACTCAGCATTCTTTCTCCTCCAAACACGCCGAGTTGTGTTTCTACCAAACAGTTCTACTTTGGTTTCATCTGACCATATAACATTCTCCCAATACTCTTCTGGATCATCCAAATGCTCTTTAGAAAACTTCAGACGGGCATGGACATGTAATAGCTTAAGCAGGGGGACACGTCTGGCACTGCAGGATCTGAGTCCCTGGCGGCGTAGTGTGTTACTGATGGTAGCCTGTGTACCGTTGGTCCCAGCTCTCTACAGGTCATTCACTAAGTCCCCCTATGTGGTTCTTGGATTTTTACTCACCGTTCTTGAGATCATTTTGACCCCACGGGGTGAGATCTTGTGTGGAGCCCCAGATCAAGGGAGATTATCAGTGGTCGTGTATGTCTTCCATTTTCTAATGATTGCTCCCACAGTTGATTTCTTCACACCAAGCTGCTTGTCTATTGCAGATTCAGTCTTCCCAGCCTGGTGCAGGGCTACAGTTTTGTTTCTGGTGTCCTTCGACAGCTCTATGGTCTTCACCATAGTGGAGTTTGGAGTGTGACTGTTTGAAGTTGCGGACAGGTGTCTTTTATACTGATAACAAGTTCAAACAGGTGCCAGTACTACAGGTAATGAGTAGAGGACAGCGGAGCCCCTTAAAGAAGAAGTTACAGATCTGTGAGAGCCAGAAATCTTTCTTTCCAAATCAGACAATGTGATTTTCAGGGTTTGTTTTCTCATTTTGTCTCCCATAGTTGAGGTCGACCTATGTTGTCAATTACACGCCTCTCTCATCTTTTTAAGTGGCAGAACTTTCACAATTGGTGGCTGTCTAAATACTTTTTTTTCTTATTTTTTCTAATATGCTCGAATTAGAGATATCATCAAATGGTAGAATAGCCGACTTATCCCAATTAATGGACAGGCCTGACCATTCACCAAACTCTCCAATAATGTTCAGAATTGGATCAATAGACTTCTGGATATATTGTACATATAGAACTGTTTGTGTATTATACAATCACTGTATTTTATGTAGTGTGGTCTCCCGCTTCTGAGGTGCCACCATGTAACCAATTGCTTGTGAAATAAAGGTTTTTGACCAAACTCATGTTTGGTGTTTCTGATTATTCCCAAATGGTCTGCCATTCATATCCTAGCATAGATATGTCACCATCTTATTGGTACTAGACAATTGTCTGATACGTAGATACTTTCCTTTGGTTTGATATATATTATTTGCTTTGTTCAATTTTTATTTTTGTTGTGTTAACCCATTTACCCCCGAACGTGGTTTGCACATTAATGACCAGGCCAATTTTTACAATTCTGACCACTGTCACTTTATGATGTAATTACTCTGGAACGCTTCAACGGATCTCACTGATTCTGAGATTATTTTTTGTGACATATTGTACTTCATGATAGTGTTAAAATTTCTTCGATGTGACTTGGCGTTACTTTGTGATCAGAAATTTTGGCAAAATTTGAATTTTTATGCCCTTAAATCAGAGATATGTCACATAAAATAGTTAATAAATAACATTTCCCACATGTCTGCTTTATACCAGCACCATTTTGAACCAAATTTTTTTTTGTGTAATGAGGGGTGTGCGGCCTATGGATATTGACACCCTTTATCGGGGGGGGGGGGGGAATTATTGGACAGCTTCTTGTCCTCAGACAAAATCGGCCAAAAAGAGTTTTAACTGACTCTAAAAAGTCAAAAATGGTTAAAAGTCTTACAGAGGGATGCAGCACTCCTTAAATTGCTCTGATATTTGGGCGTTACCACAGAAGCTTCAAAAGTCTACAGGGTTGCTAAAGAAATAAACAGAATAACATTAACTGCAAAAGATTTCAGAAGACTCAAAGGTGAAGCGACCAGGAAGATATTATCTTCCAGTGCTGTCGTATTCCAGAATCGCAGCCTCCCTGGAGGCCCAGAAGAACTAGGTGTTCAGTGCTCAGAGACAAGGCCGAGGCTGAATATCAATCTCCACTGAACAAGACACAAGTGCAAACATCAAGACTTAACCAAAAGAAAGCTGAAGACAGATTTTTTTTAAAGTTTTATGGACTGATGAGAGTGACTCTTGAAGGACCAGATGGATGGGCTCGTGGCTGGATTGGTAATGGGCACAGACCTAGACTTCAATTCAGACGTCAGCGAGATAGAGTTGGGTAATGCTATGGACTGGTATTACTACAGATGAGCTAGTTGGACTTTTTTTTAGTTGAATGTGGACTCAGAATCAAATCCCAAACCTACTGCCAGTTTTTAGTTGACACTTTCTTTAAACAGAGGTACAGAAAAAATCAACATCTTTAAAAAAAAAATAGGATTGTTCTGCAGGACAATGCTCAATCGCAGCATCGAAGTCTTCACTGCTCAGTACCCGGAAAGGCCTTAAAGATGAAAGAATAATGACATGACCTTTTCCTCACTGGACCTAAACCTTACTGAGATCTTTTGAGCTTTTCTTAAACTCGAGATTTATGGTGAAGGAGAACAGTCCCCTCTCTGATCAGTGTCGGGGGCTGTGCCTGGTGCTGCCCACAAAGATGATCGTCAACAGATTAAGAAACTAATTGACTCCGTGGATGGATGGCTTATCACTAGTATTGAGAAGAATGGTGGCTATATTGGTCACTGATAAATTTTTATTAAATGTCAGAAATGTATTTTTGGACATTGAGATGTTTGGTTCTTAGTCTCAATATACCAGATGAAAATAAACAATTAAGATGGAAAATGTACATTTTTCATATAGTTGCATAATAATTCTGGACACAGAGATATTCTCCTAAGACAACACCTCACTTTTTCTTTCTTAAATATTCAGGTTTATTACCCTTTGGATTGACCGACCGCACTGGAGATGTTAAATAATAAAAGTAATCATCAAAAATACAAATTGTTTAATAATCGTGCACACAGCGTAGAGTAGGCGGTGGAGAGAGAAGACCTCTTCTTTCCAGAACTTATCATGGAGTGGTGAGATGTATACAAATAAACCATTAGCATATTTTATTGGCTGTATAAAGACTGTTGTTTCTTTATATTGTTAAATTACCTGAATTATTTTATAACTTCCGTAATCCCAACTGATAGCACATAGGTATCTCTGTCTGACCTCAAGATGTATGAAGAGCTCTACCACATTATTGCTTTATACCGGCATCACAATGCTATTAATTTTTTTATTACACAGAATTGTATATATTTTACACCAACTCATCTTCAATCCACTCAGATTCCCACAATATGAGATACTAATAATTTATCTGTATGATTTTCCTAGAGAAGAATGGATAGAGACAGAAAGAAGATGGCGGAGAGGATAATGCACCTCACCCTAGAGATCCTCTTCCGGCTTACTGGAGAGGTGAGAGATTATGATGACGTCACATTGCATCATTCTTATCTATGGGAATAACAGATGGACAGAACTGGAGAGTTGAGGACTCTGGAAATGTCTGGAGTGAGATTTATTAATGTGTCTCTCCATAACCAGAGATTAATCACGGGGCCTCCACCTCACCCCCTGATACATGAGGACATCAATGACCAGAAGATCCTAGAACTCACCTACAAGATGATTGAACTGCTGACTGGAAAGGTGACACTGCTGGGAATGCTGGGACATGGTACAGGAACGCTATGAAAGGATCGGGGGATGACGGTATCATTGTATGTGTCAGGTTCCTATAAGGTGTCAGGATGTCGCTGTCTATTTCTCCATGGAGGAGTGGGAGTATTTAGAAGGACACAAAGATCTATACAAGGACGTCATGATGGAGGTTCCCCAGCTCCTCACATCACCAGGTAATGGACAGGACTAAATACACACGGCCTATAATTATCTATATGTAAAGAATGAATTCAGTCCCTGTATGTGTTTCCTCCAGTTTTATCCAGTAAGAGGACAACACCAGAGAGATGTCCCCATCCTCTTCTTCCAGAGGACTGTAAACAAGAAGATCCCAATGTTCCTCAGGATCATCAGGTAGATGGAGAGAAGGTGTCATGAGATCTCCCCTATGATGTGTAGACGGCTGTGAAGGTCTTGTGCTCAGTCATATTTTATCAACCAGTATTATATGTTTTTTACTTGTGTAATGAGAACGATGGAGATGGCAGGATCATAGATGTGACTTTTCATCTGTCTGTGACTTTTACAATATTTGTTTCAGGGTGAAGATCTGACCCATATTAATACTACAGAGACATATGTGAGGGGTGATGAGCGGTGTAAGGAGGCGATTCCTACATATGACCACCCAGGTGAGTAGGAACCACAAAGTGCAAAGAAGTCACAGATTCTTCTCAGTCACCGGCTGTGGCTGCTTTATCGCTGGTGTAGTGCTGTTGTGTCACAATTGTGTGATCATCATTTTACCTCTAGACCATAACATTTTCCTCCATCCATAAATGTTCACATTACTTTGTGTAATTGTGAAAGACCTTTTCTGTAGAACTTACAACCTGGAGGATCCACCTACCCCCCTGGGATTAGAAAACTTTGTCAGTTACCTGCTCAGATCTGTAAACTACAAAGCCAAATGACAGCGTATGTAGAATGTGCTGACAAGTTAGAAAATCATTTGAAGAGAAAGAGGAGGGTAATGATGCTGTTGGCTTCCTAGAACCCTGATATCTTATTGCATGAATCTACCTTCTCTCCTTTCTGTGCCGCTGAATGTCCTCATATGGTCCCTACAAGACCAGGTCCAGTCTTTCTGGCCAAACTTCACTTTTATTATCGACAACATTAAATGTGCAGTGAGGGCCAAGTGTGAATTTCTGTACAATAACAGCAGAGTTTCCCTTTATCCTGACTTTTCAATTTCTTTTTAAACCAACTAACTTCAAACAGGATTGTGATAAACTATACAGAAAACATTACACCTGTGCCATGATATATCTCTAAGCTGTGCGTGGCTGATGGCTGTAATATACATTTATTCACACCTGCAGGAGATGTGTTGGCTCCAGCCCTGGTTTCATGGATTCACTCCACATCATAAATTCCATTATGTTTTCCATCCTAAGGAATTCAGGTTACTGCACAATCTCTCCTGAAATGGGGGCGCTAATACTTTCTCTACTCTTCTGGTCAGGAGTCATAGTAGCTCCAATGGTCCACCATAAATGAGTGCGGCCCTGGTTTAGGTTTGAAGTTCTCTCCCCTGATACATACATTGTTGTTGAGGATGTAACATACCATATTTTCCGGCGTATAAGATGACTTTTTAACCCCTGAATATCTTCTCAAAAGTCAGGAGTCGTCTTATACGCCGGGTGTCATTTTATAGGGCGTATACCCTTAAACTCCGAATGTTGGGGGAGGAGGGGGTATATATATATGATGTGTGGGGTGTGGGGGGAGCAGTAGCCGCGGAGGAGCGGGGCACAGGAGGCAGCAGCCGCCTGCTGCAGCCTACACTGTCCTCGCTGCTAAAGAAAATGAATATTCACTGCTCCCCACGCCCATGGGGTGTGGGAGCACTGAATATTCATGCTCCTTAATAGCGTTACACAGTGTAGACGCAGCGCAGCTCCTGCCGGAATCGCCTGTGCCCGCTGTTAAAGGGCATAAATATTCAACCTCTCTCCATGCCCATGGGCGTGGGAAGGGGTGAATATTTGTGCCCTTTAATAGCGGGCACACGCGATCGCCCGGCAGCAGCAGGAGCCGCGTGTGTGCTGGCTATTAAGGAGGATGAAGTCACTGCTTCCCCCGCACACAGTCCCGGCATGGGGAGCAGTGACTTCCGGCAGCTGATCTCTCCTTGTGAGCCGCGCATGGTAGTGACGCCATGCACGGCTCTCATGGCGAGATCAGTGCGGGCAGACAGGACGCAGAGTTGGAGGAGAGAAGAAAGGTGAGTAGGAATGTTTATTTTTTTTATGTGCAGCATGATGGGGATTAGGGGGACCATGCATACCAGGACAGGGATGAGGGGTGCCATGCATACCAAGACAGGGATGAGGGGTGCCATGCATACCAGGACAGGGATGAGGGGTGCCATGCATACCAGGATGGAGGGGTTCCATGCATACTAGGATGGAGGGATGCCACGTATAAACGGTAGGGGGGCATATATACCAGGATGGGGGATATTGTCAGAATTGGGGGACATTACCCCTGTACTAGTGTCATCAGAAGACCCCCTCCCCATTAAAAGTGCATCGTGAACACATTTTTTGCTTACATTTTTTTTCTATTTTCCTTCTCTAAAACCTAGGTGAGTCTTATGGTCCGGTGCGTCTTATAGTCCGAAAAATACGGTATTTATGGTAATTTATAAGCCCTCCCTGTCTCCAAGACTATCAGGGCGGTAGCACATCCCTCTGGCCCGCCCTTGTATCCTATTACTGGTACCTCCTTCTCTGCCTCTCTGATCTCGCTCCTGAGGACTGCAGTGACGAGGTGAGGGGGCGCCTCACCGGCAAAGTGTAAGTGAAGCAAGCTGCAGGCGTCCCTCTCACCTCATCACTGTAGTCCTCAGGAGTGAGATCAGAGAGGCAGAGAAGGAGGTACCAGTAATGATACAAGGGCCAGAGGGATGTGCTACCGCTCTGATAGTCTTGGAGACGGGGAGAGCTGGGCAGGCAGGGAGAGCTGACCAATCCAAGCAGGATTTGTATACAACAACCAGCCAATCGCCGGTAAGGTTCATCACTTTAAAATTACCATATTGAAATCAAATCTGATTTTTTTTCAATTTTTACCGTATTTGCGTTAGAAGAGGGGTAGTCTTATACGGCGAGTATATCCCAAACTCTATATTATAACTGGAAAAGTTGGGGGTCGTCTTATACACCCCGTCGTCTTATACACCGGCAAATACGGTATCTTTTATTCTGTCTTTTTTTTTTACAGGTTCTTTTTGTATGATAGCTTTATTGTGGTGGGATCGGCCTGACTCACTTATGTGACTCTGTAACTTCCTGGTAGTCTTTAAAAGAAGGTCTCCATTACGTCTTGCCAATGCCCGAGGGCTAAATTTAAGACACCTCAGCTCTGCACTATTATAAAAAGTTATCTTTCAATGTCTAATATTTCTTCTTGAAACTCATCTGATAGAAAATATTGGCCCTTATCATTGTTTAGACCTCAGAGAGGTTTCACCACTAGTTACTCATTTTTTACTGATGAAGACTGTTGAGTTTGATCATTTCAGTAGATGTGTTATTGTCTATAGTCAGTTTTTGACTACAGTAGTTAGTGCCAATAAAACCCTGATTTAACAACTTCCTGCAGCCAGTTTTCTGTTCCTAACCAGGCCTCATTTTTCAAATTTGACGTGTGTCACTTTATGTGGTGACAACTTTGAAATTCTTCACAAAGGATAATAGGAAACAAATGGGCCTTAGAAATTTTTTTCCAACTTCTCTTGAATCCGACAATACCCTATATATGGTTGTACACTACTGTCTGGGCACATGGCAGGTTAAGAAGGAGCGCCATTTAGCTATTTGAATGCAGATTGTGAAGACCCGGGGTCTTCCGTGGGCTTAATACTACTCAGACAACACAGGGTGAGGGTAAAACAGCGTGGCAATACTTTATTGAACCACAAAGCGGACAACAAACACAAAACAGTCCCAGCAAATGCCCAAGATGGTACAACATTACACAGTCTCACCTTTCCTTCTCCGCCCGCCTGGGATAGAACAGCTGCAACTTTGGAGACTTCCAGGGCCGACTACCTCAACCAGTGGACCCCCGCTTTTGTCGGGCCCCCACAGAGAGAAGGCAGCGGCAATCTTAGGAAGCTAGCCGTCCATCGAGGTACAAGACCAGGAGACTTGAGGGTCCAAATCTGGCCTCTCCGAGAGTTTCCATGGTGCCATGTGACCGATGGGTCCCTCCTAGCAACTCCAAATGTCTCCATGGGTTCTAGGCAACTGGTGGGTCTCTCCTAGCAACCCAAAGCAACATATCCATGGGTCCAGGTGACTTCTTCGTCCTCCCCTGGTCTTCCCAAAATGTATCCATGTCACTCTGATGGTTAATGGAGCAGATCCGAATCTTTCCAGTTAGGGCCGTTACCCTTAGGTTAGAATCATATAGAATTCAAATCTGTGTCTCTTTTGCAATGCCATGCAATCCATCTGCTGTCCTGAAGGATTGTCGCTCATTCTCCTTCTAAAGTATTTTTGATGTTCCTTGATTCTCTGTACCAAATCTCATTCTGTTACAAAAACACATGTCCTGTTTGCTTCTCTGGGCTCAAGTCTCCTGAATCGCAGAACTGCTCTCACCCTCCTCCAAAAGCTAAGTGTGCAGTAGTGGAGGATCACTAGTGCCGCCTGCAGAATAAATATGGTGATGTCTGGTGACAGAAGCAAAAGTCATAGGAGCAGATCCCAGAGGAGATAGGACACACCATTTGCAGAAGACCTAATATGACAAAATGGCAGAAAACCAGAGCAATAGAAATCCCCATAAAGTGACTCCATTTTGGAAATCATAACTCTCAGTGATATAATCTATAGAAGTAATGAATATTTTGACTCCACGGGCATTTTCTGGAAATTAGCTCACACTAGATGTTGGAGAGTGAAAATTGCACATTTTCTGTAATATTACCCACCACATAGTGTCCAGATTGTGCTCCAGGAGACACACACCATAAATTAAGTGGGTTCTTCTCACTATAGTAATGCCAAATACATGGAGGCTAAATGTGGTTTGGATACACTGAAAGGCTCAGAAGCAAGGGGGAGATTTGACTTTGGGAAAGTGGATATTGCTGGACTGGTTTATGGAAGCCATGTTGATTCTCAAGAGCCTTTGAGCCACTAATAATGTGGAAACCCTCTGTTTTTCCACTCACAGATGATGGACCAGAGTGGGGGCTTGTTTTTTGTGAGATAAGTAGAAGTTTTTATTGTTATTATTTTTGCCTACATAACATTGTTTGGTGGCTTTTTATTCCATATTTGGGAGGCAGAATGAACAAACAGTTGAACACCATGCTCTACTGGTTCATCCTATGAGGTTTTCTATTAGACTGTGAACTGTCATTGTCCTGGTGAATAATTTAATATTTTACATAACTTGCCATTTTTACAGACAGTTTAAGTAGAAATGTTCAAAAATATAAAATTCATGAATATTTTATTCAAAAATAATAATTGGTTTTCTTCTTGGCAGATGACTGTACCAGGAGATCAGAGGGACAGCTGACATCTTCAATTTTTAAATCAAATGATCTTGAGATCCCACAGGATACAATTGAAGTGAATATCATTACTCCAGATATACCATCATCCCTTCACAGCAAAGATCTGTCATCTGATCCTTTGAAACAGGTCCTGTCTTCTGATTCATTACCGACTACTAAGGAAAATCAAAGTCGTCACAAAATAAGCATTAAAAAACGAATTGCTCCTAAAGTAAAGAAGGCATTTTCACATTCAGAATATGGAAATAGTTTTCCCCTTCAAAAGTCTTTTCTTAAACATAAAAAAATTCACACAGCAGAGAATAGATTTTCTTGTTCCAAGTGTGGGAAATCTTTTAACCAGAAATCAGATTTTGTTAAGCACCAGAAAACTCACACAGGGGAGAAGCCTTTTTCCTGTTCAGAATGTGGAAAATGTTTTAACCAGAAAGCGCATCTTAATAGACATCAGAAAGCCCACACAGGGGGGAAGCCTTTTTCATGTTCAGAATGTGGAAAATGTTTTAACCAGAAAGCACATCTTGATAGCCACCAGAGAACCCACACAGGGGAGAAGCCTTTTTCCTGTTCAGAATGTGGAAAATGTTTTAACCAGAAAACGCATCTTAATAACCACCAGAGAACTCACACAGGGGAAAAGCATTTTTCATGTTCAGAATGTGTGAAAAGTTTTGACCATAAGTCAGATTTAGTTAAGCACCAGAGAACTCACACAGGGGAGAAGCCTATTTCATGTTCAGAATGTGCGAAATGTTTTAATCAGAAATCAGATCTTATTATACACCAGAGAACTCACACAGGGGAGAAGCCATTTTCATGTTCAGAATGTGCGAATTGTTTTAACCAGAAATCACACCTTGTTAGACACCGGAGAAGTCACACAGGGGAGAAGCCATTTTCATGTTCAGAATGTGGGAATTGTTTTAATCAGAAATCACACCTTGTTATGCACCAGAGAACTCACACAGGGGAGAAACCATTTTCATGTTCAGAATGTGGGAAATGTTTTTACAAGAAATTAAAATTAGTTAATCACCAGAGAACTCACACAGGGGAGAAGCCTTTTTCCTGTTCACAATGTGGGAAATGTTTTTACCATAACTCAGATTTAGTTAATCACCAGAGAACTCACACAGGGGAGAAGCCTTTTTCATGTTCAGAATGTGAAAAATATTTTTACCATAAATCAGATTTAGTTAAGCACCAGAAAACTCACACAGGAGAGAAGCCTTTTTCATGTTCAGAATGTGGAAAATGTTTTAATCAGAAACCGCATCTTGATACCCACCAGAGAACACACACAGGGGAGAAGCCTTTTTCTTGCTCAGAATGTGGAAAATGTTTTAATCAGAAAGCGCATCTTGATAGCCACCAGAGAATTCACACAGGGGAGAAGCCTTTTTCATGTTCAGAATGTGAAAAATATTTTTACCATAGATCAGATTTGGTTAAGCACCAGAGAACCCACACAGGGGAGAAGCCTTTTTCATGTTCAGAATGTGGAAAATGTTTTAACGATAAATCAGATTTTGTTAAGCACAATAGAACTCATTCAGGGAAGATGCCTTTTTCATGTTCAGAATGTGGGAAATGTTTTAACCGGAAATCAGATTTGGTTAATCACCAGAGAACCCACACAGGGGAGAAGCCTTTTTCCTGTTCAGAATGTGGAAAATGTTTTAACCGGAAAACACATCTTGATAGACACGAGAGAACCCACACAGGGGAGAAGCCTTTTTCCTGCTCAGAATGTGGAAAATGTTTTAACCGGAAAACGCATCTTGATAGACACGAGAGAACCCACACAGGGAAGAAACCTTTTTCCTGTTCAGAATGTGGGAAATGTTCTAACCAGAAATCAGATTTGGTTAAGCACCAGAGAACCCACACAGGGGAGAAGCCTTTTTCATGTTCAGAATGTGGAAAATGTTTTAATGATAAATCAGGTTTTGTTAAGCACAAGAGAACTCATACAGGGAAGATGCCTTTTTCATGTTCAGAATGTGGGAAATGCTTTAACCGGAAATCAGATTTTGTTATGCACCAGAGAACCCACACAGGGGAGAAGCCTTTTTCCTGTTCAGAATGTGGAAAATATTTTGTGAAGAAATCATCTCTTTTTAGACACCAAAGAATTCATACAGGGGAGAAGCCTTTTTCGTGTTCGGAATGTTAATATGTTCTAACTGAAAATTATATCTTCTTGAAGGAGTTGTTCACTACTAGGACAACTCCTTGTCATTCATAAACGAATTGGAAGATTAGCGCCAGTATAATAAAACATGGAGTTTTTATTGACATATACTTAAAATACAGCATAAAATACATAAAAATTGGGAAGGAAACTATAACAGAAAATAACTACACAAGCCAGTTATAACATGATATATCCACCATATAGAGCAAGTGCTCAAAATCACAAAAATCACTGAACCATAATTATGTTAATTAAATATATCGAATTATATAAGAATTGAGAAATGTATCAAAATCAAATCACATAGAGTGCCATTAGCTATAGTGCAAATCAGCTACCATTTAAATAAAATGCAAATTAATAGTGCAAAGAAAATAAGCACCACCTTGAGGCCACAAATACTGCAAGTGCACTTGCTCGCCTAGGGGTTATGGCCGCTGTGCAAGCTAGACAGGTATGGGCCTGGGAATACCAGTTATACAAATCTCCCCGGTCCCAAATGTTTGACTTATTTCATCTGGTAAAGAAATGGCTGGAATCTGATGTCTGTACGCATGCACAAATCGTGGAGCGGGTGGCTGTCAACCTTTTTTCCAGGAGCCTTCCCAGTAAATTGCAGCACTAGGTTGGCCATGGTGACCCCTGGAGGGCGGAACATCTAGTAAAGTTGTTGGAGAGATTTGTCGCTACAGATGGAAACCTCCCGGATGATACCCCCCAACCTCGGCCCCGCAGGGCCACGCCGACCCACTCTCCATCAGAAACGTCCCACCGTCCAATGTGGGGTGGAAGGAACTGGCCGGGAAAGTGTCAGACCTGGTAGGGACTCTATGTGTAAAAAACCTGGGCTGCTCCAGTGTTGTTGGTGTCGTGAGTTCGGTTATGTCATGGCTAATTGTCCATTAGGCCCAGAGCCTATGGAATGTGTCACCGGCGCCAATCCCTGTTTTCTGTGCCCTCCTGTGATGCTGCGCCCTCCTGTGTGGCCACACCTGGACTAGAAACTGAGTCACAAGTATGCAAAATCAGGGTGAATGATTGTCCTATCACTGCCCTACTAGACGCTGGTAGTCTAGTGACACTAGTACATGACAGCCTCATATCCGCGGGTCATATACCCGACAGGTTCATAAGTGTGGTGTGTATCCATGGTGACACCAAAATGTATCCTGTGGCCCTTGCGAAAATAGAGACATCATATGGGATAATGGACTATGAAGTAGGGGTAGTGAAAGCCCTTATGCATAACGTAATCTTGGGCCACAATTTTCCCTTGTTTTGAAAGCTATGGGGGAAAGGGACGGGTACTGAGGGTAGACCCAGTACCGGCCCAGATTAAGAGGGCAAAAATTCTCCATTGCAGATCTTCGCTGTAGATGATGAAATTCTCCGATTCCCCAGTAATACTTGAGGTAGAGGAAACACGGGATAAGTTTGGTACCACTCAATTGAAGGATGACACCCTTAGATATTCAAGGGAGAATGTTGCCATCGTTAATGAAGTTTCCCAATATCCAGAAGCTAACTAATGGTTTCCCTACTTTGCTATGAATAATAAGCTCTTGTATAGAGTGATCAAGAAAGATCTGGAAATAGTTGAGCAATTGCTGGTCCCTAAGGCCTATCGGTTGGTAGGATGCTTGATATAGCTCATAGTCATGTTCTCGAGGGACACTTGGGGACCTAGAAGATCCAGGAGAGGATTCTCCGGAGGATCTTCTGCATGGGGATTGTCGTCACCACATAATGTGAGACGTTCTGAGACATTGTGCCTGTTCCAAATTAAATTGTAAAATTCAAATATGTGCACGGAAGAACTACAACTGATACATTTGAGCATCAGGCTAGATCTACTTTATTACATGCTTTGGTCCAGGTTTATACAGGCTATTAGTATTCATAATTTAAAGCAATATAATTGGCTCAGCTTATCTCTAAATATATGCTGGCATTAGCATACATACATCTAATTGGCTAAGTTAACACTACTGACACCCAGCTCTTCTGTCTGTAGTATTATACCACCCCCCCCAAGTTTCGTTTTCTCGAAGTCTTTAGACAAAGACATTCGAAAAGACTCCTTATCTCACACATATACCAGCTCAAACTCCATTCTAGTAAGCAGAAGATGCATGTACAAAAATCAAAATGGAGTCAGGATAGATAAAGTATAACTCCTGCTCTCACAGGATATACAAAGACCTTGAAGATTATTGTATGCCAAATAACTTCGCTCGTGTCCCATTTTCCCCATCATTGAAGTACCCTTTGAGATGATTGGATTTGGTGTGGCCAATTGTAAAATCATTTCAGGGCCACCAGTATATTCTTGTCATAGTAGATTATGCCATGCTCTACCCTGAAGCGGTTCCCCTAAGAAATACTGCATCCAAAAGTACTGCCCGTTGTTATAATAATTGTAATAAAGTCCTTGCTTATTTTAATGTTTATTGATATATTAGAATATTAGAATATATCAAAGGCATTTTAGATATAGAATGACATTCAGTTTACATAAGAATGACAAGTGTATCTTAATGTTTTGAATATCTGCTGACCTCTTCAGAAATGTCTTCTCTTCCTTATCTCTTTAACAGAATACTTACTGTTAGACTATAGGGTTTTCATATCTTATGTTGTTTTTCTCTCTTTGTAACTCTCCAGAACTAGCATACACGCCTTTAACTGTATGTATTTATACATGAACAAAATTATAATAGGTCAGACATTTGATTTTGCTCCTAAACTTGTTTGGGCTGTCAATTTGTCTCCTCGCTAACATGATCAATAAATAAATAACAAATTATCTTACAAATTCAGGTGTGGACGATTTATAATTTGTAAGGAAGAAAATTCCACTGACATTTTGGTGCGTTGACCGGGAATCCAACATCTTTCCCTCACCGGTGAGGACTGCAAACCATGGACAGGGGAGTTTTGTAACTCTTGAAGTAAGTCCTCCGCCATCAAATTTGGTGTCAACAGAGGCATTGTCAGTTATCCCGGACTGAGGGAGAGTGACGGATTTCGTATAGTCTAATGATCTCTGGGAATCGTCTATATCTGAATACAGGTAAGACCATTTACTTCAGTAACTTTGTTAATCCAGTATTGATGTTATTCTAGAAATTGATTTGGGGACTGTGATTGTGAACATTTGCAATTGGAGTTTGTAGGCTCCTGTAAGTTGGAAGTTGTTCACATGCAATTGGGGTTGTAAAACTCTTGTAAGTTGCGAAACTCCATAAGTGTGATTGGAGTTTGTTAGTTCCTGTAAGAAATTTTGTAGAATGGGTACACAGCCAATGTGAGAAGGCTACTGTGGAATAAAAAACTCTGTGTGCACGTTAAACTTATCTAGATGGTGAGGGTCGAGGACCCCCGGGGATTAAAGAATCCACTGGATTAACCCAATATAAGAGCTCAATATAAGATTAATTTTTACTGGTATTTTGTTTTGTCTTCTGTAGTTTGTTGATTTCTGTTAAATGTGCAGTTTTCCTTCGTTTGTTTTTTGTAGAACTAAACCGCCATAAATATGTTTTATGTTACATATGAGACTCCTTGAATGATCTCTTGAGTGAATGTATAAGGATTGAAATATAAAATCCTGAGTGTATAAGGGAGTCCACTTAGGTGTGGTTGACAGTCATTTGTGGACTGGAGACAACTCATAGATTATTGTAACGTTTAAAACACCAAGGTACATGCCGGTCTGGGTAGAGGGTGTGGAGGCTGTGGGGCTCCGTGACTCCGGAGCCTCAGTCACATTGATAAAAGACCATTTAGTACTGGATCAATGTATTGTCCCAGGCAGCCGTATGTTAGCCAATATAGCCGGAGGAGAATCTTTGAACATTCGGAGGGCCCCACTACATTTAGACTGGGGTCACAGTCATGGAATGGTGGATGTAGGAGTAGTGTGGCACCTACCAGTAGATGTGTTGCTGGGAAACAATCTGGGAGCAGGATTGGTGTGCCACCGGGCCAATGTCGTAACCGGAAGCCAAGGACCGATTCACACTGCATCAACCGATAGGGAAAGGAGCAATATCAACATGTCAGCGGTGAGTGATACACAAAATGCAATGACTGTCACAATGAAGGAATGTAATCTAGGGGAGGTAAATTACATCAGGGAGGAGGCCCATGGACTTCGAAACACTGGATCTACCATAACCCTGGTCAGCACAGATACTGTCCCCCCCAGAGCTCCCTTTACCAGGCGGCCAAGTGACCATCCCCTTAACTGGGTGTCAGCACTCTGGGGTTGGTCGCAATGAGTACAAGTTTGGTTCTCATTGGGCACATGGGGAGTTTCCCAGGAAAAACCGGGGATCGGGGGGGGGGGATATGGAGGACCCCGCGGAAGGGACAGACCCCTGATCCAGCAAACTAAATACAGAGTCCTCGTCTCAGGGCTTCCCCCATCGGGAAGTTGGCAGGATCTGAAAGACCATATGAGAGAAGCTATTACACTGACATATACCAGCGAGGAATGGGGACTGTGGAGTATATTCGCAAGGGCGACATGGAATATGCTTTGAGGAAACTGGATGATACCAATGATACAAAGTTTTGTTCTTATAAAGGCGAGACCTCTTACATTCGTGTCTGTGCTGAAAAAGCAGGGGAGGTATGTGAGGAGCTGCCCACTTACTAAAGACTATGATGCTTTTCCAGCAACGGATAACCATTTTTGTCAATATTATTATTGTGTTTATCAGTGATTTACTTGTTATGTTTTATATACAGTACAGACCAAAAGTTTGGACACACCTTCTCATTTAAAGATTTTTCTGTATTTTCATGACTATGAAAATTGTACATTCACACTGAAGGCATCAAAACTATGAATTAACACATGTGGAATTATATACTTAACAAAAAAGTGTGAAACAACTGAAAATATGTCTTAAATTCTAGGTTCTTCAAAGTAGCCACCTTTTGCTTTGATGACTGCTTTGCACACTCTTGGCATTCTCTTGATAATCTCTGTATTATCCTGTTTTTGGCATTTTTTGCCGTAATAAAAAAAACAGTAATAGTGTCTCCCTGACTGGTCAGACACCAATATATCTGTTTAAAAGAGTCTGGTGTACGCCACATAGCTATAACTGTGGTTTTGCAGTTCCACGGGTCAAATCTCTGTATTATCCTGTTTTTGGCATTTTTTGCCGTAAAATAAACTGTAATAGTGTCTCCCTGACTGGTCAGACACCAATATATCTGTTTAAAAGAGTCTGGTGTAGGCCAGAAAAATAGAACTGTGGTTTTGCAGTTCCACGGGTCAAATCTTTGTATTATCCTGTTTTTGGCATTTTTTGCAGTAAAAAAAACTGTAATAGTGTCTCCCTGACTGGTCAGACACCAATATATCTGTTTAAAAGAGTCTGGTGTAGGCCAGAAAAATAGAACTGTGGTTTTGCAGTTCCACGGGTCAAATCTCTGTATTATCCTGTTTTTGCCATAAAAAAAACCTGTAATAGTGTCTCCCTGACTGCTCAGACACCAATATATCTGTTTAAAAGAGTCTGGTGTAGGCCATAAAAATAGAACTGTGGTTTTTGCAGTTCCACGGGTCAAATCTCTGTATTATTCTGTTTTTGGCATTTTTTGCCGTAAAAAAAACTGTAATAGTGTCTCCCTGACTGGTCAGACACCAATATATCAGTTTAAAAGAGTCTGGTGTAGGCCAGAAAAATAGAACTGTGGTTTTGCAGTTCCACGGGTCAAATCTCTGTATTATCCTGTTTTTGCCATAAAAAAACCTGTAATAGTGTCTCCCTGACTGCTCAGACACCAATATATCTGTTTAAAAGAGTCTGGTGTAGGCCAGAAAAATAGAACTGTGGTTTTGCAGTTCCACGGGTCAAATCTCTGTATTATTCTGTTTTTGGCATTTTTTGCCGTAAAAAAAACTGTAATAGTGTCTCCCTGACTGGTCAGACACCAATATATCTGTTTAAAAGAGTCTGGTGTAGGCCAGAGAAATAGAAATGTGGTTTTCCTCTACCACGGTTCTAATCTTTTTGTTACCCTTTTTCCATTGATAGTGCAAGTGTAAGCTATTTTACTTCATTTACAATGGGCAAGGCGCATGGAACTAGACTTTCTGGTGATGGTGCGTGTAGAGGACGGGGCCGTGGCCAAGGTGAAGATGTGCCACAACCAACAGCCACATCTTCTCGCTCCCACTTCTTGACCGAATTACTAGGGAAGCACACTACAACACCAGTATTGCGAACTGATCAGTGTGAACAGGTTATTAATTGGATAGCAGATAATACTTCCAGTTACCTGGGCACCACCTCCTCCGGTCTGTCTTCCACACGGTCAAGTTTTAGTAGCCGTGAGTCTCGACCGCATACTCCTCCTCACCCTGATGCTCCTTCCTCCCACCATGCCGAGTGTCGTCAGACAGCAACTGATCCCACACTTGGACACTCTGAAGAGCTGTTCACTGGTCCATTTCCATATTTGAGCCCCTCGCCTGCTCCGCTTGAAGTGGTGGAAGAGGAGATCCCATGTAGCGATGCCCAAATATTTGAACAGCCACGGCCAGAGGAAGTCGACGCTGGCAATTTGTCACAAGAGGTGGACGATGACGAGACACAATTGCCACAAAGTGAAGAGGAGGATCATGGTGCGCAAGTGGAAGAGGAGGAGGTGGTGGATGATCTAGTAACTGACCCAACGTGGCAGGAGGACATGTAGACCGAGGCCAGCAGCACACAGGGGGAGGGAGGCAGAGTACCCCAACAGGCAGGAAGAAGCATTGTGGTGGCCGCACACAGAAGGCGGGCAACAGTTCCCCGTAACACCAACGCGAGGGACGTTGCCAGTACAACCGGTAGGTCTTCCAGAGCCTGGAATTTTTTTAACGACTCTGCTGATAACCCAAAAAGGCCATTTGTACCACCTGCCATGCCAGCATCAGCAGGGCTGACAAAACTACCAGCCTGACCACCACCAGCATGATCAGGCACATGGCAGCAAAGCACCCGACTTTGTGGGGTGAAACCCAGGGTCCACGACCAGTGTCAGCGGGTGTCACCACTGCTTCTTCCACTGTTGTGCACGTAATATAACCCCCTGTTGTGCGTGCAAGGCAATCCCCTGTCCATACTACATGCAAAGATGCCCCCTCCTCTCAGTCTTCACTTCTCAAGAAACAGCATCAACGTCCATCTCCCACCGCAGCGTTCAATTGTCCATATCCCAGAGCTTTGAACGAAAGCACAAATTCGCAGCCAACGCCCCACAGGCCACAGTCCTAAATTCGCACATTTCACGACTGCTTGCGTTGGAAATGCTGCCTTTTAGGCTGGTGGAGACGGAATCCTTCCGCAACCTTATGGCGGTGGCCGTCCCTCGGTACTCGGTCCCCAGCCGACACTATTTTGCCCGGTGTGCCATCCCTGCACTACACAAGCACGTGTCCCAAAACATCTGCCGTGCCCTCAACAACGCAGTTACTGGGAGAGTCCACCTGACAACGGACATGTGGACAAGTGCTTGTGGCCAGGGACGGTACATCTCCCTGACGCCACACTGGGTAAACATAGTGGAAGCCGGGACCCAGTCGGACCTTGGGACGGAACACATCCTCCCCACACCGAGGATTGCAGGCCCTATGTCAGTCAGAGTTGCCCCCACATTGTACAGCTCCTGCGCATCATCCTCCTCCTCCTCATGTTCAGCCTCCATCTCAGATATCACCACATCAGTTACAAGCTGGAAGCACTGCAGTACTGCCTCAGCCAAGCGGCAACAGGCTGTGCTGAAACTCATAAGCTTAGGTGATAAACCTCACACTGCTTGTGAGTTGCAGACAGCTGTGAAAGAGCAGGCAGATCCAGGCATAGTCGTGTGTGACAATGACTGTAACCTGGAGGCGGCTCTGAGACGAGGCGAGATCACACATGTACCATGCCTGGCTCATGTGCTCAACCTCGTGGTTCAGCGGTTTCTTAAATCGTACCCCGAGTTGCCAGATCTGCTCGTCAAAGTACGCCGCCTGTCAGCTCATTTTCACAAGTCGGCTACAGGTTTCGCCGCCCTTGCTGTGTTGCAGCAGCGTTTGCAGCTTCCGGCACACCGACTGGTGTGTGATGTCCCCACACGTTGAAACTCTAACCTCCACATGTTGCAAAGGATTTGTAACATAGTAACATAGTTTTTAAGGTTGAAAGAAGACTAAGTCCATCTAGTTCAATCCATAGCCTAACTTGTTGATCCAGAGGAAGGCAAAAAAAACCCATGTGGCAAACACTAAGCTCCACATTGGGGAAAAAAATTCCTTCCCGACTCCTTACGACAATCAGACTAGTTCCCTGGATCAACGCCCTATCAAGGAATCTAGTATTTCTAACCTGTAATATTATACTTTTCAAGAAAGGCATCCATGCCCTTCTTAAATTTTAACAGTGAATCACTCATTACAACATCATGCGGCAGAGAGTTCCATAGTCTCACTGCTCTTACAGTAAAGAATCCCCATCTGTGATTATGTTTAAACCTTCTTTCCTCCAGACGTAGAAGATGCCCCCTTGTCCCCGTCTCAGGCCTCAGAGTAAAAAGATCAGTAGAAAGGTCTTTGTACTGACCCCTCATATACTTGTACATAGTAATAAGATCACCCCTAAGCCTTCTTTTTTCCACAGTAAATAACCCCAAGTGTAATAACCTGTCTTGGTATTGCAGACCCCCCAGTCCTCTAATAACCTTGGTCGCTCTTCTCTGCACCCGCTCTAGTTCAGCTATGTCTTTCTTATACACCGGAGACCAGAACTGTACACAGTATTCTAAGTGTGGTCGCACTAATGACTTGTATAGAGGTAAAATTATGTTCTCCTCATGAGCATCTATGCCTCTTTTAATGCATCCCATTATTTTATTTGCCTTTGCAGCAGCAGCCTGACACTGGCCACTAAACGTGAGCTTGTCGTCCACCAATACACCCAGATCTTTTTCAGTTACAGTTTTGCCCAGTGTTTTACAATTAAGCATATAATTATACATTTTATTTCCTCTGCCCAAGTGCATTACCTTACATTTATCCCCATTAAAGCTCATTTGCCATTTATTAGCCCAAGCTTCTAGTTTACATAGATCCTCCTGTAATATAAAATTGTATTCCTCTGTATTGATTACCCTGCAGAGTTTAGTGTCATCTGCAAATATTGAAATATTACTCTGTATGCCCCCTACAAGGTCATTAATAAATATGTTAAAAAGAAGGGGGCCCAATACTGACCCCTGTGGTACCCCACTGTTAACCGAGACCCAGTCTGAGTGTTTTCCATTAATTACCACCCTTTGTTTCCTATCACTGAGCCAATTCTTAACCCACATACATATATTTTCCCCTATCCCCATTGTTCTCATTTTATGTATCAACCTTTTGTGTGGAACCGTATCAAAAGCTTTTGAAAAGTCCATATACACAACATCCACTGCATTTCCTTGGTCCAGTCCAGAACTTGCCTCCTCATAAAAACTGATCAAATTAGTTTAACAGGAACGATCCCTCGTAAACCCATGTTGATATTGGGTCATGAGGTTATTCTTCTTCAGAAACTCTAGTATAGCATCTCTTAGGAAACCCTCCAGGATTTTACCCACAGTAGAGGTTAAGCTTACCGGCCTATAATTTCCAAGTTCAGTTTTTATCCCCTTTTTGAATATTGGCACCACATTTGCTATACGCCAGTCTTGTGTTACAGACCCTGTTATTATGGAATCTTTAAAGATTAAAAATAATGGTCTATCTATGACGTTACTTAATTCCAGCAGTACTCGCGGGTGTATCCCATCCGGGCCCGGGGATTTGTCAACTTTAGTGATTTTTAGACGCCGTCGTACTTCCTGCTGGGTTAAGCAAGTGACATTTGCTGGAGAATTTTTGTTATCACTAATCATGTTTTCTGTCATGCGATTTTCTTGTGTAAATACGGTTGAAAAAAAATCATTTAGCATATTGGCTTTTTCCTCATCCTCATCCACCATTTCACCCAGACTATTTTTAAGGGGGCCAACACTATCATTTTTTAATTTTTTACTATTTATGTAGTTAAAGAATATTTTGGGGTTATTTTTACTTACTCTGGCAATGATTCTCTCTGCCTCAATCTTTGCTGTCTTGATTTGTTTTTTACATAATTTATTTAATTTTCTATATTTATTTAATGCCTCATCACTACCTACTTGCTTTAGTTCTCTAAATGCTTTCTTTTTGTCACTTATTGCGCCCCTTACAGCTCTATTTAGCCATAGTGGTTTCCTCCTATTTCTAGCATGTTTATTCCCATAGGGTATATATTGTACACAGGTCCTATTCAGGATGTTAATAAATGTCTCCCATTTGCTTTGTGTAGTTTTATGTCTCAGGATATTGTCCCAGTTTATTGCACTAAGATCATCTCTTAACCATTGGAAATTTGCCTTCCTGAAGTTTAGTGTCCTTGTAACCCCTCTACTGCACATCTTATTAAAGGTTACATGAAAACGTATTATTTTGTGATCACTATTACCCAAGTGACCCCCAACTCGTATATTTGATATGCGGTCTGGCCTATTGGTTAGTATTAGGTCTAGCAGTGCCCCCCTTCTTGTTGGGTCCTGAACCAGTTGTGAAAGGTAATTGTCTTTCATAGTAGTCAAAAACCTATTTCCTTTGCTTGAACTACATGTTTCTGTCCCCCAATGTATTTCAGGGTAGTTGAAGTCTCCCATAATAATGACTTCTCCTTGAGTCGCTGCTTCATCTATTTGCTTTACGAGGATATTCTCCGCTACTTCTATTATTTTTGGAGACTTATAACAAACTCCTATCAGTAATTCATTATTTTTTCCCCCTCCCCTTATCTCCACCCACAGGGACTCTACATTTTCATTAGATTCACATATATCCTCCCGCAAGACAGGTTTTAAGGATGATTTTACATATAAACACACCCCCCCCTCGCTTGTTTGTACGGTCATTTCTGAACAGACTATAGCCCTGTAAATTAACTGCCCAGTCATGGCTCTCGCCCAGCCACGTCTCGGATATCCCTACCATGTCATAATTATTTTCCAACAAAATTAATTCTAATTCCTCCATTTTGTTGGTGAGGCTTCTGGCATTAGTGTACTTGCATTTTATGTATCTCTCTGTACCTCTATTCCTTCTTACTTTATTGACTGTTCTAACCCCACCCCCAATTTCTTTATTTGTGCCCAGGTCACTATCTGCACTATCTTCCCCACCTATAAAATGAATACCCTCCCCCCCAATCCCTAGTTTAAACACTCCTCCAACCTTCTAGCCATTTTCTCCCCCAGCACAGCTGCACCCTCCCCATTAAGGTGCAGCCGGTCCCTAGCGTAGAGTCTGTAGCCAACTGAGAAGTCGGCCCAGTTCTCAAGGAACCCAAATCCCTCCTTCCTACACCAGTTCTTGAGCCACTTATTTATCTCCCTAATCTCCCGTTGCCTCTCTGGCGTGGCACATGGTACCGGTAGTATTTCAGAGAATACCACCTTGGAGGTCCTTGCTTTCAGCTTGCAGCCTAATTCCCTGAAATCATCTGTAAGGACCTTCCACCTACCTCTAACTTTGTCATTTGTGCCAATGTGCACCATGACCGCTGGGTCCTCACCAGCCCCTCCCAGTAATCTGTCAACCCGATCAGCGATGTGCCGGACTCGAGCGCCAGGTAGGCAGCACACTGTTCGACGATCCCTGTCTTTGTGACAGATTGCCCTATCTGTTCCTCTAATAATTGAGTCCCCCACTACCAGCACCTGCCTTACCTGCCCTACTCTCCTATTTCCCTCTTTACTGGAGCTAACATTCCTCCGGCTTTCAGGGGACATGCCTTGCTGCAGTAGTGCTACCCCTGTACCATCACTCCCCTCATCTGCCAACTTTGCAAACTTATTGGGGTGTGCCAGATCAGGACTAGCCTCCCTGGCACTCTTCTCTCTACCACCCTTTCTAACTGTCACCCAACTAGCGACCTCACTGTCCTGCAGCTCCCGACTACCACCCTCCCCCACATCTACCCCAGTGAGCTGCTGCTCAGTGAGCAGCAAACTCCTTTCCATATTGTCAATGGATCTGTGTTGCCAGCTGCTCATTTAGATCCAGTATCTGGGCTTCCAAATGCACAACGTGCACACATCTCGCGCAGCAGTAAGCAACCTCGACCGGCTGTTCAAGGAATACATACATGTGGCAAGATGTACACTGGATAGCATTGTCAATAATGGAGCTCATTTCCTAATGGGGATTGCAATATACAGAATGTTAAGTAAAAAGTAAAGTAAAGAAATTAATGAAATACAGTCAGCAATTCAGTCCAAAGTCCTCCCTTCCAAACTCCCTGAATACAAAGTCACTGAAAAACAAGTCACACACTTACTTTCGTCCGGACACACGCAGCTCGTTCACACTCGCAAACTAAGAGATTTAAAGAGTTTTTTTTTTTTCCCTTTTCCAGCAATACACCCTTCACCTCAATGCACTTCCAAAGCAGAAGAGAGCAGTTGTGGAGTACCAGCTGCAACAAGGCCGTCGATATTCAGGTCAGACTCCACACATAAGACCTCAGGAGTGGACCTGGATGTCTGACATATGTACCATCCTGACAAACTTTGAGGAGTCCACCAAGATGGTGAGTTGCGATGACGCCATCATTAGCGTCAGCATCCCACTTGTCTGTCTTTTGCAACGCTCTCTGCAGAGAATTAAAGAGGAGGCATTGCAGCCAGAGTCTGATGAGATGGATCAAGAACCCGTAATGGGCGATAACACACAGCCCAGCCTCATCTCATCCCAACGTGCATTGGGGGACAATGAGGGAGAAGAGGAGGAGGAAGAACAGGAGCTGGTATCATACGCTGTAGACGGTAGTACCTGTACAACTGTCATACAGTCGGTTCAGCGTGGGTGGCCTGAGGACAGGGGGGAGGAGGAGGAGGAGGAGGAGGAGAGCATGGTCAGTCGTCATCTTGGTGAGGACACGAAGTCTTGCCCGTTACCAGTCTGGCACGCATGGCTGACTTTATGTTACGCTGCCTTAACCGTGACCCTCGCGTTGCCAAAATGTTGGGTGACAGTCATTACTGGTTGGTGACACTTTTAGACCCCCGCTACAAGGAGAACTTTCACTCTCTTATTCCTGAGGTGGAGAGGTCTACAAAAATGGGGCAGTACCAGAAGGCCTTTGCTGCAGAACTGTTAAAAAAATTCCCATCTGAACACGCTAGCGGCAGAGGTCACAGTTCGTTGACCAACCAAGGCGTACAGGCGAGAGAGACGCAACTCCAATCCAGCAAAGGCAGGGGAACACTGTCAACATTCTGGGACAGTTTTCTGAGACCCGCCCAGCTTACAGGCCCTGAGGCGCAGGGTACTCTCACAAGGAGTGGAAAGTTTCAAAAGATGGTGAGGGAGTACCTTGCCGACCGTACTAGCGTCCTCCGTGATTCCTCTGTGCCTTTTAATTATTGGGTATCCAAGCTGGACACTTGAAATGAACTCGCTCTGTACGCCTTGGAGGTCCTGGCCTGCCTTGCCGCTAGCGTGTTATCGGAGCGTGTTTTTAGTGTCGCTGGGGGAATTATAACTGATAAGCGCACTCGCCTGTCAACTGACAATGCTGACAAGCTGACCCTTATCAAAATGAACAAGGGCTGGATTGGGCCAGACTTCTCATCACCACCAAATGACAGCAGGGTAACATATAGTCAAATCCACTGTGTTATTTCGGGAGTTGTATTCCCATGCACCGCTTCACACCCACACATGGGTATACGCTTCCTCAATTCGGCTTTTTTTTGCTCTTCTCCTTATCCTCAGCCTCCACCACCACTATACCACCAGGGTGACCGTGGTCCGTGTTGCCAGCATTGCAAGTTCCTCCGTCCTAATTTTTGGCAGCTTTTGCTTGGAAGGCATAGGCAAAGACTATGGGAGACCCACTCCCCAATAATGGGAATAATGTTTTTAATATGCTGTACTGCATGGCTCTTCCAAGGGGCATTAAAACCGTCTTGTTAAGCTACTGCGACCTCCACCACTTCTCCAAGGGGCATTAAAACTGTCTTGTTAAGCTACAGCTACTGTAACCTCCACCACTCTTCCAAGGGGCATTTAAACTGTCTTGTTAAGCTACTGCAACCTCCACGTCTCTTCCAAGGGGCATTAAAACCATCTTGTTAAGCTAATGCGACCTCCACCACATGTCCAAGGGGCATTAAAACCGTCTTGATAAGCTACTGCGACCTCCACGTCTCTTCCAAGGGGCATTTAAACCGTCTTCTTAAGCTACTGCAGCCTCCACGTCTCTTCCAAGGGGCATTAAAACCGTCTTGTTAAGCTAATGCGACCTCCACCACTTTTCCAAGGGGCATTAAAACCGTCTTGTTAAGCTACTGCGACCTCTACCACTTTTCCAAGGGGCATTAAAGCTGTCTTGTTAAGCTACTGTAACCTCCACCACTTTTCCAAGGGGCATTAAAACTGTTTTGTTAAGCTACTGCGACCTCCACCACTTTTCCAAGGGGCATTAAAGCTGTCTTGTTAAGCTACTGCGACCTCCACCACTTTTCCAAGGGGCATTAAAGCTGTCTTGTTAAGCTACTGTGACCTCAACCACTCTTCCAAGGGGCATTAAAACAGTCTGGTTATGCTACTGCGACCTCCACCGCTCTTCCAAGGGGCATTAAAACCGTCTTGTTAAGCTAATGCGACCTCCACAACTTTTCCCAGGGGCATTGATATTATCTTTTTATTCCACTGCGACCTCCACGTCTCTTCCAAGGGGCCTTAAAACGTCTTGTTAAGCTACTGTGACCTCCACCACTCTTCCAAGGGGCATTAAAACAGTCTTGTTAAGCTACTGCGACCTCCACCACTTTTCCCAGGGGCATTGATATTGTCTTTTTTTTCCACTGTGACCTCCACGTCTCTTCCAAGGGGCATTAAAACTGTCTTGTTAAGCCACTGCGACCTCCACCACTTTTCCAAGGGAAATTAAAACTGTCTTGTTAAGCTACTGCGACCTCCACCACTTTTTCAAGGGGCATTGATATTGTCTTTTTATTCCACTGTGAACTCCACCATTCTTCCAACGGGCATTGCATTTCCTCCTAATTTTAGTCAGCTTTTGCTTTTCAATGCATAGGCGAACACTAAGGGAGACCCACTCCCCAATAATGGGTAAAAGGTTTTTAGTATGCTGTAATCCACGTCTGTTTCAAGGGGCATTGCAGTTCCTCATAATTTTTGGAAAGCCTTCCATTCACTGCTTAGGCCAACAGTGCACAGGAGACCCAGTTGATATAAATGGAAAAAACGGTTTAGTTAAGGCCCTCTGACCTCCATGTCACTTCCAAGGGGCATTGGAGTGCCTCAAAATTTTTGGTAGGCATTGCACTCACTGCATGCCCTATAACTGTGTAGCTGAACCTCTCCTTTTGGTACAGAAACATATCCTACTAGACATATGTGGTTGACTGGCCTGATATTGATGTGAATGGTCCCTGTTCCTCCTGATCTTTCTCCTTTGCCACCACCTCATCCATCATTCATCACCTGAAGCTTTGTTTTAACGGGAGTCATAGAACTGGGATAGTAGCATGAAAACATCCAGCAATCCTCGGAGGAGGTAGGATATGCTCCAAAACGCTGACCACCTCAGGCCTAGCCACTACTACATACATGCGTTTGCATATCAAGAAAACAAAGCAGATGCTAACTTCTATCATCATCATCATGCTCCTCACCTTGGCACTCTCAACTCCCCTGATGGAGAAGCCAGGGCCCACCGGAGGAGTCTGGTTCTCTGGTGGGCTTGTCCACTGCTGCCCTAAAGCAGGCCGGGCTAAGAAAAGTGTGTGGGGGGATGTTCCAATGAGAAATAGGGGCGGCTGGGGACCGTTTATGGACACCCGGCCGCCCCCAGGCGGCTGGGGACCGAGTATGGACACCCTGCCGCCGGGCGGCTGGGGACTGAGTATGGATACCACGCTGCCGAAGCAGCCATGAGGTAGTGGCCAGTTTCGGCCTCCTCCAAACTAAAAGGCCCCATTTCAAGTGCAAGCAAGCTAGCAGTATGGTATTGCAGCCTGGGGTGGGTGGGTGGCAGGCTGCATACTTGCGCTTGCATTGCAAGGAATGGGAGAGGTACAATTCAACACTGCCCTGGAACAAGGACTTGCACGGGGATAGTTGCAAGTCTGCATCTACTGATGCGGAAAGGATCACTTCTGATGGGCACACTTTTAGGCAGTAACCTGGGTGTCAGAGATGCTTCTAGGGGTCTTCCCCATGCTGTTTCCATGTCTTTTCAGCACTGTATACATGTGTCACACAGCACATGGCCAGATAAGATTGTAAAATGTTAAAATGACATTTCCCGGTGAATGCATTTGTCACGGTTGAAAGCAATACAAAAGTGCAAAAACGCATAAAAAATGCTACTTGTGAACATAGCCCAAGGTGTGGAGGAGTATTTTTTTTTTGGTTATTTATTTTACCTTATACACAAGTCTTTACCCTGGAAAGGAAGTTCCTTAACATATTTCACAGGAAAACCATTTCAGTTTTGTTTTTGAACGTTTTATTGTGAGCCCGTTAAAGTGGCTTAATACCTCTGACCACATTGTTGACAGCAGTGACCTGGGGGTCAGAAATGCTTCCTGGGGCGATGCCCATGCTGTCCCCATGTGTTTTGAGCACTGTCAATATCGTTTTGGGCACCTTTTAGGCTTTCTACAGACTGCCGGGGGTGCCGCCGCAAAAATGCTCGGGTCTCCCATAGACTAACATTGGGCTCGTTGCTTGGGTCAAGCACCCTAGTATCACGGCGACCTCGGCCTGAGCTTCGAGCACCCGAGCATTTTAGTGCTCGCTCAACACTATTAAGTATATAATTCCACATGTGTTAATTCATAGTTTTGATGCCTTCAGTGTGAATGTAGAATTTTCATAGTCATGAAAATACAGAAAAATCTTAAAATGAGAAGGTGTGTCCAAACTTTTGGTCTGTACTGTAGTTCTGCTAACTTGTCAGTATGTGCACTAGATTCACTTGTAAAATGTCCAGCATTCCACTAATCGGTATCTCAGGATATCTGCATCTCAGGAGTATCTAACCATTGTTCCAACAGCCAATAATCTCTTTATGTGTGTGTAGATTGTAGACACAGTGGAGCCGTCACCACAGGGGGTCTTACCTGCAGTCTCAGATGAAGGCTTCTAGAATATTCTTCATTGTTTTTAGCTAACAGTAAATGCTTAAGGGGGAGGGTGATCACTTCTGACCTGGGTGGGGACTGATCCCAGTGAAAGGAGAGTCATGTTTTAGTAAGTGTAGCATCGGCATCTTTGCCTCATGCCGGGCAGAGACGCCGTTCCCCTCACCACCGCGGTCCAGGTCCGGCGTCCTCCCGCTCCCCTGCTGCTGTGGCACACACTGCGCGCAGATTCCCGTGCGCTCCCTCACTCTTAAAGGGGCCGCGCGCGCCGTCCTATAGAGTCCCCGGCCAATGGCTGGAGGACTGCCCCTATATAAGACACTGCCTCCAAAATGGAGGTGCCTTTGCAAGGCTGTTGTTCCGTGCGGCTTGCTTCAGCCCTCAGGTCCCGCTGCCTGTCAGTCCTGCCCGCCAATCTGCCTGTCAGTCCTGCTCGCCAGTCGGCCTGCCAGTTACCTGCCTTGCTCTCCAGCCTGCCTACCTGGAAGCACCTGCCAGTTACCTGCTATGCCCGCTTGCCTGTCTACCTGGAACACCTGCCTGTTACCTGTCGTGCCCGCTAGCTTGCATACCCAGAGCACCCGTCTGGCTATCTGCAAACCAGCCTGCTTATCTACTCGGACCACCCGTCAGCCTTCCAGCTGTGCTCATCTGCTGTACCGGTCAGTTTCTGCCATCTGACCCTGCTCTCACACAAGGTCAGTCCCAGAGTGGCACCTGGTCCCCCTGCTCGGTCCCTTCCTGGTTCACTGAGTCGATTGAGCCGCCGTATGACCTTGGTCAGGCCGAGTAGGCACTTAGTCATGCCCCTCTGGTCCCTCCTTGCACCGAAGCACAGAGGTTCCACCACACAGTAAGTGTTGTGTGGAAGGATTGAAGGAAGAGGATGGAGACCATGGACTTGGAAGGATGGATGGACAAACATGTTACCATTATGGATTATGTCGGTTGGATTTAAACTTTCTTAAAAGGACTGTTGCTACTGGATACCTGTGCTTTCATTGTTTATCTGCCGTCTAGAGGATCATGGACTGTGGCTACAGACTATACTGGCTGGAGATACGAAATCTGTGGGCCAACCAAAAGTTGGGAGATAGTGAGTATGGCCTTATACAAAGCCAGTGGAACTACTGAACCCAGATTGGGAACTTGAGGACTGAGAGAACTGTATTTTGGCCATTTACCTGGAATTGCTTTATTACCATGGCTGTGATCAATAAAATATTCAAGGGTATCCCTTGAATGAAACTGGATATGGTCCCTTTTCATCATGATGCATGGAAATAACAGTCTTCAGATTAAATATACATTGTGTCCTTGTTGGCCATAAACTTATAGGCCTAACTCTTACACAAATAGAGTGAAAAATTGTATGTTTCTAAAAAATAGACCATTCAGGTGTCCCTTTAATCTTGCACAACCAAGAATAACATACCACCAAAGCTGAACAAACAGTCTTGAATTTGGGATATAAGTTGTGAACATGGGAAATGTTTCAGGCAATAGTGTGGATTGTGGTTGTGTCTGGAGTGACAATAAAAAGGGAACACTAGAAGGGGATATTAAGTATATGCATAAAATAGACCCTGAATGTGTGAAGTACCTTGATGAATGGCATAAAAAGTTTAGATTTGATGGTAAACTTACTTTGACAAAATGTGAAAATTTGGTACAAGAAATAGAACAATGTAATGAGAAGGAAAAAAGAAAGTATGGTCTTGCCAGTGTAACACGGGTATTTTAGATGCAGCGACACAGAAACACAGAGCCAATACAGGGTTAATAAACAGGGGAAGTTTATAATAACAGGCTAAATCTCCACGCAGGGAGTATCAGGGGAAAATATGGGGGAAAACAAGGGAAGTAGCAGGTAAAAGTCTGTAACTGACAGTTCACAGTTTAACTAGATATAGCAGAGTAGAACCGGTTGTAAACGACAGTTTTTACACTTAGCTGACTCTTTTTCTCCGCAAGGCAGTTGCCAGCTGAGGCCGGTGTTGATTTCTTCAGGCTTCCCCGCCCAAACAATGCTCCGTTTTCTGGCGGTAGCGGGCGGTCTTCGGTTTTACCCGCTGAGCCACTAGTCCATAACACGGCACCTCACGTTCCCGGCTCCACCGACCCTGCGTCTCTTCTCTAGTCGGCTTGACTACTCCGGTCCACTGCACTCAGCTTTTGCGCCCAGTCCTAGAGCCAGGAGCCTGGACCCTCTCACACTACTCTGCTGAGCAGGACCCAGCTCCGCTTTCCCGCGCAAACGTCCTCGTCTCTTCCTCTCTCTAGCCACGCCACCAGTCTCTCGGTCACCTGACCTCCCAGCTCTCACTCTGGACACGCACCCAGCTTCCCAGTCACCTGACTCCTGTGCTCGCAGTTTGTCTTCCCCCTGCAACCAGAGGCACGGCCCTGGCAGTTCCGGATCCCTTGCTCTGACAGTACTTACACCCGGTCTTCCCCCTTACACCAGTGCAAATAAATGGTTGAGTGAGGCAAGAAGAGAGAAAATGGTAAATAAAAGAAAAAACAGGAGAAAAGGACTGAGATAATGCCATTGTGTGATAAGGAAGATGTATGGCTGCGAATAGACCCCCACCTTATCACGCTTCCTCTCCTGCCCCGCAAATGAAACCACCCTCTGCTTCAGAGTCTGGAGACATTCCTCCTACCATAGAGTTAACTCAGACTGGGGATTAACTCTAGACCTGGATGTAGTGTCTCCTATAAGGTTAGACCATAGTTTGACCCGCAGTGGTACTGCCTATAGCCATTGGAGTGTGACTAGTCCCAAACTCCTTAGAATAGATGAGGCACAGAGTTACCCCATGATTGAGGTCCCCAATGGTCAAGGAGGAATGTTCCATGTGTACAGACCTTGGACTGACAAGGACATTATAGATGCCACTCAGAATATTCCTTACCCAAAGGTGAAAGTGAGAGAATTTGAGGAAGGTGAGAGAGGACTTTATCAAAATTTTAGATGGAATGGTGTGGAATTGGAAAGGGTGGTAAAAAAGATAATGGGTACTGATTGGTTTTCTATCTGTGTAGACTTCAGAGGTGTGAATGGTAACCCTCCAATCCCAATTGCATTTGATGAAGCAGGATTGTTAAGTGCAGCCCTAGGGAACTTAATGGACAGGGTCAGGACAAGATACACAGGTACAGCAAACTGGACAGAAATAAACAGGACTATACAACAGGATGATGAAGATGTTGATAGATATTATCACAGAATTAAAGAGGTATTTGACATCCATAGTGGTATAGTCCAACCTGCCAACATGATGAATGATACTCCCTATGAACAGCAATTAAAGAACGCATTCTTAAAAGGCTGTCAATCCCAAATAAGTGGATATATTACCAAACACATGGTTACACACAGGACAGCCTGACTGACTGACTGAAGTTTTAGATTACGACAGACATGCAGAAAGGTACTTCAAGAAAAAGGCTAAGAAGGGACAGGTATTTCTAGTCGAGGATGGGTGTGAGATCTTCTTCACTCAAAAAGATCCAAATAAAGGATAAGGACACAGGGGTAAGGGAAAGGCAGAAGGAGAGGTAAGAGAGTAGGAGGCAGACTATCCAGCTGGTATTGTGGGAAGACTGGAAACCTTCTCCGAGAATGCCCTGACAGACAAAACGACCCAGACAAACAGAACAAATGACTAGATGGAACTGATACAAAAAACATAATACCACAAATATCAGATCCCTTTTGGACAAAATAAAAAAATAAGATTCCTGGGGAAATATTTAATTTGGCTGAAATAGAAATGCATTTACAAAACACTTCACTTTCAGAAGTAACCCTCCTCGTTGGGAGCCCATGAGGTCATTTTTCTTGTTGATTCAGGGGCCACTAGAACCTTATTACATCCAGACGAGATACCCACTATTGGACTGTCTGCTGCCTAGGAGCAAATGGTGAGGCACACAGAGAACCATTGTCTACACCAGTGGAGATACGGGACCCCGGTACAGGTAAAGGTGCAATTGCACAAATTATATTATCAACTGTCTGGGAGGGATATGATGTAAGCCCTGAGCCTGGGAATAATTCCTACTGCTGCAGGACTTCAGGTAAAATCCATGGCTGAGACAATGGTCCTCCAAGGGTATGGGGAACCCAGATACTATTACAGTCTAGATCTAATAACTGCAGGACCATCCTCAGTTACTGAGTCCTTAATCAAGGAAGCAAGAGATAAAGGGTACCCATGTGCAGATTTTCACACACTTGAAGAACTACACTGCAACATGTATTACAGGTATTTTAGGTGTCCTGATTTAAAATATGAAAATAGGTTTTTCCATGAACCTTGCTCTATGCTGTTCTTGGACACCCTGTACTGGGATCAGAAAGGGAACTGCGCTGCCAGCTGTAAACTGTCAGAACAAATGAATTTGCTTTTTAGAGGTACCAGGGCACAAGTTTCCCTCTCCAGATGTAAAGGTAGATCATGGAAATTCCTTGGTAACAGTGGCGTACCGCCAATAGCGGCAGGCCAAGCCACTACTATGGGGCCTGTTACCGGAGGGGGGCCCGTGAGTCAGGAGGGCCCCAAGCAGCGTGGAAACCAGGAGGATAGGGTGAGTATTGGGGGGAGGGAGGATGCGGCGGCGGCGGAGGAGCGGGTTGCGGCGGTGGAGGTGCATATTCACGCTTCTCTACGCCCATAGTCCCGGCGTGGAGAAGAGTGAATGTACCGCCAGAAGCTCACCTCAGCATCTGAGAGCATGCACTGCGCCTCAGATGCCGACATGAGCTGCAGCAGACAGGATGCAGCAGCGCTGGAGCAGAGGTGAGGAAGGAGTATTAGTGTTTATTGTTTTATGTGTGCAGTGGTTGGGACCATACATACTAGGATTGGGGGATTGAAGAGGCCACACATACCAGGATTGGGGGATTGAGGAGGCCACCCATACCAGGACTGGGGGATTGAGGAGGCTACACATACCAGCATTGGGGGATTGAGGAGGCCACACATACCACGATTGGGGGATTGAGGAGGCCACACATACCACGATTGGGGGATTGAGGAGGCCACACATACCAGGATTGGGGAGGCCACACATACCAGGATTGGGGGATTGGGATGCTACTCATACCAGGATTGGGGGATTCAGGAGGCCACCCATACCGGGATTGGGGGATTCAGGAGGCCACACATACCAGGATTGGGGGATTCAGGAGGCCACCCATACCAGGATTGGGGGATTCAGGAGGCCACCCATACCAGGATTGGGGGATTCAGGAGGACACACATACCAAGATTGGGGGATTCAGGAGGCCACACATACCAGGATTGAGGGATTCAGGAGGCCACACATATCAGGATTGGGGAGGCCACACATACCAGGATTGGGGGATTGAGGAGGCCACACATACCACGATTTGGGAGGCCACACATACCAGGATTGGGGGATTGAGGAGGCCACACATACCAGGATTGGGGGATTGGGATGCTACACATACCAGGATTGGAGGATTCAGGAGGCCACCCATACCGGGATTGGGGGATTCAGGAGGCCACACATACCAGGATTGGGGGATTCAGGAGGCCACCCATACCAGAATTTGGGGATTCAGGAGGCCACCCATACCAGGATTGGGGGATTCAGGAGGACACACATACCAAGATTGGGGTATTCAGGAGGCCACACATACCAGGATTGGGGGATTCAGGAGGCCACACATATCAGGATTGGGGAGGCCACACATACAAGGATTGGGGGATTGAGGAGGCCACACATACCACGATTGGGGAGGCCACACATACCAGGATTGGGGGATTGAGGAGGCCACACATACCAGGATTGGGGAGGCCACACATACCAGGATTGGAGGATTGAGGAGGCCACACATACCAGGATTGGGGGATTGAGGAGGCCACACATACCAGGATTGGGGGAATGAGGAGGCCACACATACCAGGATTGGGGGATTGAGGAGGCCACACATACCAGGATTAGGGGATTGGGGAGGCCACACATACCTGGATTGGGGGATTAGGGAGGCCACACATACCATGATTGGGGGATTGAGGAGGCCACACATACTAGGATTGGGGGATTGGGATGCTACACATACTAGGATTGGGGAGGCCACACATACCAGGATTGGGGGATTGGGATGCTACACATACCAGGATTGGAGGATTCAGGAGGCCACCCATACCGGGATTCGGGGATTCAGGAGGCCACACATACCAGGATTGGGGGATTCAGGAGGCCACCCATACCAGAATTGGGGGATTCAGGAGGCCACCCATACCAGGATTGGGGGATTCAGGAGGACACACATACCAAGATTGGGGGATTCAGGAGGCCACACATACCAGGATTGGGGGATTCAGGAGGCCACACATATCAGGATGGGGGAGGCCACACATACCAGGATTGGGGGATTGAGGAGGCCACACATACCAGGATTGGGGAGGCCACACATACCAGGATTGGAGGATTGAGGAGGCCACACATACCAGGATTGGGGGATTGAGGAGGCCACACATACCAGGATTGGGGGATTGAGGAGGCCACACATACCAGGATTGGGGGATTGAGGAGGCCACACATACCAGGATTGGGGGATTGAGGAGGCCACACATACCAGGATTAGGGGATTGGGGAGGCCACACATACCTGGATTGGGGGATTAGGGAGGCCACACATACCACGATTGGGGGATTGAGGAGGCCACACATACCATGATTGGGGGATTGAGGTGGCCACACATACCAGGATTGGGGGATTGGGATACTACACATACCAGGATTGGAGGATTCAGGAGGCCACCCATACCGGGATTGGGGGATTCAGGAGGCCACACATACCAGGATTGGGGGATTCAGGAGGCCACCCATACCAGAATTGGGGGATTCAGGAGGCCACCCATACCAGGATTGGGGGATTCAGGAGGACACACATACCAAGATTGGGGGATTCAGGAGGCCACACATACCAGGATTGGGGGATTCAGGAGGCCACACATATCAGGATTGGGGAGGCCACACATACCAGGATTGGGAGATTGAGGAGGCCACACATACCACGATTGGGGAGGCCACACATACCAGGATTGGGGGATTGAGGAGGCCACACATACCAGGATTGGGGAGCCCACACATACCAGGATTGGAGGATTGAGGAGGCCACACATACCAGGATTGGGGGATTGAGGAGGCCACACATACCAGAATTGGGGGATTGAGGAGGCCACACATACCAGGATTGGGGGATGGAGGAGGCCACACATACCAGGATTAAGGGATTGGGGAGGCCACACATACCTGGATTGGGGGATTAGGGAGGCCACACATACCAGGATTAGGGGATTGAGGAGGCCACACATACCAGGATTGGGGGACTGAGGAAGCCACACATACCACGATTGGGGGATTGAGGAGGCCACACATACCAGGATTAGGGGATTGGGGAGGCCACACATACCTGGATTGGGGGATTCAGGAGGCCACATATACCAGGATTGGGGGATTCAGGAGGCCACACATATCAGGATTGGGGAGGCCACACATACCAGGATTGGGGGATTGAGGAGGCCACACTTACCACGGTTGGGGAGGCCACACATACCAGGATTGGGGGATTGAGGAGGCCACACATACCAGGACTGGGGATGCCACACATACCAGGATTGGAGGATTGAGGAGGCCACACATACCAGGATTGGGGGACTGAGGAGGCCACACATACCACGATTGGGGGGATTGAGGAGGCCACACTTACCACGATTGAGGGATTGAGGAGGCCACACATACCAGGATTGGGGAGGCCACACATACCAGGATTGGGGGATTGGGATGCTACACATACCAGGATTGGGGGATTCAGGAGGCCACCCATACCGGGATTGGGGGATTCAGGAGGCCACACATACCAGGATTGGGGGATTCAGGAGGCCACCCATACCAGAATTGGGGGATTCAGGAGGCCACCCATACCAGGATTGGGGGATTCAGGAGGACACAAATACCAAGATTGGGGGATTCAGGAGGCCACACATACCAGGATTGGGGGATTCAGGAGGCCACACATATCAGGATTGGGGAGGCCACACATACCAGGATTGGGGGATTGAGGAGGCCACACATACCATGATTGAGGAGGCCACACATACCAGGATTAGGGGATTGAGGAGGCCACACATACCAGGATTGGGGAGGCCACACATACCAGGATTGGAGGATTGAGGAGGCCACACATACCAGGATTGGGGGATTGAGGAGGCCACACATACCAGGATTGGGGAGGCCACACATACCAGGATTGGGGGATTGAGGAGGCCACACATACCAGGATTAGGGGATTGGGGAGGCCACACATACCTGGATTGGGGGATTAGGGAGGCCACACATACCACGGTTGGGGAGGCCACACATACCAGGATTGGGGGATTGAGGAGGCCACACATACCAGGACTGGGGATGCCACACATACCAGGATTGGAGGATTGAGGAGGCCACACATACCAGGATTGGGGGACTGAGGAGGCCACACACACCACGATTGGGGGGATTGAGGAGGCCACACTTACCACGATTGAGGGATTGAGCAGGCCACACATACCAGGATTGGGGAGGCCACACATACCAGGATTGGGGGATTGGGATGCTACACATACCAGGATTGGGGGATTCAGGAGGCCACCCATACCGGGATTGGGGGATTCAGGAGGCCACACATACCAGGATTGGGGGATTCAGGAGGCCACCCATACCAGAATTGGGGGATTCAGGAGGCCACCCATACCAGGATTGGGGGATTCAGGAGGACACAAATACCAAGATTGGGGGATTCAGGAGGCCACACATACCAGGATTGGGGGATTCAGGAGGCCACACATACCAGGATTGGGGGATTGAGGAGGCCACACATACCACGATTGGGGAGGCCACACATACCAGGATTGGGGGATTGAGGAGGCCACACATACCAGGATTGGGGAGGCCACACATACCAGGATTGGAGGATTGAGGAGGCCACACATACCAGGATTGGGGGATTGAGGAGGCCACACATACCAGGATTGGGGAGGCCACACATACCAGGATTGGGGGATTGAGGAGGCCACACATACCAGGATTAGGGGATTGGGGAGGCCACCCATACCTGGATTGGGGGATTAGGGAGGCCACACATACCAGGATCAGGGGATTGAGGAGGCCACACATACCAGGATTGGGGGACTGAGGAAGCCACACATACCACGATTGGGGTATTGAGGAGGCCACACATACCAGGATTGGGGGATTAAGGAGGCCACACATACCTGGATTGGGGGATTCAGGAGGCCACACATACCAGGATTGGAGGATTCAGGAGGCCACACATATCAGGATTGGGGAGGCCACACATACCAGGATTGGGGGATTGAGGAGGCCACATTTACCATGGTTGGGGAGGCCACACATACCAGGATTGGGGGATTGAGGAGGCCACACATACCAGGATTGGGGAGGCCACACATACCAGGATTGGAGGATTGAGGAGGCCACACATACCAGGATTGGGGGACTGAGGAGGCCACACATACCACGATTGGGGGATTGAGGAGGCCACACTTACCAGGATTGGGGAGGCCACACATACCAGGATTGGAGGATTGAGAAGGCCACACATACCAGGATTGGGGGACTGAGGAGGCCACACATACCATGATTGGGGGATTGAGGAGGCCACACATACCAGGATTAGGGGATTGGGGAGGCCACACATACCTGGATTGGGGGATTAGGGAGGCCACACATACCAGGATTAGGGGATTGAGGAGGCCACACATACCAGGTTTGGGGGACTGAGGAAGCCACACATACCAGAATTTGGGGATTGAGGAGGCCACACATACCAGGATTGGGAATGCCACACATATCAGGGCTGGGGATGAGGGGTGCCACACATACCAGGATTGGGGGATTGAGGGGTGGCATACATATCAGGATGGGGAAATTTACCAGTAGCTGCTGCATTTCCCACCCTAGGTTTATACTCAAGTCAATAAGTTTTCACAGTTTTTTGTGGTAAAATTAGGGGCCTCGGCTTATACTCGGGTCGGCTTATTTAAAATATACAGTATTTTGAAATCAGTGAGTACGTGGTGCCCATAATACTGCAGGACTGTGCGGTGCATTATACTATATGGGGGCTGCATATTACCCTATGGGGTTTGTAATAAACTGCATGGAGGACTATGGAGAGTGCATTATATTCTATGGAGGACAATGGGAAGTTCATTATACTATATGGAGGATTATGGGGGGCGCATTATACTATATGGAGGATTATGGGGGATGTATTATACTATATGGAAGGCTATGTGGAGCCATTATAACATTTTGAGGGCTATGTGGGGGCCATTATACTGTATGAAAGCAATTAGACAGTGTGAAGGGTTATGTGGGATCCATTATACTGTTTGGAGGGCTAGTGCGGGCCATTATACTGTATGTAGGCACATTATAGTGTATGGGGGGCTCTGTGAGGGTCACAGTTGGGGGATCATACTGTGTTAGGGTCACCATACTTTGCCTTGGGAATTAAGATGGGGTACAGTAGGGTCATTATACTGCGCATGTGGAGGCTAATGTGGAGGAATGCACCATGGGGGTATCATACTGTGTTTGGGGGGTACTTTTGTTGGCATCATACTTTATGGGGCAATGAAAGAGGAATCTAGGACTTCAGCAGGAGGAAAATTACTGTATAAAGGCTGGAAAGTTGTGAGATCAGCTCTTCTGTGACACAGACAAATATCTATTTTTGTGGAGGGGGCAATTAGAGCTTCTTCTATGGGGCCCCATGATTTCTATGTACGCCCCTGCCTGGTAATTTTGTGGAAGAATGTGGAGGATTGAGGAGGCCACACATACCAGGATTGGGGGATTGAGGAGGCCACACATACCAGGATTGGGGGATTGAGGAGGCCACACATACCAGGATTGGGGGATTGAGGAGGCCACACATACCAGGATTAGGGGATTGGGGAGGCCACACATACCTGGATTGTGGGATTAGGGAGGCCACACATACCATGATTAGCGGATTGAGGAGGCCACACATACCAGGATTGGGGGACTGAGGAAGCCACACATACCACGATTGGGGGATTGAGGAGGCCACACATACCAGGATTAGGGGATTGGGGAGGCCACACATACCTGGATTGGGGGATTCAGGAGGCCACACATACCAGGATTGGGGGATTCAGGAGGCCACACATATCAGGATTGGGGAGGCCACACATACCACGGTTGGGGGATTGAGGAGGCCACACATACCACGGTTGGGGAGGCCACACATACCAGGATTGGGGGATTGAGGAGGCCACACATACCAGGATTGGGGAGGCCACACATACCAGGATTGGAGGATTGAGGAGGCCACACATACCAGGATTGGGGGACTGAGGAGGCCACACATACCACGATTGGGGGATTGAGGAGGCCACACTTACCACGATTGGGGGATTGAGGAGGCCACACATACCAGGATTGGGGAGGCCACACATACCAGGATTGGGTGATTGGGATGCTACACCTACCAGGATTGGGGGATTCAGGAGGCCACCCATACCGGGATTGGGGGATTCAGGAGGCCACACATACCAGGATTGGGGGATTCAGGAGGACACACATACCAAGATTGGGGGATTCAGGAGGCCACACATACCAGGATTGGGGGATTCAGGAGGCCACACATATCAGGATTGGGGAGGCCACACATACCAGGATTGGGGGATTGAGGAGGCCACACATACCACGATTGGGGAGGCCACAAATACCAGGATTGGGGGATTGAGGAGGCCACACATACCAGGATTGGGGAGGCCACACATACCAGGATTGGAGGATTGAGGAGGCCACACATACCAGGATTGGGGGATTGAGGAGGCCACACATACCAGGATTGGGGGATTGAGGAGGCCACACATACCAGGATTGGGGGATTGAGGAGGCCACACATACCAGGATTAGGGGATTGGGGAGGCCACACATACCTGGATTGGGGGATTAGGGAGGCCACACATACCAGGATTAGGGGATTGAGGAGGCCACACATACCAGGATTGGGGGACTGAGGAAGCCACACATACCACGATTGGGGGATTGAGGAGGCCACACATACCAGGATTAGGGGATTGAGGAGGCCACACATACCAGGATTGGGGGACTGAGGAAGCCACACATACCACGATTGGGGGATTGAGGAGGCCACACATACCAGGATTAGGGGATTAAGGAGGCCACACATACCTGGATTGGGGGATTCAGGAGGCCACACATACCAGGATTGGGGGATTCAGGAGGCCACACATATCAGGATTGGGGAGGCCACACATACCAGGATTGGGGGATTCAGGAGGCCACACTTACCACGATTGGGGAGGCCACACATACCAGGATTGGGGGATTGAGGAGGCCACACATACCAGGATTGGGGAGGCCACACATACCAGGATTGGAGGATTGAGGAGGCCACACATACCAGGATTGGGGGACTGAGGAGGCCACACATACCACGATTGGGGGATTGAGGAGGCCACACTTACCAGGATTGGGGAGGCCACACATACCAGGATTGGGGGATTGAGTAGGCCACACATACCAGGATTGGGGGACTGAGGAGGCCACACATACCACGATTGGGGGATTGAGGAGGCCACACATACCAGGATTAGGGGATTGGGGAGGCCACACATACCTGGATTGGGGGATTAGGGAGGCCACACATACCAGGATTAGGGGATTGAGGAGGCCACACATACCAGGTTTGGGGGACTGAGGAAGCCACACATACCAGGATTTGGGGGGATTGAGGAGGCCACACATACCAGGATTGGGAATGCCACACATATCAGGGCTGGGGATGAGGGGTGCCACACATACCAGGATTGGGAGATTGAGGGGTGCCATACATATCAGGATGGGGAAATTTACCAGTAGCTGCTGCATTTCCCACCCTAGGTTTATACTCAAGTCAATAAGTTTTCACAGTTTTTTGTGGTAAAAGTAGGGGCCTCGGCTTATACTCGGGTCGGCTTATTTAAAATATACAGTATTTTGAAATCAGTGAGTACGTGGTGCCCATAATACTGCAGGACTGTGCGGTGCATTATACTATATGGGGGCTGCATATTACCCTATGGGGTTTGTAATAAACTGCATGGAGGACTATGGAGAGTGCATTATATTCTATGGAGGACAATGGGAAGTTCATTATACTATATGGAGGATTATGGGGGGCGCACTATACTATATGGAGGATTATGGGTGGTGTATTATACTATATGGAAGGCTATGTGGAGCCATTATAACATTTTGAGGGCTATGTGGGGGCCATTATACTGTATGAAAGCAATTAGACAGTGTGAAGGGTTATATGGGGTCCTTTATACTGTTTGGAGGGCTATTGCGGGCCATTATACTGTATGTAGGCACATTATAGTGTATGGGGGGCTCTGTGGGGGTCACAGTTGGGGGATCATACTGTGTTAGGGTCACCATACTTTGCCTTGGGAATTGAGATGGGGTACAGTAGGGTCATTATACTGCGCATGTGGAGGCTAATGTGGAGGAATGCACCATGGGGGTATCATTCTGTGTTTGGGGGGTACTTTTGTTGGCATCATACTTTATGGGGCAATGAAAGAGGAATCTAGGACTTCAGCAGGAGGAAAATTACTGTATAAAGGCTGGAAAGTTGTGAGATCGGCTCTTCTGTGACACAGACAAATATCTATTTTTGTGGAGGGGGCAATTAGAGCTTCTTCTATGGGGCCCCATGATTTCTATGTACGCCCCTGCTTGGTAATTTTGTGGAAGAATGTAAGGAAAGTAAACAATGGGAGGATTTGAGTGAGGACTCATTGTATTAATGCCAAACTGCAGGCATACTGAAAAGTGCTGAATTGGACACCATCTCTAAACCCAGTGTCCACCTGCAGCAAGACAGGAGAACTAGTGGAGAAATGATGATCCTCTCTCCAGAACTAGAGGAGGAATTGATCACATGTGCAGAAGCTTTGTGGTCCTCAGGACCTGCAGATGTGGGGTTAATGAAAGGGGTAGAACCTGTCACTATAACACCAAAATCCACTTTTAGACCCCATCAAAGGCAGTATCCCCTTAAGCCAGAAGTTGAGCAGGGTACAGAACCCATTATACAGAGCCTCCTCCAGGCAGGGGTGATTGTACCCTGACCCAGCTCACCTTGTAACACACCCTTGTTTCCAGTAATAAGGCGCCCCTATCTGTTGGATGGTGCTTGGTGCAGGACCTTCAAACAGTAACCAAGGCTGTGATTCCAAGAGCTCCCACAGTGCCAGACCCCCATACTCTGCTAAACGACTTGTGACCGGAAAATAAAGTCTTTACAGTGATAGATATCAGTGATGCCTTCTTCAGCATCCCGGTACATCCAGTTTTGGTTTACATTTACATATAAAGGAAAAGGTATACTTTCACCAGAATCCCACAAGGGTACTGTGAATCTCCTACCATTTTCTTACAGGCAATATCGGCTAACCTAGCTCAATCTGAGCCACCCGGGGAGCCAGATACTCTTATATGTGGGAGACATTCCATGAGGAAATTTGTGAAACAGATACTAAAGCCTTGCTGTGGTTCTTATGGGAGCAAGGAAATAATAATAATAATAACAATAATAATAAAAAACACCTATCAGTACAAGCAGCAGAACTTGTAGCACTCACAGAAGCTTGTAAAAAAGCTAAAGATACAATTGTGACTATATACACTGATAGTCAATATGTCTTCTCTAGCACATGTGTTTGCACAACAGTGGAAGAATATGGGTTTGGTTACTTCCACAGGTAAAGAAATAAATCATAAAAATCTTATTTTAAACCTGTTGGGAAGCTGTATTGCCTCTAAGAAAATAGCAATATGTAAATGTGCAGCACATACACGTAACAAAAAGATTGTCTATATGTATCTACAGAAAATAAGTATATACTGCCCAGTAACCTCTTCAGATATGCCGTAGTATTGAGCCATGGCATTAGCGATGTCTTAACAGGAGGGATGGTAGAGATCATATCTAAGGGATTTACGATGTATGGCTTTACCAACTATTAAAAAAACAAAAAACAATTTTGTTTAACCTGTTGACTACTCCTACTGCGATCAAAATTGCTGAGCGCTCCTCCTGGATCCATCTCTCACACTGTAAACTTGTCAGACAGGTAGGGGCAGAGTAGGATCTGACTTGCCTGTCAAAGTCCAGCTACAAAGGGAGGTTTTCCATAGGGGGAAGCTTGTCTCAAACTGGTGAAGTCTCCCATCCCCTTCCCGGACGGGACGGTCAGATCTAGGATGTGTATATCAGGATTAGTTACATGTATATTTTTCGTGTCCAGGGTAATGGGAGATTGGAGAATAATGGATCCAGCAGGAAAGGAAAGTCAAGGGTGGTGGAATGGTCTCGGATTTAAGACCTTAAATCTTACTTTTGAAATCAGACAGGACTAGCAGACTCGCATAGTAGACTTCTGCCTGTTATATAAAGGATGCAGAGATAAAGAACAAGCTGTCAAATTAGCAAAGTCCGATAAGTATGTTTGTATCATAAGTTCAAATAGCAGGGGAGACCGAATGTGTGTTGACTGGCATAAAGCTTTATGGACAACTGCGGCCCAAGATTATGGGTATAAGCCTTATGGCTACACAGACTTAAAAGCCCGACCCCTCCATTAGGAAAAAAGAAACCTCCCCTTGCACAAATAAGGATAATTGTAACCAGCTACTGATAACTTTAAACCCTAAGACGAGGGATCAAAGGTTAGATGCCATAGGAGCTGATGTATCAGGAACAGATCCAATAGGACATTTCTACATAGAAGTTCAGAATAATACTAAACCAAGATCCAAAGAAGGTATGTCAGACAGAACCATAGTAGAGTCCATAGGACCAATAGTTAGATTTTCTAACCTAACTTATGAAGATAAACTAGCTGCAGAGACAGGCTATGAGGAGAAGAATGAATGGTGAGAATGGCTTAAATATACTGCAAAAAGCCTTAAAAAAATTAAACTGTATAGCTTGTGCACAGGGGCGTACATAGAAGTCATGAGGCCCCATAGCAGAAGCTCTAATTGGGCCCCCCCACCAAAAAAATAAATAAATATTTGTCTGTGTCACAGAAGAGCCGATCTCACAACTTTGCAGCCTTTACATAGAAATTTTCCTCCTTCTGAAGTCGTAGATTCCTCTTTCATTGCCCCATAAAGTATGATGCCAACAAAAGTGCCCCCCAAACAGTATGATACCCCTATGGTGCATTCCTCCACATGCACAGTATAATGACCCTATTGTACCCAACTTCAACTCCCACGGCAAAGTATGGTGACCCTAACGCAGTATAATCCCCCAACTGTGAACCCCACAGAGCCCTCCATACACTCTCATGGCCCCCACACAGCCCTCCAAACAGTATAATGGACCCCACACAAACCTTCACACTGTATAATTGCTTTCATACAGTATAATGGCCCCCCACATAGCCCTCAAATATTATAATGGCCCAACATAGCCTTCCATATAGTATAATACACCACCTATAATCTTCCATATAGTATAATGCTCCCCCCATAATCCACCGTATAGTATAATGCGCCCCCATAATCCTCCATATAGTATAATGCGCCCCCCATAATCCTCCATATAGTATAATGCGCCCCCCATAATCCTCCATATAGTATAATGAACTTCCCATGGTCCTCCATAGAATATAATGCACTCCCCATAGTCCTCCATACAGTATATTACACACCCCATAGGGTAAAATGCAGCCCCCATATAGTATAATGCACGCCACAGTCCTGCAGTATTATGGGCACCATGTACTCACTGATTTTAAAATACCGTATATTTTAAATAAGACGACCCGAGTATAAGCCGAGGCCCCTAATTTTACCACATAAAAATGGGAAAACCTATTGACTTGAGTATAAGCCTAGGGTGGGAAATGCAGCAGCAGCTAAATTTCCCAATCCTGGTATGCGTGGCCCCCTCAATCCCACAATCCCTGGTATCTGTGGCCCCCACAATCCCTGGTATGTGTAGCCTCCTCAATCCCCCATCCCTGGTATGTGTGGCCCCCTCAATCCCACAATCCTTGGTATGTGTAGCCTCCTCAATCCTGGTATGTGTGGCCTCCTCAATCCCCCCATCCTGGTATGCGTGGCCTCCTCAGTCCCCCAATCCTGGTGTTGCCTCCTCAATCCCAAAATCCTGGTATGTGTGGCCTCCTCAATCCCCCAATCCTGGTATGTGTGGCCTCCTCAATCCCCCAATCCTGGTATGTGTGACCTCCTCAATCCCCCAATCCTGGTATGTGTGGCCTCCTCAATCCCCCAATCTTGGTATGTGTGGCCTCCTCAATCCCCCAATCCTGGTATGTGTGGCCTCCTCAACCCCTCAATCCTGGTATGTGTGGCCTCCTCAACCCCTCAATCCTGGTATGTGTGGCCTCCTCAACCCCGGTATGTGTGGCCTCCTCAATTAATGCAGTCTATAAAAAGAATAATGAAGAAAATAAGGATGACCTAGCAGTACATGATCAGGAGGAACAGGGAGGACAGGAATCAGCAGTTGACACTGACACTCCGCAGTACCCCATGAACAAGACCCAGCACCTACCACTATATAGTGGGGGGATATCATCATCTCAGTCCTGTCCATATAAGCCCTAAAGCTTACATCCTGGCTCTCGACCTGTTTCCCGCAATGACTCCTGGAAATACCCAGAGACAGGTACCCTGATGAACAGCTTACCAGACCCAGTAAAGCATCCAATGCCTTTTTACAAGAAGATGTGTCAGATACAGAAGGCACATTATGCCTCATGGATAGACTTAGAGGGGTTCACTCAAATGAAAGCAGGAAACTCCTTTTGGCCCAAATGCGACTAGCCCTTGAACCTGACAACCTGCATGTAGAATGGCATGAATTGCGTGTATGTGAAGAAGATTTCCTCCATAAGCTTTATGTCTGGGCTAAGAATCGCCTACCAGGACATGCCCCCGCTCTTCAGGATGTCATGCAGGAAAAGGGAGAAACTGTGGAGAGGGTCTTCCACCGATTAAATCAGATGTTCCAGGATCTCGGATTTGAAATACAAGTCGGTCTCCCTTGGACAACAGCATCAGCCATTCCTAGGACCACCACCGAGCTCCAGACCAAAATAGGATATTGGCAAGCTGAGTCCTCACACACCAGAAGCACATATACTCTTACGCTTCACAAGACAACTGAGTATATTAACCCTCATCATCCATTTAAGTTAAAGATAAAAAGCTCTCAATTTCCTGGTGGATACTGGTGCAGCCAGAAGTGTAATAATAACTATTGATTCACCAGTGTAGCCAACCCAGATTGCATCACAGATGAAGTGATACCTTGTGTGAGGGTGGGTGTAGCTACCCTCTATACACCAATGACCAAACCACCTACACATAGGCCTACAACCTACACAGAGTATGCTGTCCCGATTAATTATCATTACAAATCTGCCCAGTAAATCTACTAGAAGTAGATCTACTAGCAAAGCTTCAGGCCAATATTCGATTTCATGAAGATGGAACTGTGACTCTGACTACTCCACTATCACAAGAAGACTCAGTTAAATGGTATGGCTTCTTCACCCTACAGGACACCCGTGAGGACCCAGTGGATGCTACTCTACTGGCACAAGGCCCAGAAGACATTGGAAGACTCCATGTCAAACCTGTTGAAGTGAAACTAAAGCCAGGAGCCCTGTTACCAAAGAAACCTCAGTATCCACTCTCCATTCCACAATCTGCTGGTATTGCTCAATGTCACGCTGTCTCTGTATACTGGAGGTAGGGGGCCTAAGCTGACCCTAAGCTGGGGCCCTGACTAATCCCTCAACCTGGAGGTACTGTTAAAGGTACAGAGGTCCAGGCCGCCAGCGTAACCCCTACCTCCTGAAGATCCCTGCACCTCAGTAATCTAGTCCTGAGAAGGACCCCGATCACAACCAAAGGGAACAAGAAATAATATGCCCAAACACAGTATTTAGACGAACGAGACAGTACAAGGGAAAAACCAAAACCACCTTGCATACAAACAACTTCTCAACTACAACAGAGGGAAAACCAACGGGAAAGGAGATAAATGATAAAGCGAGGAAAGGGAAAAAACACTTCCAAGTACACTTATCTCAGCAACTCCAAACACCACGATCCGCTCTGTCAGTCTGAATGAAATGCTTTCACCGACACCTCCCAGACAGACCAGCAGGTATATGAAGGAGTCTCACTACAGAAGTATTGATTGCAGCTGGGCGAGGCTGGACCTCATCTAGCCCAGAGAGAGAGAGAGAATTAACTCCCTCACTGCCGAGAAACACAAAGCACCAACAAGTCAGCTGCGAGAAGTCAGGCTGTGTACTCGTGACGATCTTCGTGGCAACACACCTGTGACAGTACCCCCCCTTCTACGAGGGGCCTCCGGACCCTCAGGGCCAGGTTTATCCGGGTGAGTCGTGTGGAAGGCCCGAACTAATCGGTCTGCGTTAATATCCGACGCAGGAACCCACATCCTCTCCTCAGGACCATACCCCTTCCAATGAACCAAGTACTGAAGGGACCGGCGATTAAAGCGTGAATCAATGACCCTCGATACCTGGAACTCCAAGTTACCATTGACAACCACTGGAGGGGGAGGTAAAAGTGACGGTACCACCGGCGCCACATACCTCTTAAGCAATGATCTGTGAAACACGTTGTGAATTTTAAACGTAGGGGGGAGGTCAAGACGGAATGCCACCGGATTAATAATAGAACTGATTCTGTACGGCCCGATGAACCTGGGACCCAGTTTCCAGGAGGGAACCTTAAGTTTTATATTCCTGGTAGACAACCATACCCGATCGTTCACACTTAGGTCCGGACCAGACACTCTCCTCCTATCAGCCATACGTTTGTATCGGTTCCCCATAGTATTCAGATTCTTCAGCACCCCTCTCCATACTGAAGCGAGTGATGAGGAAAATCGTTCCTCCTCAGGAACCCCCGAAGAGCCCCCCCCACTGAAAGTACAAAACTGGGGGTGAAAACCATATGCCCCAAAAAACGGGGACTTACCAGTGGACTCGCTCCGCCTATTATTAAGAGCAAACTCTGCCAGAGGTAAGAAAGAAGCCCAGTCCTCCTGGTTCTCTGACACAAAACACCGGAGATATGTCTCCAAGCTCTGGTTCATACGTTCAGTCTGACCATTGGTCTGAGGATGAAAAGCCGATGAGAATGACAACTGCATCCCCCGCCGTGCACAAAACGCCTTCCATAACTTAGACACAAACTGAGACCCCCGATCAGACACCACCTGGGAGGGTACCCCGTGAAGCCTCACAATCTCCCCAATGAACACCTGCGCAAGAGTTTTAGCATTAGGGAGAGCCGGAAGAGCGATAAAATGTGCCATCTTGCTGAACCTGTCCACTACAACGAGTATGACCGTTTTACCCGAAGACGGAGGGAGGTCCGTAATAAAGTCCATAGACAGATGAGTCCAAGGACGCTCCGGGATCTTCAAAGGTAAGAGGGCCCCAGACGGACGGGTATGTGAGGTCTTAGAGCGCGCACAAACCCCACAGGACGCGACAAAAGTTACCACCTCCTTATGTAAATTAGGCCACCAAAACCGACGCGAGAGGAGATCCACAGTTGCTTTACTCCCCGGGTGTCCTGCAAAAACTGAGTTATGGTGTGCCTCGATCACCTTTTGTCGCAACTGATCTGGAACAAACAATCTCCCTGGAGGTCCAACAGGGGCGTCCCCCTGAGCCTCCAATACCTCCTCCTCCAGCTCAGAGCATACTGCCGAAACCACCACCCCCTCCTGAAGGATAGGAATCGGGTCGTCCGTATTCCCGGCCCCCGGGAAACTACGAGATAAGGCATCCGCCTTTACATTTTTTGACCCAGGACGATATGTAACGACAAAATTAAACCTGGTAAAAAACAATGACCACCTAGCTTGTCTGGGATTCAGACGTTTCGCGGACTCCAGATATAGCAGGTTCTTGTGATCGGTTATGACGGTGACCGGATGAACTGCCCCCTCCAGAAAATGGCGCCACTCCTCAAAAGCTAACTTAATGGCCAAGAGTTCCCTATTGCCGACATCGTAATTCCTCTCAGCGGACGACAATTTTTTAGAGAAAAAGGCGCACGGATGCCACTTACCAGGGGACGAACCTTGTGACAATACTGCTCCCACCCCTACCTCGGAAGCGTCTACCTCTACAATGAATGGCTGAGACGCATCAGGTTGAATGAGTATGGGCGCCGAGGCAAAGCATTTTTTCAAAGAGGAGAATGCTTGACAAGCCTTGTCAGACCACCTAGAAAAATCCGTCCCCTTTTTAGTCATGTCAGTGAGAGGCTTAACCATGGACGAGAAATTACGAATGAACTTTCGGTAATAATTAGCAAACCCCAGGAAACGTTGTAGTGCCTTAAGATTCTCTGGCCGATCCCACTCAAGAACTGCCCGCACTTTCCCAGGGTCCATACGAAAACCGGACGCTGAAACCAGGAAGCCTAAAAACTGGAGTTCCTGTACGGCGAACACACACTTTTCCCACTTGGCATACAGTTTATTATCCCGCAAGATCTGTAACACCTGCCTAACGTGCTCCTGATGAGACACCAGATCCGGCGAGTAAATTAGGATATCATCCAGATATATGACAACAAACTGTCCCACCAAGCGGCGAAAAATGTCATTAACAAAGTGTTGGAACACCGCCGGGGCATTAGTCAGACCGAATGGCATGACAAGGTTCTCATAATGCCCCTCCGGAGTGTTAAACGCCGTCTTCCACTCATCCCCCTCCTTCATCCTAATCAGATTGTACGCCCCCCTGAGATCCAACTTAGAAAACCATTTGGCGCCCACGATCTGATTAAAGAGATCGGGAATAAGTGGGAGCGGATACGGATCTCGGACCGTAATCCGATTAAGTTCACGGAAATCCAGGCAAGGGCGTAGGCCTCCATCTTTCTTCTTAACAAAGAAGAACCCCGCAGCCACCGGTGAAGATGAAGGTCTAATATGCCCCTTAGCCAGACTTTCTGAGATATAATCCTTCATGGCCTGCCTCTCAGGACCAGAAAGGTTATACAACCTAGCTTTAGGTAACTTGGCCTCTGGGAGCAGTTTTACAGAACAGTCATACACGCGATGAGGAGGTAGTTCCTGACACCCTTTCTCCGAGAATACATCCTCAAAGTCCGCCAGAAATGGAGGTAAGACCCAAGGAGTAACCGCACCAATGACCGTGTTCATGCAGTTTTTATTACAGAATTTACTCCATTGGCTTATCTCCCTGGTTTGCCAATTAATAACCGGGTTATGCTTAGCTAACCAAGGAAGGCCCAACACAATAGGAGTGGGAAGACCCTCCAACACGTAGCAAGACAACAGTTCTTTATGTATTGCCCCCACTTGAAGTTTTACGTCATGCACAACTTGCAAAAAACTTCCCTGCCCGAGAGGCCTGGCATCGATCGAGAATATGGGGATGAGTTTAGCCAACTCACTCAACCGCATACCTTGAACCCGGGCAAACCGAGCATCAACCAGATTAGCCCCGGCCCCACTATCCAGAAGAACAGATATCCTCTCAGTTCTCGTACCCACCACCACCTCCGCCGGTACGAGAAACTGAGACGAACCTAGGGACGAAATACCTACTCCCAGATTGCCGTCCACCACACAACCTGGGATCAACAGTTTTCCGACGACTCTTCACTCTGCAAGGGACGGGATGGACACCCCCCAATAAAATGTCCCTTTCTCCCGCAGAAGAAACACCTTCCTGCCTTATGGCGCACCACCGGTCCCCTCCCCCGAAATGATGTCCCTCCTAATTGCATAGGCTCCTCTGGACTGACCAGGGGAACCACCATATGAGGGGACCTTGTAGGAGGTGGAGTCATCACAGGGGGTAGAGTTATCCCGCACCTCTCCCGAAGCCGTCTGTCCACGCGAATAGCGAGGGCCATAGCGGCTTCCAGAGACACGGGAGAGTCATACTGTGCCAACACATCCTGTAATTTGTCGGATAAACCATGACAAAACTGGCTCCTAAGAGCCGGGTCATTCCACTGGGTGTCCGTGGCCCACCTACGGAACTCCGAACAGAATTCCTCCGCCGGACGATCTCCCTGCTGGATCCTACGTAACTTAGACTCAGCAAGGGAGATCCGATCTGGGTCATCATATACGAGTCCCAGGGCAGCGAAAAACCTATCCACTGTCTGGAGAGCCGGGGAACCCGGGGGAAGAGAGAACGCCCAAGATTGTGGGTCCCCTTGTAGGAGCGAGATGACAATTCCCACCCTTTGTTCTTCACTCCCCGATGACCGAGGCCGCAGCCGAAAGTACAATTTACATGCCTCCCGGAAAACAAAAAACTTGTCCCGCCCCCCAGTGAACCTATCAGGGAGAGCTACTTTAGGTTCTGGTCCGGCTTGCTCCTGAGGATGCCAAACCTTGGACCTAACGTCCGCCAGCTCCATGGACAAACTCTGCAATTGCCGAGCTAGACCGGCTACTGGATCCATAGTAGCTGGAGAAAAACTAAGTGGGTCGGTGAAAATGTCACGCTGTCTCTGTATACTGGAGGTAGGGGGCCTAAGCTGACCCTAAGCTGGGGCCCTGACTAATCCCTCAACCTGGAGGTACTGTTAAAGGTACAGAGGTCCAGGCCGCCAGCGTAACCCCTACCTCCTGAAGATCCCTGCACCTCAGTAATCTAGTCCTGAGAAGGACCCCGATCACAACCAAAGGGAACAAGAAATAATATGCCCAAACACAGTATTTAGACGAACGAGACAGTACAAGGGAAAAACCAAAACCACCTTGCATACAAACAACTTCTCAACTACAACAGAGGGAAAACCAACGGGAAAGGAGATAAATGATAAAGCGAGGAAAGGGAAAAAACACTTCCAAGTACACTTATCTCAGCAACTCCAAACACCACGATCCGCTCTGTCAGTCTGAATGAAATGCTTTCACCGACACCTCCCAGACAGACCAGCAGGTATATGAAGGAGTCTCACTACAGAAGTATTGATTGCAGCTGGGCGAGGCTGGACCTCATCTAGCCCAGAGAGAGAGAGAGAATTAACTCCCTCACTGCCGAGAAACACAAAGCACCAACAAGTCAGCTGCGAGAAGTCAGGCTGTGTACTCGTGACGATCTTCGTGGCAACACACCCGTCACACTCAGCAACTCAAGATCTACCTTAGGAATGGAAACATTGTCCCTACTAAGTCACCATGCAATACTCCATTGTTCCCAGTCAAAAGGATGACACTAAAGGGTCAGCCTACCAAGTATCACATGGTACAGGAAATATGGGAAGTCAATGAAGCCACAGTACTGGACACTCCAATTGTGCCAAACCCACATACTCTTTTATCATCGATTTCATCTACTTTCCCATGGTTTACAGTGATTGACTTAGCTAATGCTTTCTACAGTGAAGCTACTACACCTTGACAGCCAATACCTGTTTGCCTTCACCTATGAAGGACAGCACTACACATGGATTGTGATACCTCAAGGGGCCCAGAACAGTCCTTCCATGTTCAGCCAAGCCATGACTACTGTCTTGGAGCCCTGGAAGATGACACACCCCAACGTCACGCTCCCACAGTATATTGATGACCTCCTCCTATGCTCAGACTCCAAGGAAGAAGGTCAGGAAGAGTCAATCTCACTACTCCAGTTCCTGGCACACACAATGGCTGCAAAGATAAAGTTGTGTTTCTAGGACACAGCATCTCACACCAAACAAAGCATCTCACTGAAGATAGGAAGATGGCTGTAAATAACATGTCCTTGCCAACAACCACAACACAGCTTCAGTCATTTCTTGGTCTAGTATCCTGTCGTCCCTGGATTCTAGATGCCTCTGTACACATGCAGCCGCTGTATGACTGTCTCAAGAATATTCCCTTCAGTCTGACCAAAGAAGCCATTGATGGATTCTATGCACTGAAAAAGACAATCATGTCTTTCCCAGCTCTAGAACATCATTTTGGGCTTCAAGCTGAAGATAATGGCACCTCATGACATCACTGCCATTCTGGCCCAGACACAGCCAAAGCACCTATCTGCTGCCTGTCATCTACGCCTACAGTGCTCACTTCTGCTCCCAGATACCGTCACTATCTCCAGATGTGATGTCCTTAACCCAGCCATCTTCCTACCTCTACCAAGGGGGCAGGAGGATCACATCTCTAACACTCTGATGGAAGAGGTAGTCGACTCTGAAATGGCTCAGCATGATTGTCTCGCCCTCATGAGACAAGAAACCTCTGGATTTGACACTCACAGATGTGCCTCAACACCCTGACCTGACTCCATGGATGGATCAAGATATGCAGACCAAGAAGACCGTTCTCACACGTGTATGGCAGTGGTCACAGAAGACATTGTGCTGCTAGCACAGTCACTGCCTGCATCTCTGTCTGCACAGGAAACAGCTACTTGCCTTGACAGAAGCCTGCAAGATGGCCACCCAGAGGAAAGCGAACATCTACACAGATAGCCGTTATGCTTGGGTTGTGTCACACGACCATGGACCGATCTGGAGGACAAGAGATTTCATCACGGCTAATGGAACCCCAATAAGACACCATAAAGCCATTCAAGAACTGATGGAGTTCCTGTTGATGCCAAAAAGAGTTGCTGTGATAAAGGTTAAGGCACACACTGAAGGAACCTCAAAGGAAGCAGTGGGCAATAGTTTGGTAGACAAAACAACAAAAGAAGCAGCAAAAGAAGCCATAATATTATCACTTGGCACAGAAACATCTCATCTATGCTCTTTGACTGACCCTGAAACAGAAAAACGAAAAGATTATGCTTTTGGCCAAGGAACAAGCATCCAAGGAAGAAAAAGACAAATGGATTCAAGATGGAGCCAGACAGGATGAAGAACATTAATACAGACGTTTACGAAATGGAAACCTATGCCTGCCAAGAGCCCTTTACCCAATGATAGCCAGATGGGCTTATGGCACCATCCACCAATCAAAAATGAAGATGAATAACCTTGAGAGACAATATTACCACTTACCAGTCTTTTCAACAACAGCTGCAACCCAGGAAAGACCCCTCAGAACTTCCCAGGATGGCCAGGCCAAAAGCTTTTCCCGTGGAAAATCAATTGGCCAGGACCACAGCTAACAAACTGCTCTCTTAAATAATTTGCACATATGAACTTCCAGAGACTATAGAAAATGATCAAGAATCTGCATTCACAGCAAATCCAACCCCAATTTTTTTTTAAGGCCTTAGAACAGAGTTAATCCTACACACTTAATACTGCACAAGAAACAGGGAAGCCACAGCATAAGAATCTTAGTCTTCCCCTTGGGTCATTTAGTCTCAGACACACGCCAGTAAGCCCAACTAAAATTAGCCCCTATAAGATCCTATTTGTAAATGCTCACAGGTTAGGATTATATTTACCCACGATAGTTGTTGATATGCAGACTAAATTTGTTGTTGAATTACATGTGGCTAAAATATGTTCTCGAGTTTTCTTCTCCCAGATTCCCAAAATCTAGAAAGGACCCGTGAGATCCAATTCAAAGACTGGTTCCTCATCCAAAAGTTCAAGTGATGGATCCTCGAGCCTAAAGATGACATCCCAATGGATCCATGCTTCCCACTACCAGATGACATAAACTATGGACACTACCATGATGATGATACTACCAGATTTTGGGAATCCAGATGATGAACTCTATCCGGAGCCCCTGAAAAGACTGTGTTCCCAACATCCCCTAAATCAGAAGGACACTTGCCCAGCCTGCCAAATATGGACTGTTTAGTAAGGGATATGATCTGACCTTCTGCACACTTGAGTCTGTTAGGAGGGGGTCCATCCACAAGGGATGGGTCATCTCATATACACGGTGAAGATTAGCTTAGTTAATTTCATTGCCCAAATTTGGTCCAAATAGTTAAATAGGTGCACTGGGTCAAATCAGTAGGTTTGACAGAAGTTCGGGTGAGACAGGATTACATTTTGAATGTCTCCAAACAAGGGACTGTTGAGGATATAAATATATGCAGGATTCTGGAAGTTATATGAATATGTAACTTCCTACTTATGTGTATTAAGAATTGCAGACAATCCGAAATGGCTTCCCGTATGCCCGTGACACATTGTACCTGTTACCTCATATTGATCAAAGATCCACATGCTACTGAGCAATAGAAAAATCCCTAATGATTATTGACTAACACATTAATCTGATAATAAGAGCTTTGCTAATGATCTTTATTACTTTAGGGAAATTACAAGATAATAAAAGATAACTGACTATACTGATTGAACTTTGAACCTTACGTGCGAGACGGAGGTCAGCTTGACTTAATTGATTAATTATTAGAGTAATATGGATAATGACATATGAGCAACAGATACCAGCAACAGCTAGCAATAATTATGAGATAAAGCAATGAGGTAATGTGTGAGAAAGTCCCTGATTTTTTCCTATAAAAAGCTGTGTATTCCAATCAATAAACAGAACTCATTAAGACACGACCTGGTGTGTTTTGTGAGTTCTCCGACCATATATATCCTATATACAATTTGGCGGCAAACAACTAAGACGAGAACACACATTTTGTGTGCCCTAACACCCTAAACAAAAAGCAATAGTATTCCTGGATGCCACTAAAGCTTTTTATAGTGTAGAGTGCAGCTAAATCTGGGCTGTGCTGGAGAAAATGGGGTTTAGTCCTAATTTCATTAAATGGGTTAAGATTAGTGATGATCGAGTATGTTCGACAGGCAATCTCTACATGTGTCACAGCTGTCTAACAGCCGTGACACTTGCAGGCACGGTGACGTTAAATAAATGCAGAGCACGCCAGAATACTCGGCGAGCACCCGAGCGTGCTCGCCGAAAGAGTTAATGAAGCATACTCGATCATCACTAGTTAAGATATTATATAAAGCTCCAACGACTAAAATTAGAGTGAATGGAGATACTTCTGACAATATAGAGGTTTTTAGGGGGACAAGACAGGGGTGCTCGCTGTCCCCTCTACTCTTTGCTATGGCAATTGAGCCCTTAGTTTATAAAATCAGACAGCATCCTGGGCTGGAAGGGTTTAGATATGGGAATGAAGAAGAAATAGTCGCTCTATATGACGTGTTATTACTTGTCAACAAGATGAAAGATTCATGTCCAATCATAATGGAAATTATTAAGACCTTTGGGATTTTCTCAGGTTTGACCATAAATTGGTCAACATCTGCTTTGTTGCCAATGGAGAATAATGATACCCCTGAGACAGATCCTACCACACGCCTGGGGTTACTTCTTAGCATCTCAGTTTCAACATTTTAGAAGATGGCGCTAGATGGGACAGAAGGTGCAGGGGTTTCAGTACTAAAATTTGTGGGTGGTGGTGAAAACTTTGTAGATATCCTAGAGACAAATAAGTTCAAGGGCGATTCGAGAGGTTTTCCAACTCTAACTCTTATGCATAAAATTTGGTGGCCCTGCAAGAAATGGTTGGGAATGGGTGTGTACTTCAAATATACTTATATGTGGACCAAACCCTATTTGAAGGAATTACAAATGGTCGGAGGGCTTTGGGACATAGAAAAATAAGGGATTGAAATATCTACATCAATTATACGTGGAAGGGCACTTTTGCTCATTCGAATATTTAAAGCAAACTTTAAAGATAACTCTGAATTTTTCAGATATTTACAATTGCGTCACGCCGTTAGAGCTCAGGAGTCTATCTCAGATTTGACCATTTTTCTTAATGGGATACTGGACTCAGTAATAAATGCAAAGAACATGACAGGTCTTATCTCTCTGATGTATAATTCTCTGCTATTAAAGATTGTGGGAGATCTTCTGGCTACAATTAAACCTAAATGGGAGAGGGATGTGTGATTAGTCACTCAGGAGGAGTGGGAGGAAAGCCTGGAGTCACCAGGAAAATTATCTATAAATTGGACCCAAAGAAGATCTCAATTATTTCTTATACACAGAGCCTATAGAACTCCTACAACACTGTTTAGAATGGGCATTAGGGCAGATGATCGGTGCCCATGGAGGGGAGGAAGGGGCAGATTTCGTCCATATGTTCTGATCCTGTATCATTAGCTGGGCTGTGGGGAGATGTTGGTAAACTGATCTCAGAGGTTTTTAATACTCCTATTCCTCTAGCTCCCAAGGTATGTGTGCTGGGTATGTGGCGGAGGTTAGAGGTTCGCCTCCTATACAATTGCCAATAGCCAAGATTCTATATCATATGTAAGGCGGCGGCATTCACACCGTGCAGTAACTGAGGCAGTGACCCAAGCAAGTCCAACATAAGTAGCTTTTATTCAGCAAACTCACAGGTAAAATAGAAAGTCCTCCGGTTCGCAGCCGGTTTAACACAAGTCCATAAACAACGGTTGCCTGAGGCAACGGCCGCGCCGGGCTGCTCAGAGCCTGACGGGTGCAGAGTCTTCCCAGGCGTGGGTTCAGCTACTCACAGGCCCGCCGAGATTTCCTGCTATCCGCCTAGCAGGTCCCAACACTGAACAACACTAACCCTTAATGCCGGGTTTTTAAAGGACCTGTGGCAAGAGCCACTGGAAAACCCGGGTTGGAGGGAGGAGGCCGCCCCACTGGCTTCCTGTAGTCTCCTCCAAGAAATGAAGGCCCTGTCGAGTTTTACTTAAACTGCCTTAGCCAGATAGCCTGACCAGGTCAATGCTCACCTTCATTCCTGCATTGCAGCCGCAGCTGTGTCTGTGACTGCAATGCACTCCAACGGGTTTAATAGGTCTCTGTACACTTTCTGGGGGATATATAACATCCCTCGTATAAGACCCCAGTCACTGCCTCACACATACTAGAAAGACTATAAGTAGGCATTGGTTGGAAAGCAATGCTCCCTTCATAGAAGTAGTGAAGCTTTAAACAGTACTATTCTAATGTAAAAATGGGTCTATACAAAAAGGGGCCGCAGCTAAATTTTGGAAACAGTGGGGGGATTGGGTTAAATGCTTAAGTGTGGTGTTGGATGAGTTGGTCAAAGACATAATATTTAACATGCTAGTTCTTTAATAGCAACATAATAGGATGGATAGAATGTTGTGCAATTCATGATACATTTGGTATTTGTACGTCAGGGAGGGATGATAGTCTTATGCAAAATCAGATGGGTGAGGGTTGAAAAGGGGGGGTTCTGGTAGGGAGGGATGGGGGTGTTTTTTTTAAATCCTGTAAATATGATATTTTATTATATGTTATATTTTCTGTATCAAACAGTCTGTAAGATTTGTATCAAACCTCCGATGCCGGCACCATTCCAGCGGTGTCGGCATGTGCGTTCCTGGGGCTCATGTGAGATTGTTACGTCGTGTGAGCCCAGTAAGTGCCAGAATCACTGTCTCCATGTTCAGAAAAATCGAACATCATGAGGAAATCTGAGAGCAGCTGCAGCCCTGGCTTCCAGTTGATGTTCAATATGTCCGAAGGTGGTGACAGTGAAGTCAGCACTGACTGGGTGCAGGGCTCATGTGATGTAACAACCCCGGGAATGTGAGTCCCGGCACCGCTGGAACGGCGCTGGCATGGGAGCTGAGTATGAGTGTTTTTATTTTAGCTAGGCCAAACATGAGGAATGACACGGGTTGTCCTAGTAGTGAACAACCTCTTTAAGATGATACAATTTTCAGTTAAAACATTTTCAACATTTTGGACATGAAAAAGGCTTTTCCCTTGTCTTACTTTTCTAAAGTTTATTAAGAGTTTATTTTCAAGGAAAACATTTTCCACATTAAGAATATAAAAATGGCTTCTATCCTGTGTGACTGCTCTGGTGACTAAGAAGAGATGATTTCTTCACAAAACATTTCCCACATTGTGAACATGAAAAAGGCTTCTCCACTGTGTGAGTTCTCTGGTGTATAACAACAGCTGATTTCTGGTTAAAACATTTCCCACATTGTGAACATGAAAAAGGCTTCTCCCCTGTGTGAGTTCTCTGGTGTATAACAACAGCTGATTTCTGGTTAAAACATTTCCCACATTCTGAACATGAAAAAGGCTTCTCCCCTGTGTGAGTTCTCTGATGTCTGATAAAAGTTGATAACTGTGTAAAACATTTTCCACATTCTGAACAAGAAAAAGGCTTCTCCCTTGTGTGAGTTCTCTGGTGTATAACAACAGATGATTTCTGGTTAAAATATTTCCCACATTCTGAACATGAAAAAGGCTTCTCCCCTGTGTGAATTCTCTGATGTCTGCTAAAATTAGTCATGTGTGGAAAACATTTTCCACATTCTGAACATGAAAAAGGCTTCTCCCCAGTGTGAATTCTTTGATGTCTGATAAAACTAGTCATGTGTGTAAAATATTTTCCACATTCTGAGCATGAGAAAGGCTTCTCCCCTGTGTGAGTTCTCTGATGTCTGATAAAAGTTGATATCTGTGTAAAACATTTTCCACATTCTGAACATGAAAAAGGCTTCTCCCCTGTGTGAATTCTCTGATGTTTGATAAAACTAGTCATATGTGGAAAACATTTCCCACATTCTGAACATAAAAAAGGCTTCTCCCCTGTGTGAATTCTCTGATGTCTGATAAAACTAGTCATATGTGGAAAACATTTCCCACATTCTGAACAGGAAAAAGGCTTCTCCCCTGTGTGAGTTCTCTGGTGTATAACAACAGCTGATTTCTGGTTAAAACATTTCCCACATTCTGAACATGAAAAAGGCTTCTCCCCTGTGTGAGTTCTCTGGTGAATAACAAGATTGGATTTCCTGCTAAAATATTTCTCACATTTGGAACAAGAAAATCTATTCTCTATCGTATGAATTTTTTGATGTATAGGAAAAGACTTTTCGTGGGGAAAACTATTACCACATTCTGAATGTGAAAATGGCTTCTTTGCTTTAGGAGCAGTTTGTTTTTTAGTGCTTATTTTGTGACTATGATTTTCCTTAGTAGTCGGTAATGAATCAGAAGACAGGACCTGTTTCAAAGGATCAGATGACAGATTTTTGCTGTGAAGGGATGATGGTATATCTGGAGTAATGGCATTCACTTCAATTGTATCCTGTGGGATCTCAAGATCGTCTGATTTAAAAATTGAAGATGTCAGCTGTCCCTCTGATCTCCTGGTACAGTCATCTGCTATGATAAAAATCAATTATTATTTTTCATTAAAATATCCTTGAATTTTATATTTTTTAACATTTCTACTTAAACTCTCTGTAAAAATATGAATTATTCAGCAAGACAATGACAGTTCACAGTCTAATAGAAAACCTCATAGGATGAACCTGGGGAAAATAATACCAATAAAAACTTCCACTCATCCCGCAAAGAACAAGCCCCCACTCAGGCCCATCATCTGTCAGTGGAAAAACGGAGGTTTCCACATTATTAGTGTCTCAAAGGCTCTTGAAGAGCAACATGGCTTCCATAAACCAGTCCAGCAATATCTGCTCTCCCAAAGTCAAATCTCCCCCTCACTTCGGAGCCTTGCAGTGTGCCTAAACCACATTTAGCATCCATGTATTTGGCATAACTATAGTGAGAAGAATCCACTTAATTTACGGTGTGGGTCTCCTGGAGCACAAGGTGGGCACTATGTGTTGGGTAACAAAATGGCAAATGCACAATTTTCACTCTCCAACATCCACTGTCTGCTAATTTCCGAAAAGTACCTGTAGAGTCAAAATATTCCCTACTTCTAAAGATTAATTCATTCAGGGTTATAATTTCCAAAATGGAGTCACTTTATGGGGATTTCTACAGCTCTAGTTTTCTGCCTTTTGTCATGGCCCACCATGGCCCAAGCCTAGGGGTTTCTGTGTAAGTCCAGATACAGAGAAAACGGAGTAGATACTGCTATAATAATAATAATTTTTATTTATATAGCACCAACATATTCCGCAGCACTTTACAATTAAATAGGGACATGTATAGACAATATAAACAATACAATGTATCACATTTAAACAGCTACAGGAGGAGCGAGGGCCCTGCTCGCAAGCTTACAATCTGTATGGAAATGGGGGGACACAATAGTTAGAACATGGTCATCAGCCAGTATCAGTATCTGTGTGCTATTTGGTGCATGGAGGATGTGGAGACAGATGAATACGCAGGGGCAGATTAACATTTAGGAGGGAACATAGGAGAGTTAGATTAGTGAGTTGAGGTGATACAGATGTGTTTTTAAAGCATGAAGACATGGGGGCTAGATATTAGTCGGATCGTTTGGGGCACGGCATTCCAGAAAACTGGCGCGGCACGAGAGAAGTCTCGGAGACGGAGGTGTTAGGTTCAGATTAAAGAGGATGTTGGTCTTAGATCAATTGCAGAACGGAGGGCACGGGAGGGGTGATAGAGAGAAATGAAAGATGAGATATATGGCGGTGCAGAACTCGAGAGAACCCCTTTACCCCCGAAGGAAAAAATCATTTACTTACACACAAAAATTGTAAGGCTTGTTTTGAGTTTGCCAAAAGACATGTGGGAGACTCCCCAAATGTAAGGAGGAAGATGCTGTGGTTAGATGAGACCAAAATTTAACTTTTTGGCCACAAATGTAAACAGGTGGCAGAATCATACTGTGGGGATGTGTTTTGGCAGCAGGGACAGAGAAAATGGTCCGAGTCGAGGGGAAGATGGATGATGCGAAATACAGGGATAGTGCTAAGCCTGTTCATGGTGGCCATCTTTTGAGCTGCTAGGTGACCATGAACAGTGCCCCCAATACATTGTGTCTGCAAACTATTCCAGCAAGATCTGCATTCAAAAAGTTAAATGTCGCTCCTTCCCTTCTTAACCTGCCATGTGCCCAGACAGTAGTGTACAACCGTATATAGGGTATTGTCGGATTCAAGAAAAGGTGGAAAATAATTTGTAAGGTCCATCTGTTTCCTATTATCCTGTGTGAAGAATTCCAAAGTTATCACCACATAAAGTGACACACGTTAGATCTGAAAAATGGGCCCTGATAGGAACACAAAACTGGCTGCAGGAAGGGGTTAAATCAGAGTATTTTGGGAACTAACTACTGTAGTCAAAAACTGTGACTATAGACAATAACACATCTACTGAAATGATCAAACTCAACAGTCTTCATCAGAGAAAAATGAGTAACTAGTGGTGAAACCTCTCGGGGGTAATTAGAGCATGGGGCTCGGTGGCTCTTGGCAATCTAAACTATCGAAAGAGACAATATTTTCTGTCAGATGAGTTTCAAGAAGAAATATTAGACATTCAAAGAGAACTTTTTATAATAGTGCAGAGCTGAGGTATCTTAAATTTAGCTTAGAGATATATCATGGCACAGGTGTAATGTTTTTATGTAGTTTATCGCAATCCTGTTTGAAGTTAGTTGGTTTTAAAATAAATTGTAAAGTCAGGATAAAGGGAAACTTTGTTGTTATTGGACAGAAATTCACACTTGTCCCTCACTGCACATTTAATGTTGTCGATTCTAAAGGCAAAGTTTGGTCAGAAAGACTGGACCTGATCTTGTAGGGACCATATGAGAACATTCAGCAGCACAGAAAGGACTTTCAATGCCCAAAGTCATTTGAACAGTTTTGTTTTTGGAAGAGGAGAATGTTTTGATCTAGAGGCAAAATGATGATCACACGATTGTGATACGGCCGGACTACACCACCGATAAAGCAGCCACAGCCGGTGACTGAGAAGAATCTGTGACTTCTGTGCATTTAGTGGTCAGTACTCACCTGGGTAGTCATATGTAGGAATCTCCTCTTTACACCACTCATCACCCCTCACATATGTCTCTGTAGTATTACTATGGGTCAGATCTTCACCCTGAAACAAATATTGTAAAAGTGACAGACAGATGGAGAAATCACATCTATGATCAGCTCTAATCCTACCATCTCCACCGTTCTCATTACACAAATATAAACCATATAATACTGGTGGATAAAACAAGACTGAGCACAAGACCTTCACAGCCGTCTACACATCATAGGGGAGATCTCATGACACCTTCTCTCATCTACCTGATGATCCTGAGGAACATTGGGATCTTCTTGTTTACAGTCCTGTGGAAGAAGAGGACGGGGACATCTCTCTGGTGTTGTCCGCTTACTGGATAGATCTGGAGGAAACACATACAGGGACTGAATTCATTCTTTACATACAGATAATTATAGGCCGTGTGTATTTAGTCCTGTCTATTACCTGGGGATGTGAGGGACTGGGGAACCTCCATCATGACGTCCTTGTACAGATCTTTGTGTACTTCTAAATACTCCCACTCCTCCATGGAGAAATAGACAGCGACATCCTGACACCTTATAGGAACCTGACACATACAATGATACCGTCATCACCCCAATCCTTAATAGCGTTACTGTATAATGTCCCAGCATTCCCAGCAGTGTCACCTCTCCAGTCAGCAGCTCAATAATCTTGTAGGCGAGTTCTAGGATCTTCTGGTCATTGATGTCCTCATGTATCAGAGGGTGAGATGGAGGCCCAGTGATTGGGCTCAGGGGTCTTCCCCTTCCCTCAGACACAGGGTCCTGACAGCGCTCACTAGAGGTCTTCTTCACTACTGTGTAATCCTGGTTATGGAGAGACACATTAATACATCTCACTACAGACATTTCCAGAGTCTTCACCTCTCCAGTTCTGTCCATCTGTTATTCCCATAGATAAGAATGATGTAATGTGACGTCATCAGAATCTCTCACCTCTCCAGTAAGCCGGAAGAGGATCTCTAGGGTGAGGTGTAATATCCTCTCCGCCATCTTCTCTCTGTTCATGTCCATCTTTGATTGGTAAATCAGGAAAATTCTCTTATATAGAAGATCTTCACTGAGAGGATCCGATATTGTAGAGATCTGAATGAGGAGAAGATGAGCCGATGTAACATCATAAAAATCCTGTGTAATAATACAATTACTGGAGACAATAAGGGGAAATTTATGAGGAGATTTAGGTTTTACAGTATCTAGTTTCCTTCTTTACATCTAGCAATAAAACCTATATATTTTAGGCCACAGACACCAAGCAGTTTCTTCCTCGGAGTCTATAGCTGAATACGTTTCTCACAAGATGGTGGTTTGATGGTTTTATGAGATGGATGTTTGTTCTCGGCCCCGACCCTTTCACAACTCCTGTCTCCTGGTTTAATCACAAGAGAAACACATAACGAGAACCTGGCTTACACCTTTGGGTTTTCACAAATGCGGCATTGATAAATGTCCACCATGTAAATATGCCGAACACAAGAAATAGATTTAATCACATTAAATAAAACATTTCATTACACAATATATCACCTGCAGCAGTGAATTTGTAGTATATTGTATTCAGTGTCTGGGATGTAATGTCAGATATGTCGGCTGCTCCTCCTGTAAATAAGGCAGAGAATTAATGAGCACATAGGAGACCCCACTAATCCCGCGGCCATTAACCCCTCCAATGTTTCCACACATTTCCTAAGGGACTGAAAGAACTTTCAGTTTTGTGGCAGTGAAAGGGTAAATAGTTCAGGTGGAAGGGAGATGGCAGAGGAGCATTGCTGAACTGTGAAGCTTCCTGGACACTGAGGCCAAATCCATCCTACCGGAGGGTATAAAGAGAAGGAAGATCTGATCTTACATTACCAGACCGGTGAAGGGGCCATATTGTGATGACTGTAAGATGATTGTGTTTCATCATTGTCTTTCTTTGTATCACATCTATTACATCTATTAATGCCGCCATTCATCTTGTGCACAGGAGCGGCTGCTCCAGAGACATTTATATCCTGCTCGGGTTTCATTCTTACCTTCGGTTCTGGGTAAGAAGTATCACTCCGAAACGCGTCACCTCCACCTTAATTCTCTCTGGATTCTTTCCTCCAATGTTCTGATGACGTCCCATCATTATTGTGACATAAGGTTATAAAATGAAGGAATAAAAGTTTTATGTTATTTGAGGTCCTGGATCGTCCTCTATGTGTGGACGGTTATCACTACTATCTATGATGCGCCCCCTGGGCCAGTGCTGTTAGGGATACCCGGAGCCGGATCAGATGGGGGTTGTAGTCTCCGAGTGGCTGTGACCCGGTCCGTGCCCAGGGTGTCAAACTCAGTGTGTGGCAGTCCTTATAGATGTTACTAGATGTTCTTTTATGTTGACTACGCCACCCGTTGATTTGCGGTCACTATGGCCGCCGCTGCAGCAGGGTCCGCTGAGGTTGGTGGTGTGTGTGCAGCTTTGGGTAGTATAACCCCCAATGGGAGGGGTATAGCCTCAGGGGGTCAGCCGTGGAGGATGGTGGTTGTGAAGGTGCAGCAAAGAGACTCAGAGGCATAAAATGCAGTTCCAGGGTTTTACTTACTGGTGTTGCTCGGGTCACTGTGTACAGCAGTGACCACCCGAGCCGTGCTGCGTCCACCAGGTCCTGGACTCGGTCAACTCCCAGGCAACTCCGGAGTGTGGTCCTGAGCTCCTTTCTGACTCTCCCTTCTTCTGGCCGTTCCCACCAGGGATCCACCTAAGTCCGGCTCCCTCGGGCCTCTTGTTGGTAAACCCTTGTCTCTGGGTTCCCTGACCCTATTCTTGGTCTGCCTTCCGGGTGGATTTAGTGGGTGGTCGTGGCAGATCCTGCCCACAACCTCCGGTCTCTGGCTGAGGATTAGTGCTGTGGCCTCCACCAGCTTGGGATCCGGTACCCTGTTGCCGACCCTTCACCCTATTAGCTCTCTTATGGGCTCTTGGGGTCCCCTCTTCCTGCGCCTCTGGGTCCCTCTTCCTTCTCCTCTGCTCTGCTTCTCAGGCTCTCAGACAGACTGTCTGACTGGCTGACTGTGGCTGACTGACTGACCCTGATCTAAGATGGTGCCCACCTTATATACTCCCTCTATGTGTGAGCTCAGGTGACCAGCACCCAATGAGCTCCTAGCTTTACCCAGGCTGCTCCCCCTATCTGCCCCTACACTACTGGGATGTTCCACCCCCCTCCCACTCCAGCCAGGAACAGACACTGTCGTACCTGCACATTTCTCTAGTGGGAGTACCATCGGTCTGTTCCCCGGAAATGGGATGTGTGTAGTGCATGCAGCTACTAGCTCAGTTCCACACTCCATCCTTACCCGGGAGTGGAATACCACACCTCTGGCTTGAGGCGTAATACCCCTGTAGCAGCCGAGTCCTCAGGGTGCTACATTCCCCCCTGGTAAATCACAGCACGTCCTCGGGCTGTAAAAGAATAAACATCCAAAAACATACAAATTTTTTTTTTTTCATAAACATCAACATATAAAACATCATATATATTATCATCAGTAATAAACTTTTCATATAAAACTTTTCATAAATAACATTCTTGCTTCTGGTTCCTCCGGTCACTGTGCAACTTGTGACCGGGTAAAGTGCGACAGTCTCTCTTGGAAGAAAACAGTTTCCTATAAAACCGGTAGGGGGCGCCTTAAAAAGCGCAACTATATACAAATGGAAATATGGCCGCTCTCAGTCCTCGGCCAGGTATTAGGGAGGAATGACCGCTCTCAGTCCTCGGTCAGTGGGAATAGGGACACACGGGTTTCAGTTCACTCTTTTGTCCCAACGGGGAACATATTTTAAGCAGCAACAGTTTTTTGGTACCCCTACGGGCAACTATATACAGTCTCTTCTCTACCGTACTCAACGACGGCGTCCTCCTGCTCTTTCTTTGGATTCAGTTTCTGTTTCAGACCCGTCCGGGTCCTCTTGCTCCTCCTCACACCGCAGCTCCTCCTCCGTCAGGCGATGCACATGGAGGGCGTAGGGTCCTTTGGCACACTTGTGCCGGGTGAAGGTGACCTCGTCCCCTAGATACAGGTCACGACCTCTGTGTCCCTCCGGCAGATGGCTTTCTACGTCTCTGCGGGTCACAAAGACGTCGCCGGGGGTATGATGGTCTCTAATGAAGCCCCACCCATGCTGCAGGTTGAACTTAATCACAGTCCCGATGGTGCGGGGACCATGAGCTGCACGGGGGTTCCTCCGGGTCCGGCTCTTCTGTTCAGCGCTCTGTATTTGCAGCCACTGCTCACGGACCCGCCTCTCTCTCCTTTCCCTGTCAAAGACTTCCAACTGCTGGCGGCAGCACTCCGCACGCTCAGCTGCGGCTGCCCTTGTTTCCTGAGTGAACCCCATGAGGTCTCCTCCGGTGGGGTCCCACTCGAACTGCGCTTCTTCCAGCGGGAGCGGGGTCATCTTGACAGGCGCCGGAGGCGGTATCAGGGGCTCATCCAGAGGCCGTTCCCTCCGGAGTCGGGGATTGACGAACTCCGGAGGCCACACAAAGGGCTGCCCATCCGGGCACGTATGCTGGGCGAACAGGTCTTCACCCAGGTGCGGCGCTCTAGATGTTGAGGGCGCTGTGGTGGTAGCGGCGCCCAGGTTTACCAGGCCTTGCGACCAGGCTTGGGGCACCCTGAATGTGAAGGGCACCGTGAAGACGGCGGCGCCCGGGTGTTCCTGGCCTTTCGACCAGGCCGGCGGCTCGGCAGAGGTGGAGGGCGCTGTTGGTACTGCGGCGCCCGGGGGCACTCGGCCTTGCGACCAGGCCGGTGGCTTCTCCTGCTTGGCCGCGCTCTGGATTGAGGCACGTGACATAGCAGGGGGCGTGGCCGCGGCTCCGGCCGCTTGAGGCCTAGCTTGGAGCGATGACGCAGCGGCTACGGGAACGGTGAGTGGGGCTTCGGGCTCTGCGACGGGGAGCTGGGGCAGGTTTACGGCTTCTGGGCACGGGATGCTGTCGTCCCCATTACCTGCCTTCATCTCTTCGGCTCCCTCCGCGGCGCCGTCTCCGGCCGTCGTCCCTCCTTCGCCGTCCTCAGAGGTGGACTTGCTCCCCGCTGCGGGTGGCATGCTTCGCTGGCGGGCTCCGGCTTGCTGGGCCATCTCTCGAGTCCACTCCGCCAGTGTTTCCTGCTGCACCCGGGCCATCCTCCGTGCTAGGCCCTCCAGCGCGGTCTGTGCACGCTCCCGATCTCCGGGGAGCTGCGCCAGGATCTCCAGCAGGCCTTCTGGAGTGGCGACCTGCAACAGGCTCCTGACCACTGGGTCGGTGCTGCCTGCCTCTCCCTCCATCTCCGGGTGTGTTCTCTCTGGACTCTCTTCCAGACGTCTTGTCTCCGGGTGCGCTCTCTCCAGACTGCTCCAGGCGACACCCATCTTTGTTCTCTTGTTCTGTCTCCGCCCACATTGAGGGTGGTCCCGGGGCAACTTAGTGATTGTCAGTTCCAGGGGCAGTTCTCTCACGCTGATGGACACTTCCAGCATCACAGTCTCTGTTGGTGGGCGCGGTTTCCCCTTTTGGCGCCATTCTTCGACCTGGCCCACGATGGGAGGTGGCCTTTTGCCACCCTCTGGCACGCCCATAATGGCGTCCGCTCTTCCAAGGCGGGAAATCTTCGGAAATTGCGGGAATCGTCTCCCAGTGGCGGGAAACTCCATGGATGGCGGGAAAAAGCTGCAAATGGCGGACAACCGGCGGGAAACGACCTGTGATGGGGTCCGTTGGCGGGGACCCTCCGGAACCGGCGGGAGACTTCTTCCCAAGGTAACGATGAACTTTTCTTCAGGCACGCAGTACCCGGTTGTTGCGGGCACGTTATCCTGCCGACTACGCCAAAGTTGACGCGCCCCATGGGCCAGTGCTGTTAGGGATACCCGGAGCCGGATCAGATGGGGGTTGTAGTCTCCGAGTGGCTGTGACCTGGTCCGTGCCCAGGGTGTCAAACTCAGTGTGTGGCAGTCCTTATAGATGTTACTAGATGTTCTTTTATGTCGACTACGCCACCCGTTGATTTGCGGTCACTACGGCCGCCGCTGCAGCAGGGTCCGCTGAGGCTGGTGGTGTGTGTGCAGCTTTGGGTAGTATAACCCCCAACGGGAGGGGTATAGCCTCAGGGGGTCAGCCGTGGAGGATGGTGGTTGTGAAGGTGCAGCAAAGAGTCTCAGAGGCATAAAATGCAGTTCCAGGGTTTTACTTACTGGTGTTGCTCGGGTCACTGTGTACAGCAGTGACCACCCGAGCCGTGCTGCGTCCACCAGGTCCTGGACTCGGTCAACTCCCAGGCAACTCCGGAGTGTGGTCCTGAGCTCCTTTCTGACTCTCCCTTCTTCTGGCCGTTCCCACCAGGGATCCACCTAAGTCCGGCTCCCTCGGGCCTCTTGTTGGTAAACCCTTGTCTCTGGGTTCCCTGACCCTATTCTTGGTCTGCCTTCCGGGTGGATTTAGTGGGTGGTCGTGGCAGATCCTGCCCACGACCTCCGGTCTCTGGCTGAGGATTAGTGCTGTGGCCTCCACCAGCTTGGGATCCGGTACCCTGTTGCCGACCCTTCACCCTATTAGCTCTCTTATGGGCTCTTGGGGTCCCCTCTTCCTGCGCCTCTGGGTCCCTCTTCCTTCTCCTCTGCTCTGCTTCTCAGGCTCTCAGACAGACTGTCTGACTGGCTGACTGTGGCTGACTGACTGACCCTGATCTAAGATGGTGCCCACCTTATATACTCCCTCTATGTGTGAGCTCAGGTGACCAGCACCCAATGAGCTCCTAGCTTTACCCAGGCTGCTCCCCCCTATCTGCCCCTACACTACTGGGATGTTCCACCCCCCTCCCACTCCAGCCAGGAACAGACACTGTCGTACCTGCACATTTCTCTAGTGGGAGTACCATCGGTCTGTTCCCCGGAAATGGGATGTGTGTAGTGCATGCAGCTACTAGCTCAGTTCCACACTCCATCCTTACCTGGGAGTGGAATACCACACCTCTGGCTTGAGGCGTAATACCCCTGTAACAGCCGAGTCCTCAGGGTGCTACATCTACATTACAGTGCTGGAGCTAGGAGAGGAATAATGGCGTTGTGTGAGGACTTCTCTGGGCTTCTGTCCTTCATCCTGCAGTCGTCTGAATGGATCTAATGTGGACGGGAACCAGATAAGCCGCATTCTGTCCACAGCTATTACCTCACTGTTCACACCACACAGAGACCCCAAAAGAGTCTCCGTGCTGAAGGGGTTAATGCCCCCTGCGCCCAGTAATGGGGGTCTCCACATACCTCCACCTGCAGAGCCGCCACCACATATATGGCTGTTCTGTGCGCACAGGACCTGTGATGAGGTCACAGGAGGGGAGGAGTCAGGGGTCACATGATCAGGGGCCTCAGTGGATGCACAGTGTGAACTGTGCGGCTCCTGTACAGTGATATCCGGAGCGAAGACGCTACATGGAGACGTCTCCGCAGTCAGTGACATTTCCGGCATTATTTGCCCCTCACTACTGGCACAATTACCCCGCGCCGCCTTTTCTACAGTTTTATGTGTGAATGTAACGTGGGATTTTCCTGCTTGGAGACAAATAGATGACACATGAGGTGATTATCACCAGTTACCGGACGTCTACTATGTGGCAGCATAAGATTGTGCTATCCACTTCATACCAGGAGCTAAAAGGCCGAAATCTCGTATGTTTAACCCCTTCCAGGGAGGGCGGCCTTGATAGACTATATTCAGAGTCCGGCTGAGAGTTCGCTCACATCAGCGGATTATAAATCGCTCCGATGTCCATCCTGAATAATTGGACGAGTGTCATGGGGTCCCCCTATTTTTTTGTAACCAGCAAAGGTAAAGCAGACAGCTGAGAGCTGATATTATCAAGTTGGGAAGGTCCCTGGTTATTGGGCCCTCCCCAGCCTAAATATACCAGCTCATAGCCACCCCAGAAGTGGCACATCACATGAGATGCCCCAATTATGGCTTTTTGCCTTTGCTCTTCCCTATTGCCCAGATGCATTGACAATTGGTGTAAAGTATCTTGGGGTTAATGTCAGCTGTGGATTGTCAAAACTCACAGCTGGCATCAAACCCTGGTGATAGTAATGGAGAGGTGTCTATCAGACAACCCCATTACTGACCCAGTAATCAAAAATAAAAACACCCACGAAAAAATACTTAATTTGAATAAACACTCCCCAACACTTTTCCTGGTTCACTAATTTATTAACCCCCCCCCAAAAAAGCATGCAGGTGGTCCAACGTAGTCCACCGAATCCGATGATGATGGGCATTTCCGCCATATATGTAATACAGACCAGTCTGCACCACCACACTGCCAGCACAAGTCCGAAGATGCTACGTAGCATAGTGTGACAATGGTACCATCTAGATAGAATCTTATCTTTTTTCTCTTGGGCACGGCAAGTAATAGATAATTTGTGGGAGAGTATGAATGTTTTTTGCCTATCCTTCTCTGAAATTTGACGACACAATTCCTTCTCCCAACCCTAGTAAAGGGTAGAGGGTCATTGCTGGTATCCATTTGTGTTGCTTTGTGTATGCAAGATAGAAGTTTAGTACAAGGACCTACTTGAGTGATTAAGGGTTCAAACAGAGTGAGTTCATCCTTTATACTAGAAATATGTTAGAATTTATAAATGACCTGAGCTGGAAATAAGCCAGGCAGGATAGACTCCTAATTGGAAAGGAGCCGCGAAGTTCTATAAAGGAAGGAAAAGAGCCTGATCCCATGAGAATGTGTCTCAATCTAACCCCATCAGATCAGTCCCAGATTAGAAATGAGTCTGTACCTTAAGCAGAGGGAAAATCTGGGTTGCCAAACATTGGCATTAATGGACCCAACCTACGTGGTATAGACGATGAGATTAAGACTTGATCCCATGTTTTCAAAAAGTGTTGAGTGGGTATTGGTAATTGTTTAGTTTGTACATGTATTTAGTCAGTCAATCCAAGGTAGAGATGTGAGTATCCACGGATAGAGGTCCCCTTCCAGTTTCACTCATTGCTTATGTTCCACAGACGTGAACCAGTCCACTGCTCTCATAAGAATCAAAGATTGATGGTAATTTTTTTAGGTCAGGCATACTAGTACCAGCCTTTATTTTTTGGAACATCACAATATTTTAAAACGAATCCTAGACCTCAACATTCCCCATACTACCTAATAGCGTTGTCGAGATGGGAGAAAAAGGTCTGAGGCGCGCAGACAGGAACGATCTGGAATATATAAAGAAGTTTTGCCAAAATGTCCATTTTATCACATAAATACAACCAAACCAGGACAAGGGTTTGAATTTATAATTCATTAAATTTTGAAGAGTTTGTTCAAAGACAGTGATATAATTTAAACTATACAGATCATCCATGTTGCCTGGAATTTGTGTACCGAGGTACTTAGGTGTGTCTTTCTGCCACTTAAAGAGAAAGTTAAAAATTAGCTTTTGTCTTATGTTATTGCTTCTGATTTAGAGTAGTTGGCTTTAAAATCGCTTACTTGGCCAAATTCTTCGAATTCCTTTAGTATAGAAGGAAATGAGATAATTGGGTTTGAAAATAGAGCAACAAGTCGTCTGCATATAGAGCTAGTTTATAGTGATGTGAGCCTATAGTAACTCCACTAATATCTGGATATTTTTGTAATGCTACCGCGAAATGTTCCATCACCAATGTGTATAGGAGAGGTGATAAGGGACACTCTTGCTTTGTCTCATTTTTAATAGAAAATGTGTTATATAGAAGGCCGTTTACCCTATCGCTTTAGGGTCAGTGTAGAAGGAGAGAATTTTAGATAACAAGAAAGAGCCTAACCCAATTTTTCGTAATGTGCTCTACAAGAAAGTCCAGTGCATTCTGGCAAACACTTTTTCAGCGTCCACAGAAACAAGGCACATTGGGAGCCCCTGTTTTTTTGCACGTGAAACTAACAATGTTTTATTTGTAATATCACGCACTTCTCTACCCTTAACAAAGCCAACCTGATCATTGCTAACAATTGAGGGTAGGTAGTGGGAGAGCCATGGTGCAATTATATTAGAGAATATTTTGATGTATATTAATGAAATTGGATGAACATTAGGGCAGGCATTTAGTTCTTTTCCAGGCTTTGATAAAACTGTTATGTGAGCCTCAAGTGATTGGGGGGCAAAGGGGGAGTCTTCTGAGATATTATTGAACACTAATGGTAACAACAGAGGTGCAAACATGTTATAAAATCTATTATTGAATCCATCTGCCCCAGGGCTCTTCTTCCCGATAGGGAATGATTTAATGGCCTCTCCTATCTGTTGTTCAGTGAAAGCTTTGTCTAGTATCTCCTGCTCAGGGGTCTGTAAGGAAGGAACGGCAGTGTCCTTAATATATTTGTAAATTTTTGTTTCAAGAAAATTAGGTGACATGTTGTGGTATTTTCCATGAATATTATGTAGTGAGCTATAACAGCAATGAAATATGTCAGCTATGTCAGTGGGGTTATGAATTTATAGCAGTGGGGCTCCTTTTGTTTTGGATACATACAGCTCTGGAAAAAATTAAGAGACCACTGCAAAATTTTCATTTTCTCTGATTTTTCTCTTTATAGGTATATTATAGAGTAAAATGTACATTGTTGTTTTAGTCTATAAACTACTGACAACATGGCTCCGAAATTCAAAGCTAAAATTTTTGTATTTATTTGCAGCAAATGATAAAGTGTCAAAATACTAAAAAAGAAACACAGTGCTTTCAGACCTCAAATTACTCAAGTTTTAAATGTGAAATCAATATTTGGTGGACTAACCATGATTTTTAATCACAGCTTTCATTCGTCTTGCCATGCTTTCCACCAGTCTTTCCGTGCTTTCCAATAGAAAACTGTTCAGTGGTCTCTTAATTTTTGCCGGAGCCGTATGTCCTTTGCATCCGTGGATGTAACTTCCTTGTCAATGAGAGACCACATTTATCTGTGAATTCATACGAGTACCTTCACATGTGATCTTGATATTTTGTATATGTTTGATCTAGTAAAGACCTTCGCTCCTTTCTTTTTTTCAATCAGATCATTTTTATTTAACAAAAGAAAGAAAGACCAACATTTTGTTTTTGTCATACAAACTATGTGACAAAAAAAATAAAAAGAAAGAAAAAAGAAGTAAACAATACAAGAACCGGTTTACAATGATATAAATCCCAATATCGCTCTATAGTACAATGTTTTGGAATAGTAATTTTACATTTGTACATAAATATCTGAATACTTCCTGACGGCTTTTTTTCCCCTATTGGGACGTCAAAAGAAAAATAATCTATCTAAGAAGGGGCAATTGTGTGGACTGAGACCATTATTATTAGCTGACACCTTAGGTATAAGGATATAAATTCCTGGTTAACTGCAGGGATATGTACAAATGGTCCAGTATAGTATTTCTGAAGCAATACCTGGGGTAATTAACCATTGCTCCCATATGTGTATAGATTTCTTGAGAGCGTTCCTTTTTATATAAGCTCCACTTTCCAAGCATAGAGTGTCATTTATCCTGGAGTTTAGTTCTGTTATCGTTAGGGGAGAATTGTCTATCCAATGTAGTGCCAACAACTTTCTGGCTTGGAATAATATTCTTGAGCTAGCTATTGCCATATGGGAGTCTGGGTCTACGTCCTCTCCCAGGAGTCCTAGGATACAGATTTTAGGTTCCAACTGAAGTTGTATCCCAAATACAGATAGTACAAGAGCGATCACCACGTTCCAGTAGTCGCCAATATTTACACATTCCCACGTCATATGCATCAGGTGGACGTCATTTTGACCACATCTAGGACATGTTTCATCCGTTTGTATTTCAATTTTAAATAAAATACTTGGGGATCTATATACCCTATGAATGAGAAGAATTCGGGACAATCTTTGTGACTCCGACAATGAAAGTTTCGGTGTCAAATCCAGTATTTCCCCCATTGCTCCTCAGATAAGGGACCCTCATCTTCCTCCCATTTTGTCTTAACTATCAAAGGATATTTATCCAAATGTAGGGCCAGTAACTGCCTATAAATAAGGGATATTAGACCTTTTGTATCTAACGATGTAGTAATGGTATCTATTGGGTGATGTCTATAAATCAGTATGGCGTTTATTTTAGTTGTGTACTATATGCAAGATGTATTTGCAGATATTGATAAAACACTCTATGCGGAAGGTTAAAATCTGCCTTTATTTGTTCAAACATCTTGAATAATCCATCCCTCAAGAGTTGTGACACCAAACATATACCCCTATCCTTCCACTCACTAACATTTTTTAGTTTATGTAGCTCTGGTAAGTTATAGTTGTGCCATAAAGGGGTATAGTTTGTGTACTTTCCAATCCCCAGAATATTTTTACCCCTATCCCACGCCTTATATATTAACTTTAGTGTAGGACATTTTAAGTCATTTTCTCGAGGAGGCCCCATATCTAGTACCGAGAATGGAAGCTTCCACTTGGTTCCTTCCATAAGTAGGTGCCCTGAAATTACACAATATTTTCAAGTACCCATCCATAAAAGTACTTTAGCTCCCTTCTAGCGTTAAGCAGGTCTGCATATACCTGGAGGGAAGCAGATCATTTATGTTGTTTGTCAAGGAGATCAATCCGCTCAAGCAAATGGGAGACTTTAGCTGTTCTCTCCTTTTTTTAGCCTTTATCTATGTTTTGTTTTTATCCCTCTGAGGACGCATGTGAGTGCTTCCCATTTAAATGGTAAGGCAGTTTCATCATGCTCATATATTTGAAGGAGTCTATAGTCTCAAGAAGGTCTGAGACACAGAGTGAGTCTTTCAGCAGATTATCATTTAGGTTCCAACATCTGAAGCCTTGGTGGAGTCCGGCATAGTCAGATTACAATACACAGGAGCATGATCTGACCATACAGTAGTTCCTACCCGAGATGTAGGTTGCCATGTAGGCAAGTGATGGCTAATTAAGAAAAAGACACCATCCTTATTGAAAAAATGACCAAGTATGCAATGGACCAGGCAACTGTTAGGTGGATTCATAACTGGCTTAGTGATCGGACTCAAAGGGTGGTTGTAAATGGCTTCACATCCAGCTGGATGAATGTCTCAAGTGGGGTACCACAGGGCTCCGTCCTGGGACCTGTATTGTTCAACATCTTTATCAATGATTTAGATGAAGGAATTGAGGGTAAACTGATTAAATTTGCTGATGACACAAAGCTAGGAGGGATAGCTAATACTAGAGAAGAGAGAGAGAGGATTCAAAAAGACCTAAATAAACTGGAGCAGTGGGCAGCAACCAACAGAATGGTTTTTAACAGGGAAAAATGCAAAGTACTACATCTGGGCAATAAAAATGAAAAAAGCATATACAGAATGGGAGGAATAGAGCTAAGCAACAGTACATGTGAAAAAGACTTAGGTATACTAATAGATCATAGACTAAACATGAGTCAACAGTGTGATGCAGCAGCAAAAAAGGCAAATACAATTCTGGGATGTATTAACAGAAGCATACAGTCTAGATCACGTGAAGTCATTGTCGGTCTTTACTCCTCTTTGGTCAGACCTCATCTGGAATACTGTGTACAGTTTTGGGCACCACATTTTAAAAAAGACATAGACAAACTGGAGCAAGTTCAGAGAAGAGCGACCAGAATGGTGACTGGTCTGCAAACCATGTCCTATGAGGAACGGTTGCAGGATTTGGGAATGTTTAGCTTGCAAAAAAGAAGACTGAGAGGAGACTTAATAGCTGTCTACAAATATGTCAAGGGCTGTCACATTGTAGAAGGATCATCTTTATTCTCATTTGCACAAGGAAAGACTAGAAGCAATGGGATGAAACTAAATGGGAGACACAGATTAGATATTAGAAAAAACTTTTTGACAGTTAGGGTGATTAATGAGTGGAACAGGCTGCCACGAGAGGTGGTGAGTTCCCCTTCAATGGACGTCTTCAAACAGAGGCTGGACAGACATCTGTCTGAGATGATTTAGTGAATCCTGCTTTGAGCAGGGGGTTGGACCAGATGACCCAGGAGGTCCCTTCCAACTCTACCATTCTATGATTCTATGAGACTATATGGCTATGCATATTGTGTAAAGGAGAACAATAGGTATAATCCTTTACGTCTGGATGTAGTATCCTCCATACATCGACCAGTTGAGACCAAAGCACAATTAGCAAAGCTTTTGTTTGTGTTTAAGATTGGTGACACCAGCCCTGGGACGCGTCTAAAGAAGGATCCAAGACAAAATTAAAGTCACCTCCAATGATGATAAGGTCCTCCGCAAAAAATTTTAGTTTGTTTAAGTAATGACGACATGTCTTAATTTGGTCACAATTAGGGAGATAGAAGTTTGCCAAAGTCAAAATTTTGGAGTAGATGGAGATCTTAACAAACACGTACCTCCTCTCCGTGTCAGACAGTGTTTCTACAATAGTACGCGGCAGTGATCTGTGGCGGCCTATACTCAGCACCTTAGACTTCAAAACTGCATTTTTCTGGGACGCCAAGATGAATAATATCTATTAATAATCTGAGGTACAGTATATGATCCCCTCTAAAGTGTGACTCCTGAAGAAAGAGAAAATGTACGTGCTGTTTATGCCTACGATAAAACACTTGAGCTCCTTTCTCTGGAACATTAAGTCCTCTGACATTCAATGAGCAAGTTTTGAGTTGTGCCATATTATATGAAAAAAAGGAGGAATGGAAGAGAGAAAGGTTAAAAGAGGAAGTATAGACGGTAGATAGTAACGTCAACCTCTCAGTGTCTAAGAAGTATAGATTATGAATATATCAAAACAGTAGGAAATTGCGAAACAAGCAGATCCCAATGCAAGTCCCTAACTGGGGGTTGTCTTTACAGACGTAAGTCAAACTTTCAGTTCTAGGATTCCTATTAGGTGGAACCATGGAATATAAAGCAAGTAATGTAATACAGCCTGATATTACAGTAGTATCATGTGAACTCAAATTATATGCCGGTCTAAGATCTTATATGAACTGAGACATTCTATATAGTGGAAGAGTGGCACCTAATGCTCTATTTAGATATATCTAATTATATGCTTAAAGAAATAAGTAAGCATCTGCAAACTGTCTCTCATCAGGGAAGACAAGATTCATTTCAGGAGCTCATATGATAAGCAGGTTCCTTTCCCATCTGGCTGCATCACCATCAAGTTCCTGATCCATTGAACACCTTCTGTGAAGTGCTGGAACTGTCAGTGGCAATGGTGGAGCAGGTGGCCAGTCAGATATATGGAATGTCCAGGACATCACAAATACGTCTCATGTTGCTTGGATCTTTGAAAATATACAGGTGGAATGGGTACCCCCAGGAGTACATCAGGCCATTTTTCCGGATGGCATCAAGTAGTGGTTTCAATACCCTTCTTTTAGCAAGTGTCATTCAGGATAGATACAGTACAGACCAAAAGTTTGGATACACCTTCTCATTTAAAGATTTTTCTGTATTTTCATGACTATGAAAATTGTCCGTTCACACTGAAGGCATCAAAACTATGAATTAACACATGTGGAATTATATACTTAACAAAAAAGTGTGAAACAACTGAAAATATGTCTTATATTCTAGGTTCTTCAAAGTAGCCACCTTTTGCTTTGATGACTGCTTTGTACACTTTTGGCATTCTCTTGATGGGCTTCAAGAAGTAGTCACCGGAAGTGGTCTTCCAACAATCTTGAAGGAGTTCCCAGAGATGCTTAGCACTTGTTGGCCCTTTTGCCTTCACTCTGCGGTCCAGTTCACCCCAAACCATCTCGATTGGGTTCAGGTCTGGTGACTATGGAGGCCAGGTCATCTGGCGTAGCACCCCATCACTCTGCTTGTTGGTCTAATAGCCCTTACACAGCCTGGAGGTGTGTTTGGGGTCATTGTCCTGTTGAAAAATAAATGATGGTCCAACTAAACACAAACCGGATGGAATAGCATGCCGCTGCAAGATGCTGCGGTTGCCATGCTGGTTCAGTATGCCTTCAATTTTGAATAAATCTCCAAGAGTGTCACCATCAAAGCACCCCCACACCATCACACCTCCTCCATGCTTCACGGTGGGAACCAAGCATGTAGAGTCCATCCGTTCACCTTTTCTGCGTTGCCCAAAACAAGGTGGTTGGAACCAAAGATCTCAAATTTGGACTCATCAGACCAAAGCCCAGATTTCCACTGGTCTAATGTCTATTCCTTGTGTTCTTTAACCAAAACAAGTCTCTTCTGCTTGTTGCCTGTCCTTAGCAGTGGTTTCCTAGCAGCTATTTTACCATGAAGGCCTGCTGCACAAAGTCTCCTCTTAACAGTTGTTGTAGAGATGTGTTTGCTGCTAGAACTCTGTGTGGCATTGACCTGGTCTCTAATCTGAGCTGCTGTTAACCTGCGATTTCTGAGGCTGGTGACTTGGATAAACTTATCCTCAGAAGCAGAGGTGACTCTTGGTCTTCCGTTCCTGGGGCGGTTCTCATGTGAGCCAGTTTCTTTGTAGCACTTGATGGTTTTTGCAACTGCACTTGGGGACACTTTCAAAGTTTGCCTAATTTTTCGGACTGACTGACCTTCATTTCTTAAAGTAATGATGGCCACTCGTTTTTCTTTACTTAGAATTTGTATTATGGCAAGAAAAAAGCAGCTAACAGTCTATTCAGTAGGACTATCAGCTGTGTATCCACCTGACTTCTGTACAACACAACTGATGGTCCCAACCCCATTTATAAGGTAAGAAATCTCACTTATTAAACCTGACAGGGCACACCTGTGAAGTGAAAACCATTTCCGGTGACTACATCTTGAAGCTCATCAAGAGAATGCCAAGAGTATGCAAAGCAGTCATCAAAGCAAAAGGTGGCTACTTTGAAGAACCTAGAATATAAGACATATTTTCAGTTGTTTCATACTTTTTTGTTAAGTATATAATTCCATATGTGTTAATTCATAGTTTTGATGCCTTCAGTGTGAATGTACAATTTTCATAGTCATGAAAATGTAGAAAAATCTTTAAATGAGAAGGTGTGTCCAAACTTTTCATCTGTACTGTATGAGAGCAATTATATGCGTTTTCCATTGAAATCACCAGGACCCAACTCCTCTGCTTTCCTCACAATGGCCTCTTTTACATTGAAAAAAATGTATACGACAGATAATGTCCCTTGGACGCTCAGGATCTGGGCCATGATTGCCTATTGCCCAGTGCGCCTTATAAATCTCCACCTCCTTATCAATAGGATCACCAAGGATATTATTGAATAATGATCGTAGTGTTGGCATAATCACTTGTGCATTGATGCTTTCAGGTATACCCCTTATCCAGATATTATTGCCATTTTCTTGATCATCAACCATATTAAACAGATGGTTTATTTACTGGCTGTGAAGATCCAGTGTTAGTTTCTGAGCATTATGATGGCCTCTAACTTGGACGACATTATCCTCTAATCTCTGTAACTTGTCAGTAAGCTGTGACAGGATAGAAGTGAGGGGACGTATTTCAGTATTGTATGTGGTCTCCAGCCTCTGAATATATTGCTCCATATCTTCTTTAGTAGGGATAGACGCAATCTGATATACAAATGCAAATGATATAAAAATGCAAAGTACTACATCTTGGCAATAAAAATGAAAAAAGCATATACAGAATGGGAGGTATAGAGCTAAGCAACAGTACATGTGAAAAAGACTTAGGTATACTAATAGATCATAGACTGAACAGGAGTCAACAGTGTGATGCAGCAGCAAAAAAGGCAAATACAATTCTGGGATGTATTAACAGAAGCATACAGTCTAGATCACGTGAAGTCATTATCGCACTTTACTCCTCTTTGGTCAGACCTCATCTGGAATACTGTGTTCAGTTTTGGGTACCATATTTTAAAAAAGACATTGACAAACTGGAGCAAGTTCAGAGAAGAGCGACCAGAATGGTGACCGGTCTGCAAACCATGTCCTATGAGGAACGGTTATAGGATTTGGGAATGTTTAGCTTGTAAAAAAGAAGACTGAGAGGAGACTTAATAGCTGTCTACAAATATCTCAAGGGCTGTCACATTGTAGAAGGATCATCTTTATTCTCATTTGCACAAGGAAAGACTAGAAGCAATGGGATGAAACTGAATGGGAGGAGACACAGATTAGATATTAGAAAAAACTTTTTGACAGTTAGGGTGATCAATGAGTGGAACAGGCTGCCACAAGAGGTGGTGAGTTCTCCTTCAATGGACGTCTTCAAACAGAGGCTGAACAGACATCTGTCTGAGATGATTTAGAGTATCCGGCTTTGAGCAGGGGGTTGGACCAGATGACCCAGGAGGTCCCTTCCAATTCTACCATTCTATGAAATAAGTTATGTTGTTCCCCATATCAGAATAACCTGTGGCTGGGGGGTAAATGTCCCTGTGAAGCAAGCACTGCTCAATCTGTGGGCTTCGGTGAGAGTAGAGGGAGATTTGTGGAGCTGTTTTCTTGTGAGGCCTACATTAAGAGAGAAGTTGGCGCAGGACTTACAGGCTGGAGCTGTCTGACATCTTGATGGTTAAGACTGCTTCTTTTTCCACGCTGAGGTGAACGCTGAGGTGAGGCAGTAATAGCTCCGGAGCAGGAAGATAAGACCTTCCATAAGAAACGCTGCATACCAGACATGCTGACAGAGGTGGAGGACCTCAGATTAACCTCTGATCTCGTCTTTCTTTCCCATATCGAAAGTCATGTTTGAGGGTGTAAATTGCTTATAATTCCCCCCAAGAACACGGTCTGAAGAGAGTGCGTTCAGTGTGTGCATTCTCTTGGTGCTATGTCCAGGCCATGTACAATACATCTGAAGGTGGCGTTGATTGGCAGCAGGATTGTGTGATGTAACAGCCTTACGGAAACGCAAGTTGTGACACCAATGGAATGGCGCCAGAACAGTAAGTGCGTATGAGTGTTTTTATTTTAACAAGGCCAAACATGAGGAATTAGAAGGAGTTGTCCTAGTAGTGGACAACCCCTTTATGAAGATACAATTTTCGGTTAAAAATGTAAAAGGCTTCTCCCCTGTGTGATTTCTATGAAGTTTGTTAAGAGTTGATTTCCGTGTAAAACATTTCCCACATTAAGAACATGAAAATGGCTTCTCGTCTGTGTGAGTTCTCTGGTGCTTAACCAAATCTGATTTATCTTTAAAGCATTTCCCACATTCTGAACAGGAAAAAGGCTTCTCCCCTGTGTGAATTCTCTTGTGCTTAACCAAATCTGATTTCCAGCTAAAATATTTCCCACATTCTGAACAGAAAAAAGGCTTCTCCCCTGTGTGAGTTCTCCGGTGATTAACCAAATCTGATTTCTGGATAAAACATTTCCCACATTCTGAACAGGAAAAAGGCTTCTCCCCTGTGTGAGTTCTGTTGTGCTTAACCAAAACTGATTTCCGGCTAAAACATTTTCCACATTCTGAACAGGAAAAAGGCTTTTCCCCTGTGTGAGTTCTGTTGTGCTTAACCAAATATGTTTTCCGGCTAAAACATTTTCCACATTCTAAACAGGAAAAAGGCTTCTCCCATGTGTGAATTCTCTGGTGTATAACCAAATATGTTTTCCGGCTAAAACATTTTCCACATTCTGAACAGGAAAAGGGCTTCTCCCCTGTGTGAGTTCTCTTGTGCTTAACCAAACCTGATTTCTGGCTAAAACATTTTCCACATTCCGAACAGGAAAAAGGCTTCTCCCCTGTGTGAGTCCTCTGGTGATTAACCAAATCTGATTTCTGGCTAAAACATTTCCCACATTCTGAACAGCAAAAAGGCTTCTCCCCTGTGTGAGTTCTCTGATATTTGATTAAACTTGATTTGTCTGTAAAACATTTTCCACTTTCTGAACAAGAAAATGGCTTCTCCTCTGTGTGACTTCTCTGGTGATTAACCAGATTTGATTTCTGGTTAAAAAATTTCCCACACTTGAAACAAAAAAATCTATTCTCTGCTGTGTGAATGCTTTGATGTTTAAGAAAAGAAGTTTCAAGGGAAAAACTATTTCCATATTCTGAACATGAAAATGGCTTCTTTGTTTTAGGAGCAGTTTGTTTTTTAATGCTTATTTTGTGACTTTGATTTTCCTTATTAGTCGGTAATGAATCAGAAGACAGGACCTGTTTCAAATGATCAGATGACAGATCTTTGCTGTGAAGGGATGATGGTAAATCTGGAGTAATGACATTCACTTCAATTGTATCTTGTGTGATCTCAAGATCATCTGTTTTAAAAACTGAAGATGTCAGCTGTCCCTCTGATCTCCTGGTACAGTCATCTGCCGAGAATAAAACCAATTATTATTTATGAATAACATATCCTTAAAATTTATATTGTTGAATATTTCTAATTAAACTCTACGTAAAAATGTACTTTATGTAAAAGTATCATTATCTACCAAGAAAACATATCACAGAAAAAATCAGCCTTACCAACACCAAATCAGATAACAAATGCATTAGCATTTTAGTGTTGGTTGGGTGTACTGGGGTGTCTGTCCATGTGGGGTGCACTTATATAGCGCTGGGCAGCCTTCCTGATGTAATAGTATGGGCATCAACACTATCCTAAGCCAGACACTGCATCACACCTACCTGTGTGAGTGGCGTCCTATGCAAGCTTCTTCTGTGTGCATCTTTAATACTAGGCAACCACCCCCTGCATGAATTTGTAGGTTTGTGAGTGGTTGCTCCACCAGTATTTTGCACCTGCGTTGCCCCCCCCCCCTTTATCATGGGGGTCTGCTGCATCCTGCTAGTGCATTTGTTATATGATTTGGTGTTGGTAAGGCTGTATCTTTTTCTGTGATTTTTTTTAATTTTGCCCTATGTTAGCCGTCATTATTCATCAAGACAATAACAGTTCACAGTCTAATAGAAAACCTCATAGCATGAACCAGTGGATCGTAGTGTCCACCTGTTTGTTAATTCTGCCTCCCTAATATGGAATAAAAAGTCACCAAACAATGTTATGTAGGCAAAAATAATATCAATAAAAACTTCTACTCATCTCACAAAAAACAAGTCCCCACTCAGGTCCACCATCTGTCAATGGAAAACCAGAGGTTTCCACATTATTAGTGGCTCAAAGGCTTTTGAAAAGCAACATGGCTTCCATAACCCAATCCAGCAATATCCACTCTCCCAAAGTCAGATCTCCCCCTCACTTCTGAGCCTTGCAGTGTGCTCAAACCACATTTAGCCTCCATGTATTCGGCATTACTATAGTGAGAAGAACCCACTTAATTGATGGTGTGTGTCTCCTGGAGCACAATCTGGGCACAATGTGTTGGGTAATGAAATTATATATTTGTAATTTTCACTCTCCATCATCCACTGCATGCTAATTTCCGGAAAGTGCCTGTGGAGTCAAAATAGTCACTACTCCTATAGATTATTTCACTGAGGGTTATAATTTCCAAAATGGTGTCACTTTATGGGGATTTCTACTGCTCTGGTTTTCTGCAATTTGGTCACATTAGGGCTTCTGCAAATGGTGGGTCCCATCTCCTCTGGGATCTGCTCCTGCGACGTCTGCTTCTCTCACCAGGAGCCGCCTTATTCATCCTGCAGGCGGCGCTGGTGATGGAGGAGACGTCAAAACCAGAAGCTCTGGGCGGCGCAGGCTCTGTCCAGCCACTAAGATTAGGGTTGCTGGGACCAGTAGTACCATCCAATCTGGCAGTATGGGTGTGTGTGCTGTCCAGCTGGAGTAATCTGCTCCTTGTTTCAGCCAACTGGAAAGCACCGCACCCTACTAAAGCTGGAAGCATATTGCTGGAAGCTGCCAGATACAGCCTTGTTCTCCTCTGGTTCAGTCCTCTGTGCTCAGCTCCCGGCTTGTGTATTTGTTTCCTGTTGTGACCTCGGCCCGTTTACTGACTACTCTTGTGTGATTTTATATTTTCTCTGACCTCCTGGTTCTGACCTGGCTATCTGACTATTCTTCTTGCCAGCTCACACCACAGAACATTAGGTAACACTGTGGCCCAAGCTTAGGGGGTCTCTGTCTAAGTCCAAATCCATGTAGAGTGGTTAAAGGATGATGAGCAAGGCAAACCCTGGGATCTGGAAAATGGAGTAGATAGTGCCAAGCCTGTTTGTGGTAGCAATCTTTTGAGCTGCCAGGTGACAACGAATAGTGTCCCCAATACATTGTGTCTGCACACTATCCCAGCAAAATCTGCATTCAAATAGCTAAATGGCGCTCCTTCCTTTCTTAACCTGCCATGTGCCCAGACAGTAGTGTATAACCGTATATAGGGTATTGTCAGATTCAAGAGAAGATGGAATATAATTTGTAAGGTCCATTTGTTTCCTATTATCCTTTGTGAAGAATTCCAAAGTTATCACCATATAAAGTGACACATGTCAGATTTGAAAAATGGGCTCAGATAGGAACACAAAACAGGCTGCAGGAAGGGGTTAAATCAGAGTATTTTGGGCACTAACTACCATAGTCAAAACTGTGAGTACAGACCATAACACATCTACTGAAATGATCAAACTCAACAGTCTTCATCAGTAAGTAGTGAGTAACTAGTGGTGAAACCTCTCTGTGGTAATTAGAGTATGGAGCTCGGTGGCTCTTGGCAATCTAAACTATCGTAAGGGACAATATTTTCTATCAGATGAATTTCAAGAAGAAATATTAGACGTTCAAAGGGAACTTTTTATAATACTGCAGAGATGAGGCGTCTTAAATTTAGCTTAGAGATATATCATGGCACAGGTATAATGTTTTTTTTTGCTTAGTTTATCACAATCCTGTTTGAAGTTAGTTGGTTTTAAAAGAAATTGGTAAGTCAGGATAAAGGGAAACTCTGTTGTTATTGTACAGAAATTCACACTTGGCCTCACTGCACATTTAATGTTGTCGATCATAAAAGTGAAGTTTGGCCAGAAAGACTGGACCTGGTCTTGTAGGGACCATATGAGCACATTCAGCAGCACAGAAGGGAGAGAAGGTAGATTCATCCAATAAGATATCAGGGTTCTAGGAAGCCAACAGCATCATTACCCTCCGCTTTCTCTTACAGTCCCATCATAATATTTTTTTCAAGTGATTTTCTGGCTTTGTGGTTTACAGATCTGGGCAGGTAGCGTCTCCTAATCACAGGGGGTAGGTGGATCCTCCTGGTTGTAAGTTCTATGGAAAAGGGTTTCAATGCCCAAAATCATTTGAACAGTTTTGGGTGGAAGAGAATGTTGTGGTCTAGAGGCAAAATGGCGATCACACGATTGTGATAAGGCCGGACTACACCACCGATAAAGCAGCCACAGCCGGTGACAGAGAAGAATCTGTGACTTCTGTGCATTTAGTGGTTACTACTCACCTGGGTAGTCATATGTAGGAATCTCCTCTTTACACCGCTCATAACCCCTTACATATGCCTCTATAGTATTAATATGGGTGAGATCTTCACCCTGAAACAAATATTGTAAAAGTCACAAACAGATGAGAAGTCACATCTATGATCAGCTCTAATCCTGCCATCTCCACTGTTCTCATTACACAAGTATAAAACATATAAAACTGGTGGATAAAACAAGACTGAACACAAGACCTTCACAGCCGTCTACACATCATAGGGGAGATCTCATGACACCTTCTCTCCATCTACCTGATGATCCTGAGGAACATTGGGATCTTCTTGTTTACAGTCATGTGGAAGAAGAGGACGGGGACATCTCTCTGGTGTTGTCCTGTTACTGGATAGATCTGGAAGAAACACATACAGGGACTGAATTTATTCTTTACATACAGATAATTATGGGCCGTGTGTATTTAGTCCTGTCTATTACCTGGTGATGTGAGGGGATGGGGAACCTCCATCATGACGTCTTTGTACAAATCTTTGTGTCCTTCTAAATACTCCCACTCCTCCATGGAGAAATAGACAGCAACATCCTGACATCTTATAGGAACCTGACACACACAATGATACCGTCATCCCCCCGATCCTTTCATAGCGTTACAGTATAATGTCCCAGCAGTGTCACCTCTCCAGTCAGCAGCTCAATCATCTTGTAGGTGAGTTCTAGGATCTTCTGGTCATTGATGTCCTCATGTATGAAGGGGTGAGATGGAGGTCCTGTGATTGAGCTCAGGGGTCTTTCCCATCCCTCAGACACATGGACCTGACAGCGCTCACTAGAGGTCTTCTTCACTACTATGTAATCCTGGTTATGGAAAGACATATAAATAAATCTCACTACAGACATTTCCAGAGTCCTCACCTCTCCAGTTCTGTTCATCTGTTATTCCCATAGATAAGAATGACGTAATGTGACGTTATTGGAATCTCTCACCTCTCCAGTAAGACGGAAGAGGATCTCTAGGGTGAGGTGTAATATCCTCTCTGCCATCTTGTCTCTATCCATATCTGTCTTTGATGGGTCCATCAGGAAAATTCTCTTAAATAGAAGATCTTCACTGAGAGGATCTGATATTGTGTAATAATACAATTACTGGAGATAATAAGGGGAAACATATGAGGAGATATATTATTTTACAGTATTTAGTTTCCTGCTTTACATCTAGTAATAAAACCTATATATTTTAGGCCACATACAACAAGCAGTTTCTTCCTTGGAGTCTGTAGCTGAACACGTTTCTCATAGACTCATCTTCCATAAAGCTAATTCTCGTCTCATTTACCGACACTGCAATCGGCATTAGCAATACTGCAGGAGATATTCATTACACGTGACATGAGAAATATCTACTTCATGAGGAGGACGACGACATCTTCAACTACGATTCTACAAACATATTTAGCCAGAGTTCTTCACTGACTACATCTCCTCCGGCCGTCTATATGAATGTTTCCCGTCTTCCCCGGATTGTAATCTTCTATCACGTTAGATCTCATGTCTGATTCACACACAGAAGTTTGAGGCTTTGATACATGGTAAAGTTTTTAATATTAAACAGAGTAGGACTATCCTGAATGGGTTCATTTTACCATGGTGGGATAGCTTTCATGCTATTTTTGATCAAAAACAAAGTTACTAAGAACCCTATTTTATTTAAATGCACTTTTCCTTTTTATTTATTTATTTACATCAGGGTTTATGATCATTTTTCTTCTTATAGTTTTTTTTCTGATTGATGGCCATAGTACACATGCATTTATGTGCTGCATGGATACCAACTTAAACCAAGCTCAAATTCTGTGTTTTTTCACGGGCACCATAGTGGCCCTGTGGGCTGCTGCTATGGATGATACACCCCTAACTATCCAACTATCATATGGTAAAAATCTCATAGGTCCTGTATTTATTAGTATCTGCACGAAGAATGAGGCTAAGTGAGTATTTATTAAAGGGAATCCACTCCCCACGAACAGCAAGCATCAGAATCTTCACTGAATAAAAAGCCATTTCTCAGCAAACAGTCCTCTAATATGAGGCATACAGGTAAGCATAGATTCACATTTATATCACCTGTATGCCAATATTAGAGGTCAGATAAGTCCCAGGGGGTGACAGATTCCCTTTCATCAGCCGTGGGGTAATCATAAAACCAGATATGTATCAAGGTATTCTAAGGTGGTTAATGGTTGCATAGTCAATGGGAGGCATGTGTCACAGAGATGGCTGGTCTCTGTGATGTAACCCGGAGTGTTTCTCTAGGGCAGATAAGCACTAAGAGGATCGGTTGGTGCACCTGGGAGCCGGGTTACGGGTAGCTAGGAGAGAATGGGTGGGTCCAGCTACCCACATACCTCATCTCTGGGTGTGGTTAACAGCCTATAAAATGGAGGCTGTTGTTTGGCACATGGTCTGTGTGTTTGGAGGGAGAAGGCCTCCTGTGTATGTTTGTCTTCAGACCAAGCCAGGACACTGGACGCTACCCCAGCTTGTGTGCCACACAGGCCTGGCTGAGCAGAGACCTGCTAAGGACAATTACTTTGTTTGCCTGATCTAAAGGCTATTTTCTTTTCTGTTTGGCTTCTGGGTTTATGAAGAAATAAACCCACATGAACTTTTAAAGGAACATGCCTCCTGTTTTCCTCCGGTCACACCCAAGTGAGTAAAACCTCCACAATTAGTGTTAGACTTGCGGGCAGCGTTCCCAGCAGAGACGTATGAGTGCTACAGGATGGACTGCATGCCCTGGGTGAAGTCTGTCGCAAGCCAGCAAGCATCGCCAGACGAAATGGAGGACCTTCTTAAACACCTGGTCCAGTCGCAGCAGCATCAACAGGAGACCAACAGGCTGTAGTTACAGCAGATCCAGCAGCACTAGCAGAAACAACATCAGCAGAAGCAGTTTCTGGCAACCGCCATCCAGGACAGGATGAGAGCTCCAACCCCAGGTCCGACTGATGACTCCCATGTCCGGAAGGCAGCATGACGAGCTTTGCAGAAAATGACCCTGGGGGATGAGACTTTCCTGATGGTGTTTCAAAGGGTCACCGAGAGGGAGAAATTTCCACAAGAGCAGTGGGCAGAGGTACTGTCGCCATACTTGACTTGGAGAGCCCCAGAAGTACGCGTAGTAGGCGTACTATGATTTAGCTTTGCAGGACGTCCTATTTAGCTTTGCATAGTACGCCCTATTTAGCTTTGCATAGTACGCCCAAAAGGCATACTATGATTTAGCTTTGCAGGATGCGAAAGAGTATGGCAAGCTAAAAACTGAGATTCTCGCACGCTTGGGGTTGACAATGACTATCAGGGCACAGCGGGTTCGTATCACTGGAACAAACCACCTCCGTCCCAAAGGTTTGACCTGCTGCACCTGGTCCAGAAGTGGCTGAGCCAGAGTCCTCAATGTCTGCGCAGATGGTAGAGTGGGTGGTGATAGACCGGTTTGTGCACTCCCTGCCGAGGCCCATACAGCCTTGGGTTGCCCAGGGTGATCCCCGGTATGCAGATGAACTGGTCGGACTGATCGAGAGATACCAGGGGGTTGAAGGTTCCTTGGGAAGGAAGCCCACTACATGCTGGAGTTCCCAACAGGGGGTGGAGGCCCAAAAGGTGGTGGGACTTCCAAGGTCCAAATGGACGAGGGAGGTGGTGCCCAAGGTCCATACAGGTGATGTTGTTTGCTGGCGGTGCCACGGCCCAGGCCATATAGCTGCCTGTTGTCCCCTGACCCTTGAGCCAATGGACTGCAGCATAGGACAACGTTGTTTATATTATGCTTATCCGGCCTGCAGTGTGAACTGTCCACCCAGCGAGGGGCCACAAGCATGTCACATGAAGGTGAACAGATGGGAAGTAAAGGCACTGCTAGACTCCGGGAGCCTGGTGACCCTTATGAGGCCCACCCTTCCTCTCCAAATTATCCCGGGGAAAAAAGTCGGCGTTCAGTGCATTCATGGTGATGCTAAAGACTACCCTATGGGCAAGAGTGGACATTGAAATGGCCCACGGTACAGAGTCCCACGAGGTCGGCGTCGTTCAGGACTTGTTGCACCCTATTATTATAGGCTGGGACTTTTGCTTGTTTTGGGATCTGTGGGGGAAGGGTTCTGGGTTCGCTGGCTCAGATAAGAAAAAAATTAACCCTAATGAGGTATCACCACACCCAGAGTCAGACAGGTTTCCCTTTTGTGTCCTTGTGGGGGATGAGGAGGTAGTGCCCCCTGAGTCTGCAATTCCAGAGTTAGGGGTGACCAGCGAGAATTTTGGGTCTGCCCAATATAGGGACCTAACTCTGAAGGGAGCCTTTAATAATGTCACTATTATAAATGGGGTTGCACAGGAGTCAGGGGCTGACACAAGGTTTCCCCATTTTATGATGAGTAAGGAGTTGTGGTACCAGGTCAAGAAAGTGAGGGAGGAGAGTGTGGAGCAGTTAGTGCTGGGCCCCTTTAGACGGAAGGTGTTGGACATGGCCCATTCACATGTCTTGGGGGGACATCTGAGAGTGGATAAAACGCAAGAACGGATCGTGCAAAGGTTCTATAGGTGAACATTGGACATAATTTCAAAAAACATCACAGTAAAAGATAATACCTTACCAACACCAGGTCAGATTGCCAATGCACTGCAGGATGCAGCAAGCCTGCATCATAAAGGCAGGGCCAGCACATGTGCAAAATACTGAAGCAGACAGCCACTCACTAACCTACCAAATTCATGGAGGGGGTGACTGTGTAGTATTATACATGCACACCGATGGAGTCAGCATAAGGCGGGCGCCAGTCACACAGATATGTGTGATGCATAGTGCAAAAAAATGTGCAAAAAAGATGAAAAATAGTGTATAAGATAAATACACAACATGATAAATACCCCACCAGGCCTCTTTAGTGTTGGCTGGATGAATTGGGGCATATGTCTTGTGTGCTTGCATGTATATAGTGCTTGGCAGCCCGTATGATCTAAGGCTATGTGCCCACGATGCAGAAATGCTCAGGATTTTTTCCTGAGCGTTTCTGCATCTCCCTGGCAGAAAAAATGCATGCGGATTGTACATGCGTTTTCCTGCCGGGGACATGTGGAAGTGAAGCGTTCTTCACTTGCGTTTCCGCATGCGGGTTGACAAGCGCTTTCCAAGCGATTTTAGCATCACTTGGAAAGTGCTTGTCAACTTGGTCACACTATATAAATCCATGCAACCAGCATGGATTTATATAGTGTGACCTGAGAGAATGTAAAAAAATAAATCTATACATACCCTCCGATGGCCTGCGCTGTCTTGCTTCGCTCGGTTCCGGCTGCCGGCAGTGGTAGACTGAAGGACCTGCCGACGTCAGCGTCGCGTCACCCGTCACAGGACTCTGACGTCAGAGCAGGTCCTTCATTCCATCGCTAAGTGCCGGGAAGCAAGGAGGAGCGCACCGCGGGCCGCCAGAAGGTAAGTATATATTTATTTTTAATTTTATTCTTTTTTTACAGCTTTTTTAATGGTACCTGGGTGTGGAGGAGAGTCTCCTGTCCTCCACACCTGGGTACCATCTACACATTAGAACGCGCCAATTACGCAAGTACAGATGCAGTCTTTCTGAATTGGCGCGTTCTAATGCAAGTCAATGGCGGTGAAAACGCAACGCTTCCGCAAAATAATTGGTAGTGCTGCGTTTTTTTCCGCAATGATAATCCGCACCGGAAATTTCCGCAGCACGTGCCCATTTTTAATGCGTTTCCGCAGCAGCAAAAACGCTGCGGAAACGCATTAAAAACGCATTGTGGGCACACAGCCTAATAGTATGGGCGTCATCAATAGGCTGCAAGCCAGACAATGTGCATCACACATATCTGTGTGACTGGCGCCCTATGCAGACTACACAGCCACTCCCTCCATGAAATGGTAGGTTAGTGAGTGGCTGTCTGCATCAGTATTTTGCACATGTGCTGGCCCCGCCTTTATCATTGAGGCTTGCTGCATCCTGCAGTGCATTGGTAATCTGACCTGGTGTTGGTAAGGCATTATCTTTTAGGCTATGTGCCCACGATGCAGAAATGCTCTGGATTTTTTTCCTGAGCGTTTCTGCATCTCCCTGGCAGAAAAAACGCATGCGGATTGTACAGAAGTGAAGCGTTCTTCACATGCATTTCCGCATGCGGATTGTCAAGCGCTTTCCAAGCAATTTTAGCATCACTTGAAAAGTGCTTGACAACTTGGTCACACTATATAAATCCATGCAACCGGATGGCTTCTGATGGCCCCCGGTGTCTTTATCCGATGCGTCCTGGCTTGCCGGCAGCTCGCGGTAGACTAAAGGACCTGCCAACGTCAGCGGTTGCGTGACCCGTTACATGACTAATTGACGTCATGGCTAGTGTTGAGCGATACCTTCCGATATCGGGAAATATCGGATCGGACCGATACCCAAAAAGTATCGGATATCGCCGATTCCGATACCGGAAACCAATGCAAGTCAATGGGACAGAAATATCGGAATAAAAATAAACCCTTTCTTTCCTTGTAGGTTAATTCTACATGAAGGAAAACAACTAAGAATAATGTAGAATGTATTGGGGGAGGTGGGGGAGACAACAAAGGCATAGAGGTTTAGCCCAATCAAATGAAATAGCAGGAATTAATATTTTTTTATGACGTTCTGAGTTACGGAAATATTGACTATGTTAAGTTTTTTTATATTTTGTCAGATATTTATGTTTCACTACTTCCATGCTCTTCACCTTCTTTTTTACTTCTCCCACACTTTCTCCTTCATCATCCTCAGCATCAGCATCTTTTTCATCAACTTCTTCTTCACCTTCTTCATCTTCTTCTTCTTCATCTTCTTCGTATTATTCTTTTTTTTTACATTCTTCATATTCTACTTCTTCATCTTCTTCATATTCTTCTTCTTCATCATATTCTTATTTGTGACAGGCATTCCTGTAGTTGTTATCTATAAAAGTTTGAACATTACACCTTTCGTTCTGCCCGTCACAAAAGATTTACAACAGGATTTGTCCGCGTTCAGTTTGGCCTGCAGCAGCAGGTCTTTTCCAGGGGCACCACGAGGAGGAACGGACTCACCCCCATACAATGCTTAGTCATCTTCTGCTTATAATTTAGATATTATCTTTTGCTCTGATTTTTAGTCTTATGCTTAATGTTCTTCCGCTTTTTGTTCTTCAGCTTCTTGTACTTCTGCTTCTTGGTTTTCTGTCTCTTGTTCTTCTGTATCTTGGTGGTTGTCTTCTTCTTCTTTGTCCTCTTGGTCAACTTCTTCAGGGTCATCTTCTTGGTCTTCTTTGGGGTGGTCTTCAGGGTCGTCGTCTTCAGGGTCGTCGTCTTCGGGGTCCTAATCTTCGGGGTCCTAATCTTCGGGGTCCTAATCTTCGGGGTCCTCGTCTTCAGGGTCCTCGTCTTCTTCGGGGTGGTCTTCAGGGTCCTCGTGTTCAGGGTCGTCATCTTCGGGGTCCTCGTCTTCTTCGGGGTGGTCTTCAGGGTCCTCGTCTTCGGGGTCCTCATCTTCGGGGTCCTCGTCTTCTTCGGGGTGGTCTTCAGGGTCCTCGTCAGAGAGATCCAGAGTGATTACCAAGAACCATTTCAAAAAGCTTGAACTTGGAAATGTAGCAGAAGGTACAAGAAGGCTGATGAACTGCCGAGAACCAGCTGACGGTACTGGAACCCGGATGGGTAGCAGAAGGTACAAGAGCAAATGGAATTACCGAGGACCAGCTGACGGTACTGGAACCCGGATGGGTAGCAGAAGGTACAAGAGCAAATGGAACTACTGAGGACCAGCTGACGGTACTGGAACTCGGTTACTATGCAGGAGGTACCTGTGCCAGAAAGCACTACCAAGGACCACCAGACGTTGGTGGAACTTGGATACCGAGAAGGAGGCACCTAAGCCAAAGGCACTGCCGAGAACCAGCTGACGGTACTGGAACCCGGATGGGTAGCAGAAGGTACCCATGTAAAAAAAAGTTGCAAGGCCGCAAGCCGGCCGCAGCTACCGAAACCCACACTCCTACATGGGGTGCTTGTCTTATTGGCACTATGCAACCAGCCTTCATTGCCAGATCCTGCAGCCCACATAGGAGTCACCTAAACTGCAGGCACCATAGAGTCGGCTAACCCAAAAGCAACACGACAGGACAACGCATTGGAGGCAAAGTGACGTTGACACTACCCGGAAACAGCTGGCGTGCTGGAACCAGGCTGGGCAGGAGGGAGTACCCGTGCCAAAGACACTGCCGAGAACCAGCTGACGGTACTGGAACCCGGATGGGTAGCAGAAGGTACAAGAGCCAATGGAACTACCGAGGACCAGATGACGGTGCTGGAACTCGGTTACTAAGCAGGAGGTACCTGTGCCAGAAAGCACTACCAAGGACCAGCAGACATTGGTGGAACTTGGATACCGAGAAGGAGGCACCTAAGCCAAAGGCACTGCCGAGAACCAGCTGACGGTACTGGAACCCGAATGGGTAGCATAAGGTACCCATGTAAAAAAAAGTTGCAAGGCCGCGATCCGGCCGCAGTTACCGAAACCCACAGTCCTACAGGGGGTGCTTGTCTTATTGGCACTATGGAACCAGCCTTCATTGCCAGATCTCGCAGCCCACATAGGAGTCACCTAAACTACAGGCACCATAGAGTCGGCTAACCCGACCGCAACACGACAGGACAACGCATTGGAGGCAAAGTGACGTTGACACTACCTGGAAACAGCTGGCGTGCTGGAACCAGGCTGGGCAGGAGGGAGTACCCGTGTCAAAGACACTGCCGAGAACCAGCTGACGGTACTGGAACCCGGATGGGTAGCAGAAGGTACAAGAGCAAATGGAACTACTGAGGACCAGCTGACGGTACTGGAACTTGGTTACTAAGCAGGAGGTACCTGTGCCAGAAAGCACTACCAAGGACCAGCAGACGTTGGTGGAACTTGGATACCGAGAAGGAGGCACCTAAGCCAAAGGCACTGCCGAGAACCAGCTGACGGTACTGGAACCCGGATGGGTAGCAGAAGGTACCCATGTAAAAAAAAGTTGCAAGGCCGCGAGCCGGCCGCAGTTACCGAAACCCACAGTCCTACAGGGGATGCTTGTCTTATTGGCACTATGGAACCAGCCTTCATTGCCAGATCCCGCAGCCCACATAGGAGTCACCTAAACTGCAGGCACCATAGAGTCAGCTAACCTGACCGCAACATGACAGGACAACGCATTGGAGGCAAAGTGACGTTGACACTACCCGGAAACAGCTGACGTGCTGGAACCAGGCTGGGCAGGAGGGAGTACCCGTGCCAAAGACACTGTTGGGAAACAGCTGGCGGTGCTGGAACCCAGGGTAAATACTAAAAACAGAGTGGAGCCAGAGGCGTAATTGGAGCAACTTTAAAATCTGTAGTAGTGTGAATGTGGACAGAGCAGGAGAATTTGCCGGACACACAGCTGGGGATCAGCTGACGTTACTGAACCCCAATAACACTGGAGCAAGCGTTGACTGTGCAGACGGCACTTCTGAGCAGCAACTAGCGGTATTGGAGCCCAGGGTAAATATTATAAACAGAGGAGCCGGAGGTGTAATTGGAGCAAGTTTTAAATCAATAGTACAGTGGATGTGGACAAAGCAGGAGAATTTGCCGGACACACAGCTGGGGATCAGCTGACGTTACTGAACCCCAATAACACTGGAGCAAGCGTTGACTGTGCAGACGGCACTTCTGAGCAGCAACTAGCGGTATTGGAGCCCAGGGTAAATATTATAAACAGAGGATCCGGAGGTGTAATTGGAGCAAGTTTTAAATCAATAGTACAGTGGATGTGGACAAAGCAGGAGAATTTGCCGGACACACAGCTGGGGATCAGCTGACGTTACTGAACCCCAATAACACTGGAGCAAGCGTTGACTGTGCAGACGGCACTTCTGAGCAGCAACTAGCGGTATTGGAGCCCAGGGTAAATACTAAAAACAGAGGAGTCAGAGGTGTAATTGGAGCAAGTTTTAAATCAGTAGTACAGTGGATGTGGACAAAGCAGGAGAATTTGCCGGACACACAGCTGGGGATCAGCTGACGTTACTGAACCCCAATAACACGGCAGCAAGTGTTGACTGTGCAGACAGCACTTCTGAGCGCCAACTGGCGGTGTTGGAGCTCAGGGATTACAGTTCAGGTGGTAGAAACATGAACACAACAGGAGACCTGGATACTGTTGCCAACCAATTATTTATTCTGGAAGAGGACTGGCAAATTCATGCGAGATCCAGGCCTTGTTCATTTTGAGAAAAGTAAGCCGGTCAACGTTATCGGAGGATAGTCGTATGCGACGGTCTGTTAGTACACCACCTGTGGCACTAAAGACGCGTTCCGATAATACACTAGCAGCAGGGCAAGCTAGCACCTCCAATGCATACTGGCTAAGCTCTGGCCATGAATCCAGCTTACAGACCCAAAACTTGAAGGGAGAAGAGCCGTCTGGGAGTACACTGAGAGGGCAAGACATGTAGTCTGTCACCATCTGACGGAAACGTTGCCTCCTGCTGAGTGGAGCCGTCTGTGATGGTGTAGACATTTGTGGCGGCGGGGACACAAAACTTTGCCACACTTTGGCCATACTGGTCTTGCCTTGTGCTGAGGCGCTGCTTCTGCTCCCTCTTTGTGCAGAGCTTCCTCCACTGCCTCGACGCACTGAGCTGCTTTGTAAAGCACTAGCAGCACTGCTCTCGGTTGGAATGGAGAACATGATGGAATGCACCAGTGCGTCTTGGTATTCCCGCATTTTACGCTCCCGGTTCAACGGTGTTATGAGGCTTTGTAAGTTGTCCCGGTAGCGAGGATCTAGGAGGGTGGACACCCAATAATCAGCCGTGTTGAGAATGTGGGCGATGCGGCGGTCGTTTCTCAGGCACTGCAGCATGAAATCAACCATGTGCTGCAGACTGCCAACTGGCCAAGAAACGCTGTCCCCTGCTTGAGGCGTGATCTCTGCCTGCTCTGCATCACCCCACCCTCGCTCTAGATACTGACTACTAGAGCATTGTGTACCTCCCTCCTCTGGACAGATGTCTTCCTCCTCCATTGACTCCTCCTCATCCTACTCACAAAGTGTCCCCTGCCTAGGCCTTTGTGAGGAACCACGTTGCGCACACTGTAGAGAAGCAGATGGCATTTGTGACTCATCTTCCACCTCTTCCAAAACCTTGTCCCTTAGTGCTTGCAGTGTTTTTTCAAGCAGGCAGATAAGGGGGATAGTCATGCTGACTAGTGCATCATCTGCACTCGCCATCCGCGTGGAATAATCGAAGGCACACAAAACGTGGCAAATGTCCTTCATAGAGGCCCACTCAGTGGTGGTGAAGTGTGAACGGCGCGCACTGCGACTTGTTTGCGCCTGCTGCAGCTGGTACTCCATTACTGCTGCCTGCTGCTCACACAACCTCTCCAACATATGTAACGTTGAATTCCACCTGGTGGGTAGGTCACATATGATGCGATGTTCCGTAAGGCGTAATCAGCGCTGCAGAGCTGCAATGCGCGATCTTGCGTTGCTGGAACGCCGCAAGTGAGCGCACTCTATGCGGACCTTGTGAAGCAGTGCATCAAGATCCGGATAGTCCCTCAAAAAACTCTGCACGACCAAGTTGAGCACATGTGCCAGACATGGGATGTGAGTGAGGTTGCCTAGGCCCAGAGCTGCCACCAGATTTCGGCCATTGTCACACACTACCATGCCTGGCTGGAGATTCGCTGGCACAAACCACACGTCGCTCTGCTGCTTGATGGCATTCCAGAGCTCCTGCGCTGTGTGGCTTCGATTCCCCAAAGAAATTAATTTTAATACGGCCTGTTGACGTTTGGCCACGGCTGTGCTCATATCAGTCATCATAACAGGTAACCGTTCACGGGTCGATGTGGAGGTAGACCGTGACGGCTCCTGCAGCGCTGATTCAGAGGAACTGGAGTATGAGGAGGAGTCAATGTGTACAGACTGGATTCCTGCAATCCTTGGAGTTGGCAGAACACGTACAGCGCCACTCTCAAGATCTGTACCCGGCTCCACAACATTTCCCCAATGGGCAGTGAGGGAAAGGTATCGTCCCTGTCCATGCTTACTGGTCCACGCATCGGTGGTCAGGTGGACCTTGCTACTGACGGCGTTTTGTAGCGCATGTTTAATTTTTCCCTCCACATGCTGTTGCAGGGCAGGGACGGCTTGCCTGCTGAAATAAAAGCGGCTGGGCACATTGTATTGTGGGACTGCCAATGCCATAAAGTTACGGAAGGTGTCAGTCTCCACCAGCCTGAATGATAGCATTTCAAGGGCCAGTAGTTTAGCAATGCCAGCATTCAGAGCCTGTGCTTCAGGGTGGTTTGCCGAGTATGGGCGCCTTTTCTCCCATGCCTGTGCTAACGATGGCTGTAGACTGGCCTGGGAGTGTGAGGATGACAGGTAAAGTGGTGCTGTGGGTGGAATTACACTGTGTCTCTGTACAACAGTGCCAGAGATTCTTCCATGGCGATCCTGTGAGGAAGCCGAACCAGCTGTGTGTGAGCTGGAGGAAGATTCTACAACACGAGCTGAAGAGGTGGTAGGTGGCGCTGTAGGTTAGCCTAGGTCTTCAGTGTGTTTTTGTAACTCCACCACGTGCTTGGTCCGCACATGTTTCCACATATTTGTGGTATTGAGGTTGCTGACACTTTTCCCTCTTTTCACCTTCTGATTACACAGCTTGCATTTGACAAAGCAAATGTCACCTGCAACTGTGTCAAAAAAGGACCAGGCACTGTAAGTCTTGGGAGTGCCCGCTTTGGATTTTGGAAGAGCCATGCTCCTAATGGGTGCCGAAGTGGAGGCTACAGGCAACCAAGTCTGCCCCCTCCCCCTCCCTCCTTTTTGGGCCGTTCGGGGAATCTCTTCCGGAGAGCTGCTCCCACCACCTTCCTGTCCCTCACGCCATGATGGGTCAAGGACCTCATCATCTACACCACCCTCTTCAAACAACTGCTTCTCCTGGGTAGTCTCGACAGCACAGTACGCACCAGAAAGTGGCACCTGAGTCTCATCATCAGATGCGTACTGAGGTGTGCTGCTGACCATAGGCACTGGCCCACCCGCCTCTTCAGATTCAGAGAGACAAAACGGTTGCGCATCACTGCATACTACCTCTTCTTCAAATTCTCGAATTCTGCTTGGCTGGCCCCCTCTTTCCAAGCCAAGAGATTCAGAGAACAGAAGTAGAGATGGCTCCTGTCCAGGGCTCTCTGACTGCCTGGGCAATTTGGCAGGTGGTGAAGAGACAGATGGGTGCTCTTCAGTGCTCAGGACCTGAGAGGATCTGGAACTAATTGAAGTCGATGCGTTAGCTGCCATCCATCCGACAACGGCTTCAATTTGGTCCTCCCGCAGCAGTGGGGTACGGCTAGCTCCTACAAAGCTGCGCATAAAGGACTGTTCCCTGGTAAAATTGGGGGATGCTGAGTCACTGGTACCCGCAGCAGGCACAGAATCCCCACGTCCTCTTCCTGCAGGCACAGAATCCTCACGTCCTCTCCCTGCAGAAACTCCACGCCCACATGCCTTACTCCCTGCCTTCTTCATCTTGGTAGACTGATAAAGATAGGCAGAAAAGTACTAAGGGCTTAGTGTGCTTATTCCTGAACAGCTGCTAACAGGTATAAGAAACACTAATTTTATAAACTGTGGACTAGACTTTAATATGAGCTAATGTGGCCTACACAACTGTAAAGTGGAGTGTTTGGTGAACTTTATTTATGTTTTTTTTGCCACAAAAAGACACTGGATGTGCCCAAAGATGTAATACCGATAGTATCACAAACTTTTTGTAGCTATTACAATGTAGGAAGGTAACCTACAATGCAATAGATGAGGCTACAAAAAATAGGCCAATACTAATCTGGCTGGGGCTGCAGGGCACAATGCTGCAGAAAGGCTCCTCTAACTACTCCTATATAGTGTGTTTGGAACCAATTTAGCTGAATACGGATAGAACCACCACACTAATAGGAGATATCAGGAAAAATTATGAATTAGCAAATAAGGACAATGTATGAGGCAGTGACACACACTGAGTGCACTACAACCAGACGTGTTTGAAGCACACACTGCAGGGTGAGCTGCAGTCACACACAGAGACCTTGCAGACAGCGGTGAACAGCACAGAGAACTGTGCACTAGTGCTGCAAGGCACAGCGATTTATAAAGTAGCTTGGGTAAAGCAGAATAGACCAAATAGGTAGCTAAAACTGTCCCTCAGAACAACAGTGTCCTATCCCTAACTGAATTCACAGCAGAGTGAGCTGAAAATGGTGGCGGCGGCTTTTATAGTGCATCATGACATCATTTCAGCAGCCAATCACAGCCATGCCATTAGTTAAGATGCCTACATGCCTAACAGGATGTGCCCACACTTCTTAGGATCCTCATTGGCTGAATAAAATGAAACTGGCTCATTGCAATATGGGAACTTCCGATTCCGGTATACGATATTGTAAAAGTATCGGAATTCCGATACTGAAATATCGGGTATCGGCCGATATTCGCAGTATTGGAATTCTCAACATTAGTCATGGCAGGTCCTTTTCAGACCATCGTGAGCTGCCAGCAAGCCGAGACGCATCACTAAGGACACCGGGGGCCATCAGAAGGAAAGTATAATGTATATTTTTTATTTTATTCTTTTTTTTACAGGTTCTATGGTACCCGGGTCCGGAGGAGAGTCTCCTCTTCTCCAAACCCGGGTACCATCCGCACCTTGAAACGCATGGATTGAGCATCTGCAGATGCAATGATGCGGATTCCATGCGTTCCAATGCAAGTCAATGGCAGCGAACATGCCGCGCTTCCGCAAAATAATTGGTAGTGCTGCGGATTTTTCCACAATAATAATCCGCAGCGGAAATTTCCGCAGCATGTGCACAGCACATGGGATTATCATTGGGGAACATGGCAGACCTTCTACCAAGCGTTTTTTAAGCGTTTCTGCAGCGGAATTGCCGCTGCGGAAACGCTTAAAAAACGCATAGTGGCCATACAGCCTTACTGTGATGTTTTTTGAAATTATGTCCAATGTTCACCATTTTTAATGTTTAGTGTTAGGACTCGCAAGTATGAGGACCCTTGACGTTTGGGTTGCGAGCTTGTGTATTTTGGCCAAAATATCGACCAACACCTCATGTGTTGTATTTATCTTCTACACTATTTTTCATCTTTTTTGCACATTTTTTTGCAGGATGCGGCCAGGCCTCTTTAGTGTTGGTTGGGTGAATTGGGGCGTCTGTCTTGTGGGGGTGCACGTATACAGTGCTGGGCAGCCCGCCTGATCTAATAGTATGGGTGTCATCAACAAGCTGCAAGACAGAAACTGTGTATCGCACATATCTGTGTGACTGGCGCCCTATGCAGACTCCATCGGTGTGCATGTATAATACTAGACAGCCACCCCCTCCATAAATTGGTAGGTTAGTGAGTGGCTGTCTGCATCAGTATTTTGCACATGTGCTGGCCCCGCCTTTATCATGGAGGCTTGCTGCATCTGGTGTTGGTAAGGCATTATCTTTTACAAAGGTTCTATTGGCCCAGATGTCACCGGGAAATATTTAAGCATTGCAGGTCTTGCACTACGTGCCAGTTAACCGACCCCACCTCTCACTTTTGAAGTCCCCTCGTGCCATTGAACATTATTGAAGTGCCATTCGAGAGAATTGCTATCGACTTGGTCAGTCCCCTGGTTGAATCTGCTCGTGGGCATCAATTTATATTGGTTATCCTGGACTATGCCACACGCTATCCTGAAGTGATTCCACTGAGTAACTCCTCCGCAAAGAATATATCCCGTGAGTTGGTCCACGTTTCCCCCCCCAACAGGCTTACCAAAGGGAGATACTCACTGACCAGGAAATTCCCTCTATGAGTAAGGTGATGAGGGAGTTATGTAAAGCCCTCCAAATCTCCCAACTGAGGACTTCAGTATACCATCCTCAGACGGATAGCCTAGTCGAAAGGTTTAACAAGACTTTGAAGAGTATACTGAGGAAGGACATAGAAAGGGACAGTAGAGACTGGGACTGTCTCCTACCATATCTGTTGTTCTCCAACCGAAAGGTTTCACAGGCCTCTACAGGGTTCTCGCCATTCGAACTTCTGTATGGCCGACATTCGCGGGGTCTTCTGGATGTCACAAAGGAAATCTGGGAAGCCTAATTCATGCCCCATAGGAGCGTCATCGAGCAGGTTGCACTGATGCAGGAGAGGATTGTGAAGGTGATGCCCATCGTAAAAGAACATCTCCTCCAGGCACAAGAAGCTCATGCCAGAGTCTACAACCGGTCAGTCAGAGTGAGGCAAATCAATCCGGGAGACCGGAGTCCTCATGCTAATTCCTACAGTGGAAAGTAAGTTCTTGGCCAAGTAGAAAGGGCCGTATAAGATGGTGGAAAAAGTGGGTGAAGTGAACTACAAGGTTCATCAACCGGGACGACGTAAGCCGTACCAGATATACCACATCAACCTCAACAAGACGTGGCAAGACAGAGAGGCTGTGGAGGAGTAACAATAGCGGAAACGCTAACGAAGGCCAAGAAATAGCAGTGTCGGGAGTTGATGCAGAAGAACAGGGATCTGTTCTCGGAATTGTCGGGCTGCACAAGGGTCATAGAACACAAGGTTCTGACGGAGCCATATGTGCGGGTGAACTTGAAGCCTTATCTGATAACGGAAACCCGACGAGAGTTGATATCCAAAGAGGTAGCTTGTATGCTGAAGCTCAGTGTCATTGAAGAATCCAAGAGCAGTTGGTCGAGCCTGATCATCTTGGTCCCAAATCTCAATGGTGAATGGAGATTCTGCAACGACTATCGGAAGTTGAATGAGGTTTCCAAATTTGATGCATATCCCATGCCACGCGTCGTCGAGCTGATCAAGAGGCTTGGGCCAGCAAGGCACATAACCACCTTGGATCTGACGAAGGGATATTGGCAGATCCCCATGGCATAGGTAGCCAAAGAGAAGACTGCGTTTTCTACACCGGACGAATGCTTCCAGTATGCCCGGATGCCGTTTGGACTGCAGGGGGCCCCTGCAAAATTCCAGAGAGCTATGGATTGCATCCTTGCATCCCATAAGAAAATATGTCGCAACACACCTGGACAATACTATCTTCAGTCCAGACTGGGAGAGTCATCTGGAAAAGATTCAGGCTGTGTTTGATGCTCTGAGGAAGGTGGGGTTTTCAATAAACTCGAAGAAATGTGGCATGGGAAAATAAGAAGCCAAGTACTTCGGATATGTAGTGGGTAGAGTCGAGATAAAACCCCAAAATACTAAAGTAGAAGCAATCCAAAATTGGCCGAGACCGGTGTCGAAAAAGCAAGTCAGAGCCTTCCTGTGAATCGTGGGATACTACAGGAAATTCATTCCAAACTTCGCCATGATGGCTGCACCCCTAACTGACCTCCTTAAAGGGACAAAATCAGCCAAGGCCAAGTGGACTGCAGAGGCGGAGACGTCCTTTCAAAAGATGAAACTGGCTCTGTGTAGGCAACCGGTCCTGGTTGCCCCGGACTTCAAGAAAGAGTTTATACTCCAGACAGATGCCTCAGATGTCGGGTTAGCAGCAGTCCTTTCCCAGGAGATACACGGGGAGGAGCACCCTGTCCTCTACCTGAGTAGAAAGCTGTCCTC